>NW_026596079.1:10339092-10489076 GCF_907164565.1 Psammomys obesus
GAAAGAAAGAAAGAAAGAAAGAAAGAAAGAAAGAAAGAAAGAAAGAAGCAGATATACCCAAGAGGTATAGACTATTGGAAATAATGAAACTCAATTAATTAGTAACAAAGAAAACAATTCAAAGAATCAAGGAGACCAAGAGCTGCTTCTTTGAAAAAGTCAACAAGAAAGACAAATCCTTAGCCAAGCTAAGTAAAAGGCAGAGAGAAACTATCCAAATCAACAAAATCAGAAATGAAAAGGGGGGCATACAATAGACACTGAGGAAATCCAAACAACCATTAGGTCTTACTACAAAAGCCTATATGCCACAAAATTTAAAAATCTAAAGGACAATTTTCTTGATAGATTCCACTTACCAAAATTAAATTATGATCAAGTAAATAGATTAAATAGTCCTATATCCCCTAAGGAAATAGAAGCAATCATCAAAAGTCTCTCTTACAAAAAGAAAAGCTCAGGGCCAGATGGTTTCAACCCAGAATTATTCCAGACCTTCAAAGAAGAGCTAACTCCAATTCTCTGAAAACTATTCCACAAAATAGAATCAGAAGAAACATTACCAAACTCATTCCATGAAGCCACAGTCACCTTGATACCTAAACCACACAAAGACCCAACAAAAAAAGACAACTTCAGATCTGTCTCTGTGATGGACATTGATGCAAAAATACTCAGCAAAATACTTGCAAACCGAATCTAAGAACACATAAAAGATAACAACCACCATGACCATGTAGGCATCAGCCCAGGCATGCAGGGGTGGTACAATATACATAAATCCATCAATGTAATCCACCATATAATCCAACTGAAGGAGAAAAACCATGTAATCATCTCCTTAGATGATGAAAAAGCATTTGACAAAAATCTAACACCCATTCATGTTTAAAGTCTTGGAGAGATCAGGGATACAAGGCACAAATATAGTAACCAGCAAAGGAGTAAAGGATAAAAATATAGTAAGGGATACAAATATAGTAAAGGCAATATGCAACAAGTCTATAGCCAACATCAAACTATATGGATAAAATCTTAAATCAATCTCATTGATATCAGGGATGAGGTAAGGCTGCCCACTCTCTCTCTATCTCTTCAACATAGTACTTGAAGGCCTAGCTAGAGCAATAAGACAATTACAGGAGATCAAGGGGATATAAATCAGAAGCAGTCAGAGTATCACTATTTGTAGATGACATGATAGAACACATGAGTGACCCCAAAAATTCAACCAGAGAATGCCTTCAGCTGATTAACACCTTCAGTAAAGTGGCTGGATACAAAATTAACTAAAAAAAAAAAATTAGTAGCCCTCTTATATACGAAAGACAAAAAGGTTGAGAAAGAAATTTGGGAAACTAACCCTTCACAATATTCACTAATAACATAAAGAACCTTGGTGTGACTCTAACCAAGCAAATGAATGACCTGTTCAAAAAAAATTTCAAGTCTCTGAAGAAAGAATTTGAAGAAGATATCAGAAGATGGAAAGATCTCCCATGCTCATAGATCGGTAGGATTAACATAATGAAAATGGCCATCCCACCAAAAGCAATCTACAGATTCAATGCAATTCTTATCAAAATACCAACACAATTCTTTATAGACCTTGAAAGAACAATTTTCAACTTCGTATGGAAAAACAAAAAACTGAGAATTGCCAAAACAATCTTGAACAACAACAGATCATCTGAAGGTATCTCCATCCCTGATCTCATGCTGTACTACAGAGAGATAGAAATAAAACCTGCATGGTACTGGCATAGAAACAGAATGGTGGATCAATGGAATCAAACAGAAGACCCAAAAATAAACCCACACATCTACGGATACTTGATTTTATACAAAGAAGCCAAAACCATACAATGGAAAAAAGATACATCTAGAACAATGCTTTTGGTCTAATTGGATGTCTACATGTATAAAAATGCAAGTAGATCCATAATTATCACCCTGCACAAAACCAAAGTCCAAGTGGATCAAATACCTCAACATAAACCAGACACACTAAATCTGTTAGAAGAAAAAGTGGGGAAGAACCTTGAACTCATTGGCACAGGAGACAACATCCTAAACAGAAAGCCAACACCACAGGCTCTAAGATCAACTATCAATAAATGGGACTCCATGAAACTGAAAAGCTTTCATAAAGCAAAGGACACTGTTGTCAGAACAAAAAGACAACCTACAAGCTGGGATAAGATCTTCACCATTCCTATACCTGACAGAGGGCTAATATATAAAGAACTCAAGAATATATAAAGAACTCAAAAAGTTAAAATCAACAAATCAAGTAATCCAATTAAAAATGGGTTACAGAGCTAAGTAGAGAATTCTCAATAGAGGAATATCAAATGGCAGGTAAACACTTAAAGAAATGCTCAATATCCTTAGTCATCAGGGAAATGCAAATCAAAAGGACCCTGAGATTTTTCCTTACACCCATCAGAATGGCTAAAATAAAAAACTCAAGTGACAACACATGCTGGAGAGGATGTGGAGAAATGGGATCCTTCCTCCTTTGCTGGTGGGAATGTAAACTTGTACAACCACTTTGGAAAACTATCTGATGCTTTTTCAGACAATTGGGAGTAGTGCTTCCTCAAGATCAAAGTATACCATTCTTAGGAATATATCCAAAATATGCTCAAGTATACAACAAGGACATTTGCTCAACCCTGTTCATAGCAGCTTTATTTTTAAGAGCCAGAATCTGGAAACAACCCAGATGTCCCTCAGTTGAGGAATGGATAAAGAAATTGTGTTACATCTACACAATAGAATACTACTCAGCAATTAAAAACAAGGAAATCATGAAATTTGCAGGCAAATGGTGGCAACCAGAAAAGATGATCCTGAGTGAGGTATCCCAGAAGCAAAAAGACACACCTGGTATATATCACTTCGAAGTGGATATTAGACATATAATATAGGTAAACATCTTAAAATATGTATACCTAAAGAAACGAAAGAAGACCCTGGGTAAGATGATCAATTCTCACTCAGGAAGGCAAATGCGACAGTCATCAGAAGAAGGAGAAAAGAGGAAACAGGACAGGAGCCTACCACAGAGGGCCTCTGAAAGACTCTATCCTGCAGGGTATTAAAGCAGATGCTGCGACTCATAGCCAAACAGTGGGCAGAGTGGAGGGAATCTTATAAAAGAAGGAGGAGATAGAAAGACCTGGAGGGGACAGGAGTTCCACAAGGAAAGCAACTGAACCAAGATGTCTGGGCACAGGGGTCTTTTCTGAGACTGATACTCCAACCAAGTACCAGGCATGGAGGTAACTTAGAACCCCTGCACAGATGTAGCCCATGGCAGTTCATTGTCCAAGTAGGTTCCCTAGTAATATTCTCATTACTAGGGAATGTCTTTGGTATGAACTCAGTGGCTGGTTCTTTGATCACCTCCCCATGATGGGGGAGCAGCCTTACCAGTCCACAGAGGACGACAATGAAGCCAGTCCTGATGAGACTTGATAGCATTGGGTCAGAGGGAAGGTTAAGACAACCTCCCCTAAAGGTGGACTTGGGGAGGGACTTGAAAGGAGATGAGGGAGGGAGGCTAGGATTGGGAGGGGATGAGGGAGACAGCTACAGCTGGGATACAAAGTGAATAAACTGTAATTAACAAAAAATAAGTTAAAAACAAACACACAATAAAAACAAAAGAGAGAGGGAGAGAGAGAGAGAGAGAGAGAGAGAGAGAGAGAGAGAGAGAACAGACTGCAAAAGTGAGAATGAAGTAGATACTTATGGGGAGAATCATGCCAAAGAGGGCCAGCCATATCTAGATGGCCACCTAGCTGCACCCTGCCAAGGCCCTGTGGTGTGACAAGTAGGAGGGTCAATGTGAGCAAGGACAGGCAGAGGAGCTCAGACAGCAGGAGCAGTTCCACCCTTCCTTTCCAAACACAGTGCTGGCCCAGAAGGGCTGGAGAATAGAGAAGTACAAAGGAGACCAAGTGCAACCGATGATTTGGGTGAAAGCAATCTTTCATTTTTTGTATATCTGTGGATCACCATCAATATCACGCCCTTGCATGCCTGGATATTAATCTGTGTTCTTCAGTGAACTGAAAGCTTTCTGAGAGGAAAGTTTGCATTACCTTAGTATAAGGTCTTTAACACATTAAGAGACTCACTGAATGAAAAGGAGTAAATAAATGAATGTAAGGCAAATTTTATTCCCTTTATGTGGCAGACTTCCAACAAAAATATATTATATGGATTATACATTCAGTCAATATAAATGCATGTAGAGGGTCAAGGAGACACTGAATATTAGCATTAAGGATAATTATCTATGAAAAAGATTGCTAAAGTTGTTTTGAAAAAGGAAGCTCAGAAAACAAAATTTTCTCTCATTCAACTTCTGATTATCCACAAATTTCTATTTAAATATTGTTAATGTGTCTACTGAAATTACCTATTGATTGACACCACAAGTAACACCTCAGGACTCATGCTGCAAACCCAGCTAGCTAGCTCCTTTCACACTTAACAGCTAATTTCAGAGGTGAGACTCAGTACACAAGTCTGTGAATATCTGTGACATTTAAAATTATCTGAAAATTTTCAGGGTACATCCACCCGCAATTCCCATGGGATTCATATAATGATCCCGGCTTAGGTGGAACGTGTTTTGTCCATGTTTTATGTCTTAGCCTTCCTCATCCCTGATGGAATATGGAAAGAAAAATCTGGTATTCAAATGGATCAGAAAGTTTAGTGTAGATTAGAATGTGAGGAAGCTGTAGAAGACAGTGGGCTTAGGTTGGACACTGTGAGAAGCTGGTCTTAAAGATCAGAGAAGGAGGATGATGTTTTCTCAGAGTTGGAAAGAGCAGGAAAGAGAAAACACTGACAGGAGGGAGTATTCTGCACACATTATGGTTTGATATGGAGGTTCAGGGTGGTTTGGTCCAAAGCTATAGAAACAGAGCATGTGTTCTGTGAAAAACTGTTTGGGCTGTCAGCATGTGTGTGTGTGTGTGTGTGTGTGTGTGTGTGTGTGTGTGTGTGTGTCTGTCTGAAGATGGCTCCACTTCCTCCAACAGGATTCTTCTAAATTTCTCTGCCTTGGCACTTTTGTCTCACCATGGAACTAGAACTCATTTTTATCACATTTAATTCATCAAACTCTTCGCATGATCAAGGTGGCCATAGTTTGTTCTAAGGAGCAAAACAACGACAATATTAGGAATCATTCTTGCAATTAGCATGCTGTAGGTTTTTCTTTCCTTTAGCTGGAGATATCTATAGGAGAGTAAATATCAAAAAGGTGACTGAGGAGAGCCTTTGCCATCACGGAGCTGACAGGATGACCCTTGATTGGGAGGAAAATAAGCAAAACTATTTTTCTGGGGTGAAGAATATGGTTTATGTTGGTGCACAGAAATGTAAGTGGACATAGAGCACTGGTTTCACTCATGTGCCTCTGGCTAAAACCACATACAAATCAGCACATGTATACACATAGGTACCCATTTGTGTGTGCCTCCAAAATGTGTGTAAACACACACACATACACTCATGCACACACACACCATTCATACCACAGAGTAAATTCTTCTGGTGTCTAAACCCATGTTAGCATTTCCTCTCTTCCCCTCCTCTCTTCGTCTCTCCCCCTCCTATGTGACCCTTTGTCTCTCAAAGCACACATGCTTGAGCATATGCACGCACAGGCGCACACTGATATACATGCATGCACCCAAGGCATGTGTGTGCACATAGTTAACACTCTGCAGACCACTGGGCGGATGTCTCTTGCTCTTCTCTGAATACTTTCTGGGAAGCTGGTTTCCACCTGTGTCTGTATTTTGTGCATGCATGCATCCTCGATTAGTCTCTCAAAGGCACACAGCAGCTTCCTCTATACTCACAATGCTCACATATTCCTATCTGTAGAAATGTGCTCTTGCTTGATCAATACGTTTCTGTGTTCTAGGAAGAGTTTAGAGATGTCTCTGAAAAATGTTAAAAGGACCTAGAATTGCTGATCCTTGCCAGAATGTGATATTATAGCCACACCATTGCTTCTGGGGCAGTACCCTGGAACGGTGTCAAATGATGAGAATGGCACTGTGGCTTTGACCACCAGGCTGTCAGGTCTCAAGAAAACCTCCTTATCTCTCTTATCTTTAGCTCCTCAGGGAAGGTGAGGACTCCCATACCTGCCTCAAGAGCTTTGCAATTGGAGTCATAGCAGATAGTGTTTGGGTGTGACTAGGCTCTTCTGGGTAAGCCTGCCAGAGTACTCTGTGTGCCATCATCCTCACATGCCCACTCTTGAGAGCCAAGGATGATGTGGCAGACACAGTACAGATGTCAGTGAGGTGGATGGCTAGACTCTGGGTGTGAAAGCATGTCTCACTGACTCTGATGGCCTGTGCTACTCCTACTCCTGTCCTGGGAGCCCTAGGGAATTATTCAGGCTTCCCATTCCTCAGCCTCTGCCCAGGGCTTCAGAGGCTCTGCCCCTGCATCCACTGACATTGGCAGCAGTCCCCTCTAGCACTAGAGAGAGCCCTGGCATAGTTACAAGAGAGAACGTGTGGTTGATGTTAGGAGTGTGCCTAGTGACTAGGTAGAGCTTCTTAAATGTTAGCTATTACTGTGATTCTCTGAAAGAGCTTGGGTTACAGCCACCAACTGACATGTAATCAGAAGCTGAGAAGGCCAACTGACTTATCTGAGGTTACGGACCAATATAGACTAGGGGTCAAACCTAAGTACTAAGAGGCTCAGCCAAGCTCTGTCTTCCTGTCACATTGTCCTGCGGAGGATATGAAGCTGTAATCAAAGATGGTCTCCCAGCATAATGCCTTGCTGCTTGACAATGGTTTGACTAAAACAAATTTTTCTTAAAAAAGACAATCATAAAAACCCTGTAAAGTACTCATCTAATCTGAGGGGACAAGGCTCTGGGAACAGCAGACTATGTAAAGCAAGCTAACAATAGGTCGCATGTGTTGTCATTTGGTCTAGAACTCTAGCATCCTCCAGAGGAAAGAGATTGGGTCCAGCCAGGAGACATCTGATGTTGTGTGGCACTGGAATTGAGGGCAAGTACAGCTCTCTGTTCATTAGCTGAAGGAGGACAGAGTGCTCTGCCAGGGACCAGCTCCAAAGGCCAGATGATAGGATCATTGTTGACCATCAGAGCCTACATTTTCCACTAGACTCCTTTGACCACCCACACACTTAAGTGCCTTCATGCTGCCTCCAACAAGTGAAACCCAAGTCAGGAACAATGACAAATGCCTTTAACCGCAGCATTGAGGCAGCTACTGAGGCAGAAGGGTCAGGAGTTTGTATTTAATCTTGGCTACAAAGTAAGTTTTTTCTCTCTAAAAAACAGAATAAGCCCAGGCCATGATCTTCTATCACAGGGATCAGCTTCTCTGGGGAGGCCAAAATTGTGTTTGCCAATCATGGAGTACTCTGGAGGAAGAGATAAGTGCCACAGCTACAACTCATTTCTGGAGCAGATACAATGGTTGGAGGATACTGAAAAAGCAAAGTTTGAGCATGTGCCTAAGAGACAGCTATCTATAGTTTGTTCAGAAATCGCCTGAGGACATATGTGCTTTCCTGGTGTTGAGTACATGGCACACAGAGAATTTAAATATTGAGTCTAGAAGGCCTCAGATTTTATTCCTATGAACTACATAATTTACATAAATTGCTTAACTTCTCAGGGGTAATAATGTAGCCTGATTCTTAGGAGAGTTTTTAATTCCTTTCTTACATAGATTTATCTAATATTTATAGACTTAAGTTATTCCAATTAAGTGACACTCAAACCTAGAGACTCAAAAAATATAATGCATGTGTCTTCCTATAGACACAGAAGGAGCTCAAGATGGTGGAGTGCAGGCTGTGGCCAAGTGAGAACTTCCTCCATGCCTCTGCTGTGTAGGTAATCCAATTGGTGTTTAAGATCACTTGGCCCAAGCTGATTCATCAACACTAAGTGCAAACCTCAGCTTGGGTGACAATAAAAAGCTGAAATAAAGAGCCATGAGCTCCAGACCCCTGTGATGAAGGATTATGATTTAGACTTTTATATGTTTTCTGACTCAGCCTCTTAAGGAATTATTGTGACCATTTATGAAAACTTTTTCAATTTCTATCACCAGACCAATACACACAGCCTTGTGTAGGTACATGCCATTCTTGAAGATACAGCAGGTTTGCCACAGAGTCAATGGAAACTCAGAGACAGTGTACTAAAAGGATGGAGACAGTCTATAGTAGGAGATGGATGACAGGGTCCCCTTGCTAATTTTGACTTGACTTTCACTCCAGCTGCAAGCACAAACCCCATGAAAGTGTAAAGCCTGGGCTCAAAATGATGGGAGTTTACAGCAAAGCTTCAGTTCCCTTGTTGCCATCAATTTTAGAATCCTCACGATATCATATTCTCTGCCAAATGTTAGTGATTATCTGGTGAAATATCCTTCCACAAAATCCATTCATATAAGGTTTTAGGAGGAAGCAAGAAGAGAGGAAAGTAGTTGAACAGAAAAAAGGTTACAAAATATTGTGATGCTTCTTAGTGACATATATGAGAAGTCTAAGAGCCCATCCAAATCAGGTCATCAGAAATGCAGGTGATGTCAAAGTTAGTTTATTAACTTACTATCACATAGGACACTATGCAGCAGAGGAATGGTGGACCACCTTATCAGCGGGGAATTGTTTTCTGTAGGTTCAGAGCTTGTGCTTAATAATTCCAAGGATGTGTGTAGAGAGGTAGGGATGGCCTTTGATTGGCTTCTCTAAAACAGGAGAAGATTAATGATTGTTACCATATTAAAGACAATTTCTAGATAAGGCAGAGAGATGGCTTAGCAAGTAGGAGTACTGAGGACTCTTTCAGATGACTTGGGCTGGGTTCCCAGCATCCATACTGTAGCTCACTCCAGTTCCAGAGAATCCAGCACCCTCTTCTGGTCTTAAAGGCACCAGCTAGGCACATGGCAAACTGATATACCAAAACATACATATATAAATTTATTTTAAAAAATTTTAATATATTCCTTCCATCTGAGAGGCTCTGGAGCCACTGGTTAAGGCATTACTTTTGTCCATTCTAATAATATAAGAACAATGACACCTTCTTGCAGAGCACTTGTGAATGTACAGCATACTCAAAAAAAGATTGGCTATCATTCATCTCTAAAGTTGGACGATTTGCACAGCAGATATTGCGGTGCTCAGGCACATAGCTTGAAACTCACCCTGTTTCAGTGAGCCCCTCCTTGGTGTCTGAGTACTTTGCGCACTGGCGTCTATTGATCTGTACCCGAAGCTAGGAGCTCAGTCTTCCTGGTGGTCTTTGGTGAAAGTTGGGGACTAATACAGCTTGCTCATCTGAGGGAGAACAAGCTCTCTGGAGCATTCTTTATCCTCCCAGAGTTTCCTGCAAGACCAAGCTGGAGGGTGGACTCAACATTACAACCTGCTTAGCTCCTTCTTCCTGCCCACCTCCTCCCTTTCCCTGGGAACATTCACTCAAAATAATTTGCCCATAAATCTCTGTGTCAGTACCTGATTATGGAGAAACAAATCCATCCTGATTTTTTTAGACTGAATGTGCACTTACAAAAACCAAAAGGCTTGCTAAATGGCCGCTCTAAGGTTACAGGAAGGCCAAAAGAATATCTCGTAGGTATAAATTGTAACTTATGTGAATCTGAATGACAGTAGTAACAGAGAGGAGGAAAATAGGGCTACCTCACAGGAAGGCTACTGCCCAAAGAACTTATAGATTTGAGTGCCGAAATGTAGGTCAGGGAAGAGATGGGGAGAAGCCCAAGGCAGCTTCATGTTCATGGCTTACGAGATCAGAGGCTGAGTAGACCTGAAAGCAAGGAGGAATATGAGGCAAAGGTGGGTTTGGATGTGAGTGTATTTTTCTTGTGGGACATCCACGTGGAAATTCCGCCTCTCAGACGGTGACATGGAACAGGGAAGCACCAGGCATTGAAGCTGTGTGTGAAGCTCAGGTGCTAAGTGTATGTATCTGGGCTAAGAAACTTTTAAAAGCAGCAAATCTGAAAAAAACCCAAGGAAAGTAGTCACAGGGGCCATATGTAGCTCAGGAAGTTAAAACTCAGGCAGAAGCCAAACAAAATTTTTCCATGGGGCTTTTGATTCTTTTTCTTGTACCCTTTCATATAAAACAGTCTTCTACTGTTTGGACCAATGGGTTCACTTTCATCTTTATGCTATTTAAATTTGTTTTATTTGCCCAGTTTGTAAATGTTTCTAGTTGACTCTTCATTTCTTGTGGTCTCATTTTTCCACATCTCAAAAACGAGCATCTTCACCTAAGGTGACAATAATTGACAGTGAAGTCATTTCTGTGACCTATCCATCATACTGCTTAGACCACAGTATGTTTTCAATAAGCATCATTCTCCCATTCAGCTACTGTAGGACTTCCTGAAACACACTGAGAGTGCCAGACAGGCAGAAAAACCAATGTTCCTCCATAGTACATTTTACAGCAACTTTGACCAAAGTCCATGGCAGATTTTCCTGTACTTTAGGATGCTTGAGCCTCCCAAAATACAAATGCATGTGACTCCAGACCTCTTATTATCTCCTTGTTTCCCTGACACACAAACCCTCTCAAACTTCTCCCCTGCAAGCCATGTGCCTTTCTGCCTGTGATTTCTGTGCATCTTTTGCATGTGACTTTTTTCCTCATTCTTATCAACAGAAGGATAGGTCCTATTAACAAAAGCAGCATGGAGGTTCAGTTCCAACAGGAACATCCTTTTCACAGACCAATTCCAAGCATCTTCCTGGGCTGAAACCTAATATCTAGGGAGCATACATTATGTTTCTTCACTCCTGTGACCACAAAAGGATCTCTTCCTCCACACGACTTAGGATATCCAACTGCCCAGAAAACATTAACAATATATTTCAATTCTACAAAATAGATCTACCATATTGTTTGGTTCTAAAATAAGTAAACTTCTTCTGGTCAGTTCCACTGAGAATACTGCTTAACTGGTGCTGTTAAACACTTTTCATTGTTGCTGTTGTCATTAAGAGTCCAGACACAAAAGAAGGGTCAGAATCAAGAGTGACTTGAGTTACTGAGAAAGATAAAGCAATCGTGGAAGCTTTTCAAGAAACTAAGAAGCCATTTATTCAACATCATGTATGTACCGGGCACTCTGCTCAATACATAACATGCGATATCCTATAATCTTTGTGGCTATTGTACCAGGTAGTTATTATCAGACTGATTAGATAGGTGAGGAGAATTCAGGTAAACCCCTTCCTTTCTAGAATACTAGACAAGCTAGGCTTTACATCAGTTAAATGCACTGTTAATGCCTCAGAATACCTAAAATGCATTAAGGAAAGTGAGTCCAAGGCTTCCTTTTAGAGTATTTTTACCATTTGCAAGACCTAATTTGAATTCTCTACTTCTTTCTCCCTGTGTTTTCTGTTTTCTCCTGTCTGTCTGTTGAGTGAGTCTGAATCTCTGTTCCTATTCTTGCCTAATGTCTAACTGCCCCTGTTTGTGTCCATATCATAGGGCTCTGCGTTCTTTCACTGAACAACACAGAAAGCATCTGGCTGAGGAAGATGTTAGCACAGTTCTACAAGAAGACAAACTTTATTGAATCCAACTGACCCAGACAACAGCACTACAGACATCACTGCACACTTATTTATCAACCTAAACTTCTAATCTTCAGAGTGAATATTTTCTTTATAAAGTTGCTTTCAACCTATTTGCTGTTTTCAGCATTTATTAATACAACATGCATTTACACATGCATCACTTATGGGTTCAGAGCATGAAAGAGTATATAACTTAAAATTAAAGTTATGCATTATTTTAGGCTGTAAAAACTGATTACATGGGAAACCCAAGGCAAATGAAGTAAGTTGTTATATTTTCTCTCAAAGGCAGCTTAAACAAACAGTCTGAGTACACAGTAAGATAGCAAATTTATTTATTTGATTTGGGGAGAGAAGTTCTCATTATGTAAGTCTGGCTGTCCCGAAAATCACAGAGATGCACCTCTCTTTGCCTCCCACTTGCTGGAATTAAGGGCTTATGCCACCGTGCCTGACCACTGCATAGTAGTATCAAGTCTTATGTAATCTCAGTGTGTATTATTAGCACAGATGTGAGGTCCAGCAAAAGTTCCAGTCTCCTCGAATGTAAGAGATACTTTCATAATTACCTATCACCTCAGGGTTAAGAGTTGAGCCTGAGAGTACCTAATACAAGTTCTTTTAAAAGAGAACCTAATATCTCTCACAGTTTGAAGGAAGAAGCCAGATACCACTGAGGATGAAGCTTGTTCAGAAAAACAAGTACATTGGCTGAGAACTCATATTCTCTAAGTCACAAGCCAATGCTTATGAGCCTGCTCAGAGCAAAGACAGACATTCCCAAGGAAGAAAAGAAATATAAGCTTATGTGATTACTATGAAGTCTTTTAAAATGGCTAATGGAATATGCAGATAAACTCCTGAATTGATTGATCATAATTCATAGTATTGAAAAAATTAATTGATATAAAATCTATTTTATTTTATAAAAATAAATATGGGACTCTATTTATTGCTAAGAAACTTCTCCTGCAATCTCAAGATGTCCCCACTGATATTCACTTACTTATGATCCTATGTCTATAAAAATGTATACACACACACACACACACACACACACACACACGCATGCATGCACGCACACACACATATGCTTACGTGCACATGAATGCACCTGGGATGCATACACTCAGGTGTTCCTCTCAGGTTCTGCTCCTTTATTTTTCTTCTTAGTAATGGAAAAAATGACTGGCACATGACTTCTTTGAACAAAAACGCAACCGTTTCAAGCCTTCCTTATACTTTGTAAACAAATTCTGGTCAATAAGATATAAAAAGAAGTTTTGTGTACATCACTGAATAAATATTCTTAAAGAGAAAGACATGTGCCTTCTTAATCCCCTTCTTATTTTTGTTGAAAGGCAAAGATATAACTAGAAATTGAGCAGCTGTTTGGGGCTATGATGCAGCACATGTAACTGATAGGTCAGAATGGCAGAGAAAAACATGGAACCCTGGGAATAATGAATTCACCATACCAACACCATATAACCCATTACTAAGCAGCCCACATCTGGACCTCACTTAAATAATGCAAAATAGGCTTCAGTCTTACTTATGCATGCATTTTGCATGGAACCAAATGGAACTTTGGATAATTTAATGTCTGTGTATTTGTGGAAGTTGATATTTTGTATGTGTATATACATAAAGAAAATACTTTGCTTAGATGGGTTTCTTCCATAGACTTATAAAGATATTTATAGTATATTTTGAACAGAAAAAGCAGGTTGACAACTTATAGATGTGATATGATTTCAGTTTGCAAAAGAATTAAGATAAATCCTCTGTGGTTTTAAATATTTGTAAAACTATGAAAAAGGTATGCTCATAGCACTTGTTACCTCAGGGAGACAGGGAAGTTAATTATCTTTGCCATTATAAATCTTTGTAATCTACTTCTGTTTGCTATAATCAACCTTCATCTTAATTTTCATTGATCTTTTTAAGGCTCCTTATGAAGCTTCTACTTTAAATTTTTTATTTAGTTAAGTTGTTACTTGCCTAACATGGCTTTGCTGGTAAATGTGAGTTTGATGACATATTGGGTGGTTGGAGAACACAGAATTCAGAGCTGTCAGTCACCCTGGGAGACACATATTAAACAAAAGCAGCCTGTAAATTTCATAAGGAAATGCTAAAGAACACTCAGGAAGAGAAAGCCAAACACTACTACTTCCTCAATTTGTAAAGAAGACTGGGCAGTTTTTCATGTAATACTTTTATTTATCCATTGGGATTTTCATATATGTATACAATGTATTTTTAAATTTTGTTTATTTTGCAAGATTTGAAACATATTAAAAAATAAGGAGCATAATGAGTATAAAAGGGCTACATTTTTATCTCATATTATTGGAAAACATGGAGGTTTTTCTCTTTTATTTTTCAACTGAAAATTCATACAATATATTCTGATCATGGTTCCCCTCCCCCATCTCCCTTCCAGAACCTCTCCATCTTCCCACTCATTCAACTCCATGCCTTTTTCCTCTGCTTCTACAGAAAACAAACAGGTAAATAAAAAAATAAATAATAGAATGATGATGATGATGATGAAATAAGAGTAATATCCTAGCTACTTTTATGTCAATTTGGCACAAGCTGATTTCCTCTGATAATGAGCTGTGATTTGGAAGCATAGGTCGAATAAATCCTTTACTCCCCAAGTTTCTTATGTCATGACATTTCATCACAGTAAGAGCAACTTTTAACTAAGGCAAGTTGGTACCAGAAGTGGGGTGCTGCTGTGACAGACCTGACCACATTGTTTTGGGGAATAATGTGAGAGGGCTTTAGGAATATGAGCTAGAAAAACAATTCGATGTTGACAGCTCACTGAGCTCTTTTGTAGGTACTTGGAAGATGAGAATGTTGAGAAAACTAAAGGTGATAGAGGCCTGCCTTGTGACGTTTCTCAGGGAAACAAAGACTCCACAGGGCCCTGTGTGTGATGAGTCTGTGGTGTCTGGTCGGCTGGAGCAGAAGAATCATTTGTGAGTAACAAGATGCCAGAAACATTAAAATAAAACTTGTATCTTACTGGGAAATTGATGCTGGTTATCTGGAGCTGAGAAATTAGTGGTAATTAAGAAGGACCAATGTCCCTGAGGTGAAGTCTTTTAGGACGTGTTTCTTCATGATCAGCACACAGAAGACGTTTTCCAGAGGTGGCCAAGGTTATACCTCACACTGACAGATAAACTTGGTAGTTTAAGAGTCACCCTGGTGGTACTTGTTTTGAGGACATTTGAAGCTGTCATGGAGAGCAGCTGAGGCTTGGCACTAGAAGAAGCCACTGGTGAATGCACAGCCTAAGTGTCAGCTGAAGGCCCAGGACTGAAGGTAGCTATGCAGAGAAGGTGAAACTTGGAACCATGAAAAGAGCCCAGGAGGGGCTATTGGTGAAAGTGCAGCCTGGTTTCAGCAGAAAACCCCAGCATTTCGGGGATGCCAATACCATGGAATGACTACGAAGAATATCAGCAGTGTTGGAGTGGACCTGCCTGAACTTAGAAAATAAGCTATGTGTGCTGCAGAGGGCAGAGCTGGAGAAGTGATCCAAGCCCTATGGAGGATCCCAGAAGACTGTGAGTGGATGCTAGACATTGGACATTGAGTTATTTCACTGTTGGAGTTTGATTTTGCTTTGTTCAGATTGTGACTGTGCCCTGGTTCTTCTCTTTTGAAGTAAGGAATTATTTACTGTATTTTAATTTAACAAGATCCTACAGTTGAGAGACTGAAATTTTTAGATATTTTAGGGTTTAAAAGAGACCTTTTCCTTGAAAGAGACTTAATTTGAAAGTGTTCAAAAAGATAGTGAAACTTGTAAAGTTTGTAAAACATTTTATATTGTGATGTTGATGTTAATGTGTGATCTTGGGGATGAATGGAAAGGAAAAGTATGGCTTAATATGTTATGGTTGTAAGTCAAGTTGACAAGGCATTAATTGTGATGGCTTGTTTTATGTCAACTTGATACAAGCTATAGTCATTGGAAAGGAGGGAACCTCAAGTGAGAAAATGCCTTCATGAGATCCAGCTGTAAGGCATTTTCTTAATTAGTGATCAATGCAGAAGGACTCAGTCCGTTGTTGGCAGTACCATTCCTTGGCCAGTGGTTGTAGTTTCTATAAAAAATAAAGGCTGGGCAGGCCAAGATGAAGAAGCCGGTAATTAATACCCCTCTGATGCCTCTGCATCAGCTCCTGCCTCCAGATGCCTGCCCTATTTGAGTTCCTGTCCTGACATCTTTTGATGATGAACAATGATGTAGAGGTGTCAGCCAAATAAAATCTTTCTCCCTAAGTTCCTTTGGTCATTGTGCTCCATCACAGCAATAGTAATATTAAATAATTAAAATAATAATAGTAATAAATAGTGAAAAAGCACAAGAAACACTACAACCTAAAAATGAAAGTTCTGTCATTGCCTCATGAAAATATGTTTTTTTAAATTTTTTATTTAACTTTCATTAATTACACTTTATTCATTTTGTATCCCCCCCCATAATCCCCTCCCTCCTCCCCTCCAATCCCACCTTCCCTCCTCTTTCTGCATGCATGCCCCTCCCCAAGTCCACTGATAGGGGAGGTCCTCTTCTTTTTTCTGATCTTAGTCTATCAGTTCTCATCAAAAGTGGCTGCATTGTCCTCTACTGTGGCCTGGTAAGGCTGCTCCCCCCTCAGAGGGAGGTGATCAAAGAGCAGGCCAATCAGATTATGTCAGAGGCAGTCCCTCTTCCCATTACTCTGTAACCCCCTTGGACACTGAACTGCCATGGGCTACATCGGTGCAGGGGTTCTAGGTTATCTCCACGAATAGTCCTTGGTTGGAGTATGAGTCTCTAGGAAGATCTGTGTTCAAATTTTCTTGTTCTGTTGCTCTCCTTGTGGAGTTCCTGTCCTCTCCAGCTCTTGTTATTTCCCACTTCTTACATAAAATTCCTTCATTGTGTTTCCTCTTCTTTATGAATCAGTGAACTTGGTAAGAAAGCAATGGATGCTCCACAAAATAAGAATTTATTCTCTTCCACGAGGAGGCATTTCAGTGCATCCAGCAAGACCTGTGGAACTGGACATTCGTGCTCACTATGTCCCACTTTATGATTTTAAAACTTCTGTCTCAGGCTTAAGTGCTGACTCTGCTTACTCCAGCTTGCTAGTGGAGATAGAGATGGCTAAGTATCTGATTCAGTAATTGTCTTAGTTACTCCTATATTGCTGTGGAGAGACACCATGACCAAGGCAACTTATGAAAGACAGAGTTTAATTGGGGGCTCATATTTTCAGAGGGTGAGTCCATGATTATTTTGGCAGAGAGTATGACAGTGGCCAGGCCAGTATTATGCTGGAACATTATCAGAGAGCTTACATTGGATCCACAAATTGTGGTCTCACACACACACACACACACACACACACACACACACACACACACACACACGGGGTTGGGGAGAGAAAGAAACTGAGTGTGGTATGGCTTTAAAACCCTCAAATCCCAATCCCAGTGACTCACCTCCTCCAACAAGGTTAGTTCATGTCTGAAGTCCAGGACTATGCAAATGACCCTTTTCTGGCTCATCCAGATGGACTGAAAATAACCTGGAACATCAGTGATAGATATGTAGATGTTGACTTTAGAGGTCTAATTTTTTTAAACAGAATTACTCATTCTACGTTTGTAAATATTTACCTCTTAGTGACGAATTAAATTGCATGCGCAAATCTCATTATTGTTAATTGCTTGTGTCTTTTTTTTTTTTATGCAGTAATGTCATGTTACAGATGAATGGTAAGGATCTAAGTAATGGCCTAGAAGTGTCTTAGTCTATTCAGACTGCAATTATAAAACACCATGAAATACAGTGGTTTATAAACATTATAAATGTATTTGTCTACAGCATATGTGACAGCAAAGTTCATGCCAGTAGAGGCCCTATTTCATCTTCTCTTTCATAGATGGTACCCTCTCAGCATAGTCCCACATGACTGACAGTCAAAGCGACTCTCTGAAACCTCTTTTTATAAGGGCATGAGCCTCATTTTGAAGGATTCATATCCAAGAAAATCCACCTCATCATCTTTAAAGTTAAGTTTCTGTGGGTAAACTTTGGAAGATATACATATTCACAGCATACAGGAGAAGGTAAAAATATACAGCTTGTTTGCTCTGTATTAAAACTACAGTTATCAACTCTTTCAAGAATGAGACATCTCTCTTAAGGCAAAACAACTTTACAATGGACTGTGGAGATGGCTCAGTGGATTAAGTACTTTCTCTTCAACCATGAGGACCATTTGGACCTCCAGAATCCATGTAAAATGCCGGTCTCTATAATTCCAGCACTCTAGAGGCAGAAGCAGGGGATCCCAATCCCTGGAGCAAGCTGGCTAGCTAGACTATTCAGAATCAGTGAGCTCTGGGTTCAGTCATAGAATCTTTCTTAATAAATAAAGTGGAGAATATGTAAGAAGGATTCCCAAAGCCAACCATGTCTAGCCTCCACATCCATGCATGCATATGTGCATGATCATCTGCTCACCAGCATGCACCCATGCATGTTCAAACATAAGAACACACACATATATGTACAAAGCAATTACACACATACCTAATAACCTTACTTATATATCCAATACCCACTGATTGAAAAACACACAACATTGTAAATCCTGAACTGTTGGAAAAACCCTGCTGTTTGAGACTGTTTGCAGTCCTCCTAGTTCGGATAGCCATCCTAAGCTCAGTGTTAAGGTGCAGGACTCCCTCTCCCCAACAGAGACTCCTGCTCTCTGCCTGACTTCATCAGGACAGTGTCTCTAGACAGATGCCCCTAGACACATTTCATATGTGCCATTTGACACTGCTCCTGTTAACTCTCCTCTCCCTGTGCCTATAGGATAACTAGGTACTGTGTTTCTATTCATATGATAGGAGCATGCTGTTTAATGCAAATCAGCATCCTTGAAGTGCCTAGTTCCCACCAATTATGTACATGTATCTTTGGAGCTCCCCAAGGGCTATACAGCCTTTTCCCCCTGGAATTAAAGTTGACCTAGCTCCCAGGTGGTTCCCAGGGTGTGTGATCCCTGTACAGTGCTTGCCCACCATCCAGGCACACTCCTACTCTTGTGCCCCTCCTGACTCTGTGGGTTTGTGGGAGACAGCCCCCAGGCAGGAGGAGAACCACACTGAACCCTTTAAAGTGAATTTTAATCTTATGAATCACAATAGCATAGATGCATGTTTGACAATGTATATTTGAAAGAGATGCAGAGGAGGATGGCATCTATGGGTTCAGAGACCGAAACAAGTTTTAAAACCTTTCTTTCCAGGGAACTTCCCAGAGACTCATACTCCAACCAAGGACTATTCGTGGAGATGACCTGAAACCCCTGCACAGGTGTAGCCCATGGCAGTTCAGTGTCCAAGTGGGTTACATAGTAATGGGAAGAGGGACTGCCTCTGACATAATCTGATTGGCCTGCTCGTTGATCACTTCCCCCTGAGGGGGGAGCAGCCTTATCAGGCCACAGTAGAGGACAATGCAGCCACTTTTGATGAGAACTGATAGACTAAGATCAGAAAGAGGAGGAGAACCTCCCCTATCAGTGGACTTGGGGAGTGGCATGCATGCAGAAAGGGGAGGGAGGGTGGGATCGGGAGGGGAGGAGGGAGGGGCTTATGGGGGGATACAAAATGAATAAAGTGTAATTAATAAAAAAAAGTCAAATAAATAAATAAATAAATGTTAAAAAACAAACAAACAAACAAAAAAAACCTTTCTTTCCACTGTCTCCCTACCCTTAGAGTCATTTACACTCCGTGTTGGTACTATAGATTGTTTGAGTAGATCCACTATTAGCTTGTGCATGCTCCACGTTGAGAAATTCAATATTTCACACATAAAGATAGCTGCCATATCAGTAAGTCACCTTCCTAATACTGGTGTTTCTTCTTGTGATAAGTTGCCATATAACTCTGAAATCCCTGGATATTTTTGCAAGGAGCTTACTGAGGACAGTTTTAACAATCTCTCATGGCATAGCCTTTCTAATATTGATATTCACACACTTTGAACCCATTCAGGGCCAGGTTAAAGTGGGCACAGAAGGGACTGTAGGAGGACAAAGATGACAGATGATGAATCCATCTTTGGAGGAACTTGACGACAGCTGCCAGGGAGACAGAAGCACACATGTCAGAGCTTGAAGTAAGTACTAAAAAATCAGCTCCAAGGCTTTTTGGACCCCAGAAAGTCCAAATGGTATGAAATAAATATCATGAAGAACTAACTCACCGAGACAAAAACTGGTTGAAGTTAAACACAGATAAATTGTTGAACATGTATTTCTATGTTGTTGGAGAAGCCCAGATGATAGCACTTAAGGAGCTTGCTAGGAACACCTTTCTTGCTCAGTCTCAACAGGTTCTTACTTATGTATTCACTCATATGTCCATTTATATGAACAAACAAACAAATGCACACACACCATACTAAGGGTGATACATGATTCCCTTAGCTTTAAGTGGGAATTCAACAAGAACATTCTACAACGAAAATCCCCTTCCTTCCTCCCACTGTCCCTCTAACACCCCTCTTGCAGTTCCCCTTTGACTAGTTCTTTGATAGCTTTCTATCATCTTTCAAGTTTCTCTCTTCTAAATAGTTTATCTGCAAAAATAGAGTATTGGGAATATATCCCAAGTGCCTATATGTGAACTGACCAACAGAATAAATAGAGCCTTCATTTTCTTTCTTTATTTCTAGTCTTGTTCACAAACCATTGGTCTTTTACACAAAATGCACGCTGCTCAAGAATTGAACACAACCACAAACAGAAAGACTTTCATACTGGGTAAGAACAAAGATCTTAGATCTCTTTGGTCTTTGGCTTATAGCCTCTCCTTTTTTTGCTGTGTGGCAGCACAAGCCAATCAGGCTGTCCACACCCCACTAAATGCACTTAAAGAACAGAGGCTAAAATTAAACTTGAATGTTCATGAAGGTTCAGACCCTTCCACCCACTCAGCTCTTGAGCAGAGGTTCTGAGTTGCATCTGTGTTGGGGATGGGATAATGCTTCAATGAGTCTGGCTTAATGTGGTTTACCTTCTTGTGATGGAAGCAGACAATCAACTTGTAAATAGTGAATTAAATAGTAATAATAGTTAATTAAATACTTAATTAAAATAGTTAATTAAATAGTATAATTCCATTTGTGAGTATACAGAATTAAAAGAAAGTAGAAAAGATGGATGAATCTTTGAGCAAAGGTTTTGAGGGTACGAATCTATTACAAATAATAGAAACACTGACTGTAATTGGTCTAATCAATAAAGAAACACTCTGCTTTGTGAGAAGGTGTTTCAGTCATGCTCAGGGTTATACTGACCTTGAGGCTGCAAGTATGTCTTCCCTGGTTACATCCAAACATGACTACAGAGGAGATCATCCAATGGGTTCATTATGAAAGGAGAGCAAATCACCTCAGAAGCCTCACAGGTTTCCTTCCCCTGTCTCAGTTCCTTGGGGTAGGGAAAGCCTTTGTTCTGGAATGAATCACTGGCATCAAACATGTAATTACACTGTGGATTGAACCTGAGTCATTCAATGCAAAACCACCAACAGTGACTTTATTCTATAACTTTTTGTGTCATATCATACATCCTGCTCATCATTTTATGTGCACATAGAGTCCTCAAATTACAATTCCTATGAAAAGACCTACGTCTATATGTTTAAATTCATCTCTTCACTTCCAGGTATATGCAGCAGTATATTTTAACTAGCAGAAGAAATCCAGACTTAGTGCTGTCTCTCCTATACACCTAAATACTAAGTTATAAGGGGTTACTTAACATTTCAATCCCCAAATTGATGCAGATGATAATTCCTACCTCACAGGACCCTTGTGAAATGAAACCAGACACATGATACATAGAACAAAGAATTATAAAACACATTTGTTGGCTCCTCCAATGCTGAGCCTAGAGCTTCTTGAGTAAGGTGCCCATGGCAGGCCCATGCCTGGATGTGTCTGCTTTTGCTGTCAATACCCTATAGCCAAAAGTCCCTGAGACACACATGTGGCAGCACCTATTCGGCTCATCACTTATTGTCCAAATGGAGAATGTATGTGGTAGGAAGGATCTAGAAAGTGCCTTTTCAAGGATTCAAGCTTTGGTTGGGGGTAATAAACAGTTCTAAAGAAGAAAGGATTCGGGCTGGAGAGATGGCTCAGTGGTTAAGAGGACTGTATATGCTCTTCTATCACGTCCCGGGTTCAATTCCCAGCACCCCGCATGGCAGCTCACAACTGTCTGTAATGCTGATTCCAAGGGATCTGACACCTTCACACTAATGTACATATGACACCTTCACATTAATGTACATAAAATAAAATTAAATAAGTTGTTTAAAAAAAAGAAGAGAGGATTCATCTCAGGCTTGAGACTGTCAAACATGGGGGGGTATTACTTGTATTACTTGATGTCTTGGTAAGGTCATCTATACAGAAAGCAGACTATAGAGGAGAGAACACTGTGACAAGTAGGGAAGCGGAAATCAATCATTTTAATCATGAAAAGCTGATATTTAGTATTTTTTTATGATTCAGAGTAGCCCCGTATTCATCTGTGCTCAGATAAACTCAAGAAACAGACTTATTTGGTCTCATTTCTCACTAGCTACACTCATGTCACTATTCTATGAAGTTATTTGTGTCAGACAGGAGAAAGAGATGGCTCTGTCATAAAGGCTCAGCAGCTTCTGGATTAGTACTGAACATGACAATCTAAAGATCAGTTTTTACTGTCAGGGAGATCAGAGTCTTGAGGGCAATATTGTCAACACCCTTTGGGAATCACAATAACAGAGTTCCTGAGTTTTGAGACAGAAATGCTGTCAGGGACAGAGGGAACAGAGGATAGCATCACAGAAAAGTGTATTGGGGAGTATAAAGGTTAAATATGTGCGTGTGGTGTGTGTGTGTGTGTGTGTGTGTGTGTGTGTGTGTGTGTGTTCCTTAGGTGCATGCAGTCCATGTGTCCCAAATTATACATTCAGTTCAAGCCTCAGCAACTTTGCAACTACAGAAATTTTTTTTTCCTTTCTTTCCAGGAAGAAAAATAGCCTTTCTATTTTCATCCCTGAAATCGCCATTTGTCATTCTCAAGGTGCCTCGGTGCCTTTGTCTCTGCTGTCAGCTGGCGGCAATGATGCTAAAAATAGCTGCTGGAGGGAACCGCTCCACGCTGAACATTAAAAATAGAAAGGGAAGCACTGGTGTGAATAATGCATGGGAGAGAATCCCCTTCACATTGGCCTCCAGCCCCTCAGTCAGCCTGACAGCTGGGCACGGGCTGCATGGCAAGAGAGGATTAAGGCATTTGTACGGCTTGTGTGATGATGAAAGGGCAGCTTGTAAATTATAGCTTCCCTCCCATGCCATGCTTAGAGAGAAATGGGAGGAAATGAAGATTTAGGCCTGCAAGCCACGCCAAAAGGCTTGTTTGGAGACACAAACTGAAATGTCCCTACGCCATTATGACTAGGAGCCAAGGCAAAGTCGGGGAACAGATCTGTGACGTGCCAGCAAGCCACATCCCGCGCAAAGCATTCGAATTCTCTTCTCACTAATACCCGATGCCAGCTGGTCAGAACCAGTCTGCAACAAGGACTTGGGTAACAACCAGACTATGATCTGCACAAAATCTAATTGCCACTAATAAGTCAGAACCATATTAGAACAGCTGTGGGGTCTCTCTGTCCACATCTGAGAACACTCAGTTCTCTGTTGCTATCCTGCAGGAATGAATTTTTTGCATAATGGCTTTTTCCTCATTACCTGATCCAGTTTTAATCTGGCATTCCAACACACTAACAGCTAGATAAATTAGGAGGTGGCAATGTCCAGAGATGGTAATAAAGCTGACTGAGGCCCAGGTTGAGGCAGGACTCACCTGCCTCTTCATCCGCCCTCACTTGAGTCACCTCTTCAAGTTCCCGGTAGAATAGGAACCTTGCCTCCAAATACAGACTTTATCTGCTCTTATGAGTGACCAAGCACACGGCCTCGAACTTTTCTGAACCCACTCTCACACATTTGATGGCCTTGAAGGGTGAAGCCAGAAGAGACCCTGAACTGTGTGTTTTCAGTTCTACCTATGTAGGCCTCATTGACTTGAATTATCACAATTTTATTCTTGGAGTCCTAGTGGATCTTTCAGCTCTCATGAAGACAATCTGACTCTGGAGCTGAAAAGATTGCAGTTCCTCAGAGATGAAGTTATATCGTGCATCTTTGTTCAGCATCCTCTGCTCATGAGTGAGAACCCAGCTTTGAACCCAGTTTTCTGCCCTTTCTTGTCCTTTGGGTAGGACACCGGAGATCTCTTCGCTCTTGTAGAGCAGTGCTCTAACAGGTGAATGAGTGAGAAACAATGACTGCAGAGACCCACTGGGCACGGTGGCTGTCAACAAGTGGGGATCATGCCTCCTTCCTAGAGCACCCTGCTCTTATGTTGCACCTTTATTTCTCAACTCAGGATGGGTTTGAGCCTCTGGTCTTTGACACTATCCTTCATTGGCCTCTGAAATTCTAAGGGCCTCAGGGTAGGGTGTCTCTACCTTCTTACATGCAAGGAAGAAAGACTTTCTGTCTTTCTGTCTGGGAACTTTCTGTCTGGCTGAAGATGTTAGTGAGGAGTAAAAGAAGCATCAAACAGAGAAGATACCCAAAAAAAGAGGTCAATGTTTAACCTGTTTACCAGGGCCTACCCTCAGGTAAGAGGTAATAATGCTCTATCTCACTGGGCCTTGTTCAGATGAGCAGGTCACACATGCCGGGACTTCTGCTTCCTTATGAAGTCCTATTCTGTACCCTGAGACTAATCTGTGACTTCTGGTTATGCTCATGTCCACTCTGCAAAGGTTTGAAGTCTCAAGCAGGGAATGAATGAACCCCACTCCTTTCTGTAGCACAGCAGGGCCTGTCTTCTCCTGACTGTCATTTCATAATCTGATAAGATAAATAAGCCTTTTCCCTGAAAGTCTTGAAGAAGACACAGTAGGGCCATACTTTATGAAAGGCCTTTGTAAATGTTAAGCTTATGGTATTCTATTCATTTCCTTTGGCAGGCATTTAAAAAAAAAAATGAAGAGCTGTAGAGATGGCTCTTCAGTTAAAAGAACTTGCTCCAGACTGGAATTCGGTTCCCATATTAGGCTGCTCACAACTGTAACTCCAGGCCCAAGGGAAGGAATTCCTTCTTCTGACCTCTACAAGCACCCTCTACTTGTGCACACATGTACACATACACAGAAAATACATGTATGTATACATATGTATATATATATATATAATCTTTAAAAAATAAAAAGTGATTCTGGGAAACATGAACTTCACTGAATATTTTCCTTGAAAGGAGCCACAGGAACAGCATGGAATATGGTGATATGGTGATGATAGTCATATATTGTCTTCCATATTGCTTTTCACCATTGTCATTTATCCCGTGAATTTTTAACACATATATTCATCAAGCCCCTCAGAGTTGTGCAGCTTGGATCCTGTATTAATCAATATGATGGTAGAGCATGAGCTGGTTGCTTAACCTTGAGGGGAGCAGACACTAGAAAATGCCATTCAGCTGTTTGCCAGGCATTTTAAAGATGCCCTGTCTCTCTGTCACTCCTTGCCAGCTTCAATTCAGTCTGCTTAGTTACCTAGAAAAGTGGGCCTTAATGTCTTCTCCCCAATTCACACATGAGAAGAAACTGATCCTCTCAGAGTTCTATTAGGCAACTGGCACACAAACCTTTCCCATCAACTTATGTCCCATTCACGAGTTAGTCACTCTTATTCTGTGGAAAAAAACAAGTGCTTCATTGTGTTCTTATTGCATCAAATATATGAGCATCTAGTATTCCTCCTGATAATTAAGATTCAAAAGTAGAGATGAACACACACACACACACACACACACACACACACACACACACAGTGGCCTAGGTTGTAACATCCCATACTGGAGAGGCAGAGACCCACATCTCTCTAGAGCTTGCTGGCAAGCCAGTCTAGCTTATGTTGTGACATAATAACATATATGAAGCATAATATAGACTTCTGTAATGAGCTGCTTCTTACTCATGGGGGGAGAAAGGATACCCACTGAGGCTTGATAGAGGTGAATTTGGAAGAAATACAGACAGTCCCAGTGTCCCATTCAGACTGTGTTCACCTACAATAGATAACTCTACCTCAGCAACTCATGCCCCAAAGCAAGTTTACTTTTCTCACTGTGTATGGTGTTCAGAGATAGGTAGAGTTGTTTTGAGATGCTGTTAGAGTTTGCATGGGAGGGTTCTCAAGAATTTTCACGTGTGAAAGTCTTCCTGGGCAGATCAGGGCCTTCTGAGTTCATTCAATCATGATGGTTTTTAACTTCGCAATGGCTTAATCCATTAATGGATTCCCAGCCTAATGGAATGCTACTACGTAGCCTAATACCACTGCTGTACAGTGATGACTGGAGGCATGCTTTCAAAGGTCTGTCTTTTCCTTCTGTCCTTCTCACTCCCTGCTTCCTGTTCACAGTGAGAAAAGCCATTTTGCAACAGTTACGGTTCTTGCCATGTTGTTCGACTTCACAAATCATGGACCCATAGGCTGAAACCTTTAAATCCGTCCCTCTTTGAGTTGTTTCTTTAGGTAATTTGTTTCAGTAATGAAAAGTGAGTGACACAGATTTCCCCAAGGAGCCAGGATCCTTATCCATGGCTGTTGTACTTTCATTACTATGTGACTTTTTTTTTTTCATGGATTCACAGTAACTGCCATTCCTCAGAACTCTATCTACAATCCAGACAGGAAGGATATATTTCCTTTCCAGACTAAATGTAATTGTAATAAATAAGGCTTGAAATGGATGATGAATAAGATTATTTTCAATATTTGCCTGAGCTCTGTCCTTCAGAATAATTACTAGTTAGTAAACTTGCATGGTATACACAGAGAACAGAGGGTCTTGAAATAGCAGACAAATAGGGACATGTGAACTGACTTGGCTGCTGTATGGGGAAGGAAATGTTTCCAGATTTATTTTCCATAGATTGAGAAAGTATTATGTCATGTACTTATAGCTTTAGGATATTGATGACTAGTTGCATCGACATAGTGAGTTCCTGTGGTAGCACCATGGGCTTAAAACTGATCCTTATAGCTTCTTTTTCATATACCCTCACCCTAACAGGAGGGAAACTACAGTGCATTTTAACTTCAGTAACATGGAGATTCAAGTATTGTTGGTGTTTTATATGCGGAAACCTGCAAAGATCAGAATATTTCCTCTTACCCCGATGGACACTTAATCTGGTCAATAGACTTTAGCACTTCTCAGGAAGCATTGAAGGAGTATTTATAGCATATATTTATGTTGACTTTCCAGGGTCCTTCCTCAAAGGAGCCTGGTTTCTCGTTTAATCAATTAGATGTATCTGTAACTAAGTTTGGAAACTTCATGGAGACCTCAGGTTTCCACTGAGGTAGCTGACATCAGCTTTCTGCTTGCCAGGTCTCATTTATTATTATAAATAGTAAGCAATACTTCTGGTGTGCTATTTATTATTATACATAGTAAGCAATCCATCTGTCTTACCCATAAAATCACCATGATCTCTTAGCCACGGCCAAGAATTAATGTGGGCCAAAGTACTTTAATCACAAGTCTTGCCACCAAAATAAACAAGTAAGTTCTCTTTTGCCCTAGAAGTTCCAGTGCTCATTGTTACTTCATAAATTCCATCATTTCTGTTGATGTCAGCAAACTTAGGTCCATGGCGTATCTTCAGTTGTCAACCTTGTCCTGTAGTCAACCACTGGGACTTCTATATGGGATCCCTTTAATAAAAAGAATTCATGAACAGAGGGTTTTAACTCCAGTTTTATGTAGTGCAACAGTTATAATGTTTCTACCTTTTTGAGGCTGTGACACTTTATTCATAATTTTATGGTTGTATTGACTAATTTACTACTGGACATTTTCATATCTCAGTCTTAGTGAGCCAACCCAGCTTTAATATGGTTAAATATCTCCTTACCAGTTCTGCTTCCCACCTCAATGCCCATGTTCTAATCCAAGAAATCTACTATTGCCTTTCTTGACAGAAGGTCACGGTCTGTGTGATTAACTTAAGAGTTGGTGAAAGGGACAACAGCATTGATTAACTGGACTAGTACAATGTAAACACAAGGATACTTATAGACCATGTCAAGAAGGTCAGAGTCTAAAAGAGATGCTACAATAGGAATGAGAGGGATGTGGAGACACAACTAAGGAAGGGAGCACACTATAGAAACTGGGGCTTGATGAAGAATCCGGCTTCCACTGAGGTGCCTGACATCAACCTTCTTCACAGCTCTGAATTATTTATTATTATGAGCAATGAGGAATATTTTTGTGTGCTATTTATTATGGTTCACAGAAACTAAGGAAATAGATTCACTCTATAATTTTGTGCGAGACCTGCCGTAACAAAACATCACCATCCACAAAATCTGTTTTCTCACAATTTAGTAAGCTTGAATTCTAAGTTCAAGGAAGAAGGGCTCCCTCTTCCTTCCATGAATCCTTCCTTGACTCTTACTAGCAGTCAGTGGCCATTCTTGGAATTCCTCAGCTTGAGGATATGCCACTCTAATCCCTGCCTTCAACTTCACACAAGGATCTTCTATGTCTCTGAATTTCCTCTCCTTTGTAAGGACATCAGTCATTGAATTTAAGGTCTTCCCAGACTAGCTTGACATTATCTTAATCACGCCCTCAATATTCTATTCCAAATAAAGGGGCATTTATAGATTTAGGATAGAGGGAGATGATCACTACTAAGCTTAGCACAATCCCTATGGCTGAACTCATGTAGCCTTGTGTTTTAGGAATTGAGGTGTAAGATGATAAATCTGCATTTCATTGTGTCCTTGCTGCTTATATAATCTGTCACAACAGTCCTCAGAAACTAATGTGCAACTTAGCTACAAATGTTCTTATCAAAACACTGAGCCATCAGCAAGTACCTCCACATCTGTGATTTAGAGACAACCTTCAATTCCTAGGGGTTCTTCTCCAAAGCTTTAGAAGGAGATGATGCATAGTCCAACGAGAGAGAGGAAAAAGGAGAGGTTCAAATTTAATGAATACGAAGCAGCAACTGAGCTGTAACATGTAAAGTGTGTGTGTGTGTGTGTGTGTGTGTGTGTGTGTGTGTGTGTGTGTGGAGAGAGAGAGAGAGAGAGAGAGAGAAAGAAAGGGAGAGAGCAATACGACATATATGTGCATATATGTGCATTTCAGACATTCTGTTTTGGAAAATAAATGGGCAGCCAAACATCAATTTCCCGTACTATGTACCTGTCCTAGCTTCCTTTATGTTACTGTCATAAAACACTGGCCAAAAGTAATATGAGAGAGTTTATCCGGATTGCAGGTTATAGTCCATCCCTGAAAAAAAGACAAGGCAGGAACTTAGAGAAAGGAAATGAAACAGAGATCAAGAAGGAATACTGCTTACTGGCTTTTGCTTTTTATGATTTCCTCAGCTACCTTTCATGTACAGCTGAGGCCCACATACCCAGGGTGTACAGTAGTCCACAGTGGGCTGGCCCCCCTCACATCAGTCAGAAAACAAGAAAATGACCCTCAGCCATGCCCACAAGCCCATGTGACAGAGACAATTCTTCATCTTAGGATTCCTCTTCCTAGGTGCTGGTAAGTTTGCATCAAGTTGACAACTGAAGCTATGACAGTACCTTAAAAGGAAAATTAACTGGATTCAGATATACAGCCAGAGAGAGCCAATAAATCAACCCACAGCTTTAGAAGAAATAGGACATCTGCCGACAGCAGCGTCTGCAGTGGCCAGCTGGAAAGAAAAGACATCGTGAGTAAGCAAGCACAGTGCAGAAGAAAGAAATACCATCAAGAAGAGAACACAACATACTGATGGTAAGGATCTTGATGTATAAGAAAACATTACTAGTGGAAGGGAAAGACATAGCCTACAGTGCTTTATACTATAGAATATACACAAGAAGATTAAAAAAAATAAATTTAAAAATTAAAGATGAAAATAAGAATTGATTTTAAAAGAGACAGACAGAAATAAAAAGGAACGGTAGTTCTGATGGGAAAGAGAAGGTCCTCAGCTGGGATTTCGAAGGAAATGCAATGTTTCCTACAGCACACTTATAGAGACCTGTTCTAGGTAAATGACACTAGTATCATAACCTGAGTTATGTAGAATAGGAATATGAGCCATCATTGGTGGGATCGTAGAAGAAAGGCACAGAGGAATTCAGCCACTTTTAGATTAGACACAGACAGAGACAGAGGAGAAAACCTGATGGAAACCCTTCCTCTGTTTTCCCATCTACTGCTGATACCTGCCATCAACTAAACCCAAGAAGAAAAGATGGTAAAAGTCCCACAAGGTAACACTGTCTTGTGCTGATTAATTTTTGTCAACTTGACATAAAGTGGAGTCACCTGGAAGGATGGAGCATCAACTGAGGAGAAGCCTCCACCATGCTGGCCTGTGTGCACGTCTGTGGGCTATTTTCTTGATGGTTGATTGATGCAGAAAGGCCCAGCCCATTGAGACCCTGGCCAGATAGTCCTGTGAGGTATAAAACATGAAGCTGAATGCAAGATTAGAAACAAACCCCTAAGCACATTTCCTCCATGATTCCTGCCTCTGCTTTTCAGAAGAGTTCCTGCCCTGATTTCCCTCAATGATGGACTGTGATTGCTACATGCCAGCTAAATAAACCCTTTCCTCTCCAAGTTGTTTTTGGTCATAGTGTTTATCTCAGAAATAGAAAACAAACCAGGACAAGTCCTTAGGGCCCACCGTTCATGGCACAGGGCAAACAAAACAAAAATTTGGGGGTAGAGGGAGAAATGGAGGATGGTTATGTCATCAGGATTCTAGCTTTGCCTGTGTGATACTAGGGTGTCCCTAGGGCCATTGTCCAGGCTGATACTAGCTTCTGCCATCTGTGGCTTAGAGCCTCTGTGAACTCAGTGCTCTGTCCAAATAATGCCGTGGTCTTGGCCTCGTTTTAAGCCTCTCATCAGGTCTTTCCTTGGGGGAACTAAAGCTGTGCACTATCAAGGTTCAAGCCAAAAAGGAATCCAGACCCTAGTTCTCTTAATGGATGCCTTTGAGAGCCTTAAAATGCTAATTAAAAATTCAAATGTGTTCATTCCTCTATGGTATGCATTTTGAGACATGAAGTAAGAAGCTTGCAAAAATATGTCCTTGCTCTTCTTCACTTTGATGAATCAATTTCATAAAGTCTTCCTAGGGACATCTCTTGTGCTCAGGCGCTGCATTCTTGAGAAAATGTACCCAGCATTCATTTAGCTTACTCTTCTCTCTGCATCTCTCTTCCTCTCTTGGGCTAACACACATCCAATTAAGTTTAGCTTTAGTCTGTTTTCTAGGGAATCCAAGATAAGAAAATAGGTCCAAAAGTAATCTAGGAAAACAGGCTTTCCAGTGGAGGTTTTGAGTTGAATTTCCCACTAGTCTAAAGCCAAGAAAAAAAAAAACTCTGCTGCTTGCTTTTGCTAAATAATTATAACCCTGCTCAATACATGAAATGATATCATTATTACTGAAGTCTCACCATGAATTGATTTGTGGTCCAAGCAGAATTCCAGCAAGGCATTGGAGGTCAAATAGCTGCCTCATGGTCAGTGTGGAAACAGGGTAATTTTGAAAAGTGTGATATGGAGTGACAACTTTTGATGGCATTTGTGGACTTTGAAATGAGAAAAATAAAATTAGAATAATTAATTGCTGGTATAAAACTCCTAAGAAAGGCTGATAATTTCCAAGGTAGTTTTAAAGGAAGATATTACCTCCTATGGCCACAGGAAAGTTTGCTGCAAAAGCAGAGCTAGGATTTCTCCACTTCAAAAACTTGTTTCACAGGCAGGTATCCTGGTGAACTCTGTAATCCCAGCTGTTCAGGAAGCCAAGCTGTTTAGCAAGATGCTCCCACCCCATCTCAAGAAAGAAAGAAAGAAAGAAAGAAAGAAAGAAAGAAAGAAAGAAAGAAAGAAAGAAAGAAAGAAACTCAAACAAACAAAAAGAAAACAAGTAGTTTCATAGGAAGCAATATGTAAAAAAAAGACATAATGTAATTTGTAGGCAAATGGATGAAACTAGAAGAAATCATCCTGAGTGAGCTAGCCCTGACCCAGGAAGACACACATGATATGTATTCACTTCTAAGTGGATATTAGCCATAAAGTACAGGATAACCATGCTACAAAACATGGATCCAAACAAGCTAGTTGCAAGGAGGAGATGCTTGAATCTCAGTCTAAAGGGGAAATAGATTAGATTTTGGGAGTGGAGAGAGGGAGGAGATTGGGGGGAAGGGTTGGAGTTGAGAACAAAAGAGAAGAGGTGGGGGAGAACAGAGGAAGTGAGACCTGAGAGAACTGAAATCTGTGTGCAGGGGAATCTGTGGAAAGAGCTAGAGACCTTGAGCAAGTGACACTCCTGGGAATCTCTGGGGGTGACTGCAGCTGAGAATCCTAGCAACAAGGCATATGGGACCAGAAATGGCAATCTCTTGTAGCTGTCCAGGACTTCCATTGGAAGGATGGGAACACCAGCCTACCCAAAAGGCCTTTGACCTGGAATTTGTCCTGCCTACAAGATATGCAGAGATAAAGATAGAACAGAAATTGGGGCAATGTCTAACCAATGACTAACCCAACTTGAGACTAGTCCCATAAGAGACAGAGCCCACTCCTGACACAATTAGTGATAATCTACTATAATCACAGACAGGAGCCTGGCATAATTCTCCTCTGAGAGGCTTCTCCCAGCAACTGATGGAGGTGGATGCTGAGACCCACAGCCAAGCAAGCATTAGATGGAGCTCAGAAGTCTTGTGGAAGAAGAGGAGAAGGGAGGGATTGCGAGGGATTAGGGAAGTCAGAGAGGTCAAGGACACCAGAAGAAAGCCTACCGAATCAACTAATCTGGGTCCATGGGGGCTTGCAAAGACTGAACCACAAACCAAGGGCCATGCACAGGAAGGACCCAGGGCCCTAGCACATGTGTGGCCAATGTGCGGTTTAGTATTCTCATTCTGCCCTTGGAAACTGGAGCAGGGGCTGTCTATGACTGTGCTGCCTGCCTTTGGATCCCTTTCCCCTGGCTGGGCTGCCTTGTCTGGCCTCAATGGGAGTGGAAGCCCCTGGTCCGACTGCAGCTTGATTTGTTGAGGCTGGTCGATGTCTATGGAGGCCTCCTCTTTTCTGGGGAAAGAGGGAGGGAGAGATGAGGGAGGCAAGAGGGGTGACTGGTGGGGAAAGGGGGCTGTGATCAGGATGTAGAATGAAATAAATTGACAAAAAAATTTAAAGGAAAAGAAAACAAACAAACACAAAAACAAAGCAAAGTTTCATAGGAAACTATATGTGGCTTTGCCAGGTTTCCCACATAAACATTAAATTTGATTCGGCATGAGACTGCGAGGCTTGAGACAGAGATGGATCTTTAGAATTTGAATATCCTATGACTTTCAAATCTTATAAAGTTATGTAGATGATTGAGCATCCTTTCCTCCCTTGAAAGCAAGAAACCATTATACTTGGGCAGAGTTTATAGTCTTTGCTGGAAGATGGGGCCTCTAAGTATTTTGAGAGTGTTTTCTGAAACACCTCTTTATCATCTAGCTGCCGAAACCTTGAATCAGTTGTAACCTAGCCCAAACCAGACAGTAAAAATAGACATAGCTGTCCTAAAGGAAGAGGCTTCCTCTGTTTCATATAAGTCAGATTTGCCATTCACCTGCCCTGGTGTGTATATCATCACTTCTCTCCAATAGACTTTGCAGAAGTCTTTAAATTGGAAGATACACAATGGCCACACTCATATTTTTTCTTGGGTTTTGACAGTCAAGACATACCTTGCCTTCATGGTTCAACTGGAACCTGAAAGGTTTGTAGCTATAGAAAGTGACCAAGGAAGCCTCAGTTTCAGTTTTAGCAGGAAAGCTAGCCTAAGCTCTTCTATTAAGTCAATTGTACACACACTTCCTCACTCAAGCATGTAATAGTTATCAACTTAAGGAAAGCCAGCTGTCTATAGCACATATAACAGAAAAACACAAACCAACAATAATCTTGTCAGGGTAGTTTATTTCTCACATAGAAGTGAAGAACAGACACCAAGGCTGCAACAGCAGCTTTACACTTGCCTCGGGGAGCCAACTGCTTGCTTGTCTAGCTGATCAGCCTGCCTTACTGAATGGCTTCCATCCTCCAAATGAATCATAACTCAGAAAGTCTGCCGAGGTCCAACATTGAGTTCCCATTCCAAGCAGACAGCAGGAAGATCTGCTGCTGATCCCTCTTGGCTCAGCTCCCAGATGCAACTTTCCAAGAAGTTCCCTGTGATACTTCCACTTCAGTCTCTTTGGCTGTAAGTGAGTCTCCTGGCCTCCCTGTGCTTCATGGACAGCTGGGAAATGCTGCTTCCTAGCTGGGCACACTGCCACACTGAGTGAAACCGAAATTCTGTGCTTGAGATTCAGGGGAGCAAGCTGTGCACTGTGCAACAATGAGCTGTCTCTCCCACAAATAAGACAACTGCTACTCATTCAGCAAACACCAAGTGCTCTGAGAAGGACAGTGTGAAAGAAAGAGAAATGGGGACAACTAGGACATGGATCCTGATATCCAGGGACTCACCATATGAAAAGGGGGATGACCATGTATATAATGCATTTCTTAGAGTATGGCTACTGTTCTTATGAAAGAGTATGTCAAGGAAATGGGTGACAAAGAAGACTAATGTCTGCAGGGACAGAAGCTTTGTAGAGTCCATGTTGTGAAAGTACTAACCTTGAAAAATAAAGAAGTTTTGTTCAGGCAAACTCCAAAGGTGGTGAGACTGATGATGAAAGAGAAGAAGAGGCAGCCATGCCTAGGTTCTCAAACTCTGGGTTGTGACCCCTTTGGGGGTCAAGCAACCCTTTCACAGGGGTGGCCTACGATCATTGGAAAACACAGATACTTACGTTACAGTTCATAACAATAGCAAAATTATATGGTTATGAAGTAGCAACAAAAAAGTAGTTTTATGACTGGGTCACCATAATATGAGAAACTGTGTTAAAGTGTTGTAGCAATGAGCAGGTTGAGAACCACTGCTCTGGACTCTCCTGAAGTCCTAAGCTTTGGCTTTATGAGCCCTTGCTTTCTTTCATTTGATTAACCTGGTTGAGTCATGTAGTTTTCTGTGCTGGAAAAGCTAATTGTAACTAGCTAGGAGTGGTGGCAGGGGCCTATAAACCCAGCTGCTCAGGAGGCCAGATGGAGGATCACAAACTGAAGGACAACCTTGGTGAAACTCTGTCAAAGAAGAGTAAAATGAGAGGTGGAAATGTAGTTTAATGGCAGAGGACTTATCTTGCATGCATGGGGTCCCAGGTTTAATCCCTAGTATTCCAACCAACCAACCAACCAACCAACCAACCAACCAACCAACCAACCAACCAACCAACCACATAAACAATAGTTTTAACTGATGTGGTCATTGTTTAGATCATACCTTGTAAAGATAACAAAACAATGTAGCTATCACTGCACACTGAACACTAGAATGGCCTACACCTTGTTTGCCAGGACTGTCCTTGCTTTAGAACTAGAATTCCTTTCCACAGAATTCCCTGCTCTCCATCTTTGGGAGAGCCCAGATATTTGGATTCTAGAAAGCAAAACTGTATCCATATTTCGTGTGAAAGTGAAGACTCAAAAAGAACAAAAACAAAACAACAACAAAAAAACAAAACAGGGATGTAAAACAGAATAGATGCCCCACATGGCTCAGGCAGTAGAGGAAAAATAATCTGATTTCTTTTTAAAAGCATGTATGTCAACAGGCATTGTCATCCTGAGAAAGAAACACTTTCTAAATATGAGCATAGTCCCAGGCTGATATTAGAAGGAGAAGCTAGCTGAGGAATCCTGTGGTCTGCTCTTTCCTAGATACAAAGTGATTGGACCTGCCCTCCCCATCATTAGCAATATGGTTTTGTGCAAGTTAGTTAGCCTAGGTAAGCCTGTTGGCTCAGCTCTGAAGGGGTGGAACTAACCCACCCAATTCACTGAGGGGTGGAGATTTCATGGATTGGAGCAGAGGAAACCCTTCAGTATTAAGTTCTAGTAGCAGGTTCATATTGCTTAACCATGAAAATGTTTTGTGAGAAGGCTGTTTTGCTACATCATTAGGTAATTTTATCATTATTCCAATACACAGAACATACTTACATAAACTGTTACCTCTCTATAGTGTGGCCATATAGTCTTCATGAACCACCATAATATGTGTGTTCTGTTACCACATAAAACAATTATAAAAATCAAAAAGGGGCTCCCTTGTATGTAACAAAGGCTGGATGACTGATTGTATGCATCTTCTGGAGAGAAGTGAGGATGGATGTCAGCAAATGTGAACTGCTCTTTAGGATTCCTGGACATTTTCTTGCCAGGCAAGGATTCTGTGTTGATCTGATTTTGGATTAAAAAAAAAATGTTGCTGATGGGGCCATTTCAGGGTTGGATGCTTGTGATGACTCTTGACAGACTTCTCTTGTAAAGCTCTTTAGGGCTTCTCTAAAACTCACTTTGCTGAGCTTTAAAATGAGAAGCATCTATCTTCTCCCAGCTATCTAGACCCCGGGTCATCTCTGCCCTCAGCCGCTTTAATGAGTTTGTTAGAGTGACAAAGTGTTACCAGCTGCAGCTAAGGAGGCCTGGGTCAGAGAGCATCTTCAGCAGCAGCCCTGGGATACAGCCATCAGCCATGGGACATCTGCCTTCTTCACCCCCAGCTGCACCCTCTTCCGGGGGTCAAGAGAATAGAACCAACTTAATTACAGCAGCATTTCAGGCCGGTACCATTGCTGAGTGGGGGAAAATTATATTCTCATTCTTTAAAAGATTGTTTTGCATCATGTGTGGTGGTGCCTTCCTGAAAATGTGGCACTCAAGGCTGAAATAAGAGGATCTCAAGTTTGGGCCTAACCTGGGCTTAAATAATGATGATGTGTGAAATGTTTTATCCACCTCATTGTTAATGAGTGGCCTAGTGGAACCTCAATGATAGGCTCTGATGAGAGCTAACACACTGAAATGATCTGTGCCTGACAGAATTTGTTTATGTTGTTTATATAAAATTTGCATCACAGTCAGTTTTCTCTCCTGGCACTCAGGAGCTATCAGGTTCCTTACATGTAGAAATGTGTGTGCACTTTCATCCACTCAGATAACCTAAGGAGATCTTTAGACAACACTAAGGATCATACTGTGAGGCACCTAAGTATCCCTTTAGCGCTTTCCTGAGGCTGAGAAAATACTCTGTTTATGAACACACTTCAGTTTTTTTACTGTTAGACATTTGTGTTATTTGTAGTTTGGAATTATTACCAATTTATTTTATTTTATTTATTTATTTTTTTTTACATTTTGCGTCTTGGCTGTTGACTTATGCATTCTCTTCTCTTCAGTATGACTACTTTAGTGGGATTGCTGGATCGTGTGTGTGTGTGTGTGTGTGTGTGTGTGTGTGTGTGTGTGTCCTAGTAGAACCTTCCATTTTTCTGAAGCCATTATCCTACTATAAGCTTTGGTTGGATAAAACATTTCACACATCATCGGCTCACCAGCTGAGAGTCCATCATGAAATGTGTCCACCCATGAAGGTCTGACAGTGGGAATATGAGGCAGATGGTTGGTCTTATTATTATTATACCTGTAGTCAGGGAGCAGAGAAAGGAGAATTCCAGTGCTAATCTGGATACTTCGGTTTTTTTTTTTTTTTTTTCTTTTTTATCTCCTTGTGGATCCCAGTCCATGGGATGAGGCTTTGCACTTTCAGGGTGAGTCTTGTCTCCTCTGTTAAACTTCTCTCATACAATCCCCACAGATACACCCACTGTTGTGCAGTTCTTTTGGTTCCAATTGCAATGCTGGCTAGTCTCATGTCAACTTGACACAAGCTAGAGTTGTGTGAAAGGAGGGATCCTCAGCTGAGAAGATGCCTCCATGAGACCCAGCTGTAGGTTATTTTCTTAATCAGTGATCGGTGGGGAGCCCAGGATCATCCCTGGGCTGATGATCCTGAGTTCTATAAGGAAGCAGGCTTTGTAAGCCAGTAAGCAGCCTCCTTGCATGGTCTCTGCACCAGATCCTGTGTTCAGGTTCTGCTCTGAGTTTTTGTCCTGACTTCTTTTAATGATAAACAGTGATATGTAAGTATAAGCCAAATAAACTCTTTTCTTGCCACGTTGGTTATGGTGTTTCTTCAAAGAAATAACAACCCTGACTAAGACAACTACTTTATCAGTCACGTTGATAAAGTAATTTAACCATCACAATTTGTATTAAACTTATCTAAAATGCTCAGCTTAAATCTGGATCCAGAGGAACTTCTGCCTCTGAAGATAAATTTTCATGAGTTCATTCTGAATTGAGATCTGAGATTTATATAACCAATAAGCCCTTTTTTGTTTCAATCTTTTTATGAGGTGTGTTTATGTGTAAAATGCATATATATTCATGTATGTGATAGTGTGTAAGTGTGTGTGTGCATGAGTGAGGAAACACATGTGCCACTAAGTTTGTATGGAGTTCAGAAGACAACATTCAGTGTTAGTCCTTATCTTTTGTCTTCTGAGACAGAGTCTCTTGTTGTTCTCTGCTATATATGCTGGCCTTGCTGGCCTATGAGTCTCTGTCTCACTGTAAGAGTCTTGAAATTGCACAGATCTATTGCATCTAGCTTTACCAGTGTTCAACAAATCTGAACCCAGGTCCTCAGGAATTCGCAAGCATTTTACACATTGAAGCCATCTTCCCAGCCCCCATGAATACTTTTTTTCTCTTTTTTATTATTTTTTTTATTAATTACACTTTATTCACTTTGTATCCCCCATAAGCCCCTCCCTCCTTCCCTCCTGATCCCACCCTCCCACCCTCTTCTTCACAAATGCCCCTCCTCAAGTCCACTGATAGGGGAGGTCCTCCTCTCCTTCCTTCTGATCTTAGTCTATTAGACCTCATCAGGAGTGGCTGCATTGTCATTTTCTGTGGCCTGGTAAGGCTGCTTCCCCATCAGGGGGAGGTGATCCAAGAGCAGGCCAATCAGATTATGTCAGAAGCAGTCCCTCTTTCCATTACTAGGTAACCCACTTGGACACTGACCTGCCAAGGGCTGCATCTGTGCAGGGGTTCTAGGTTATCTCCATGAATAGTCCTTAGTTGGAGTATGAGTCTCTGGGAAGACCCCTGTGTTCAAGTTTCTGGTTCTGTTGCTCTCCTTGTGAAGTTTCTGTTCTCTGAAGATCTTACTATTTCCCACTTCTTACATAAGATTCCATGAACACTGCCCAACAGTTGGCCATAAGTCTCAGCATCTGCTTTGATAGTCTGCAGGACAGAGCCTTTCAGAGGCCCTCCATGGCGGGTTTCTAGCTTGTTTCCTGTTTTCTTCTTCTTCTGATGTCCTTCCTCTTTGCCTTTCAGGATGGAGATTGAGCATTTTAGTCAGGGTCCTCTCTTTTGATTAGTTTCTTTAGATGTACAGATTTTAGTAGGTTTATCCTATATTACATGTCTATATAAGTGAGTATATACTGTGTGTGTCTTTCTGCTTCTGAGACAGCTCTCTCAGGATGATTCTTTCCAGGTCCCACCATTTACTTTTAAATTTCATGATTTCCTTATTTTTCATTGCTGAGTAATATTCCATTGTGTAGATGTATCACAATTTCTGCATCCATTCTTCAATTGAGGGGCATCTGGGCTGTTTTCAGTTTCTGACTATTACAAATAAAGCTGCTACAACCATGGTTGAGCAAATATCCTTATTGTGTACTTGAGCCTCTTTTGGATATATGCCTAGGAGTGGTATGGCTGGATCTTGAGGAAGCGCTATTCCAAGTTGTCTAAGGAAGTGCCAGATTGATTCCCAGAATGGTTGTAGAAGTTTACATTCCCACCAGCAGTGAGGAGGGTTCCCCTTTCTCCACAAACTCTCCAGCATGTGTTGTTGAAAAACTCAAGTTTTTCATCTTGGCCATTCTGATGGGTGTAAGGTGAAATCTTAGGGTCGTTTTGATTTGCATTTTCCTGATGGCTAATGAGGTTGAGCATTTCTTTAGATGTTTCTCTGCCATTCTATATTCCTCTACAGAAAGTTCTCTGTTTAGCTCTGTTCCTCATTTTTAATTGGATTACTTTGTTTGCTGCTTTTCAGCTTCTTTAGTTCTTTATATATACTGGATATTAGTCCTCTGTCAGAAAAAAGGGTTGGTGAAGATTCTTTCCCAATTGGTAGGCAGTCGTTTTGTTTTGAGAATGGTGTCCTTTGCTTTACAGAAGCTTTTCAGTTTCATGAGGTCCCATTTATTGATTGGTGCTCTTAGAGCCTGTGCTGTTGGTGTTCTGTTCAGGAAGTTGTCTCCTGTACCAATGAGTTCTAGGGTCTTCCCCACTTTTTTTTTCTAACCGATTTAATGTGTCTGGTTTTATGTTGAGGTCTTTGATACACTTGGACTTTAGTTTTGTACAGGGTGATAAGTATGGATCTATTTACATTTTTCTACATATAGACACCCCATGAACACTTTTAAATCAAAAAATTATTATGGAGGTGGGGAAAGATGGCGGCGCTGGGAGGACTCTCATTCTGAGCAGCAGTACAGCAAGATTGGCACAGTGACCAGCAATCAGAACTCACGACCATAAAACACAAGTGATTGTGTTTCACAGGTGAGAGGATACCCCACAGTGGGGGATTCAATCAGCTTTAACTCACCCTGCTAAACCACGGAAGAGATCCTGGTTCCGCCAGGCGCTTGGTCACCAGCCCAGAGCTACATGCCATTGTGATCTGGTCACAGTCTCAGACTGAACTGTGGGCCCAGAACATCACAGACTGGATAACCCCACGGAGCAGGAAACGATTGGGACCGACCTTAGGTCACCCAGACATCCCCTGGAAAAGACTTGGGTTCTGCGAGCGCTCCAGGAGCCAGCCCGGAGCCAGAGCCAGGACCCAGGGGCCTGAACAGAGCCCTGCCTGTGCACCTGATTCACCACCTCAGATAGAACTGTGGGCCCCAGGGTACCAGGGCACCAGAGACTGCGTTTCACTGTCAGGTGCACACCCACAGGGAGGGAAACTGCTGGTCTGATCTCAGAGCACTCAGCTGACACCCTCATCCTGAAAAGGTCTCAGGAAAATTATCCAGTTTAGGCAGACGCCTAGGCTCCCAAAGGCCAGAAAGGTGGAGCCACAGGCTGGCATCTGTGCCTTGGGTTCTACTCGCCACCCCAGACAGAACAGCGGTCCCCGAAGCAAATACTGGGTGTCTCTGGCAGGAAGAAACCCCCAGTGAAGGGGATCATCAGGTCTAACACTCAAGACACCCAGCACCAAAAGACTTTCTGGATTCATGCAGACTCTAGGCTCTAGCTTTCTAATGCAGGCAGGAGCACTGTGTTAAGCCGCCATTATTGAGTTCCCCTAGGGCACTGGGACACACAGCTGCATCCTCAGACCTACAAAAGCCAGAGAGCCATTACAGCAGCCCTCAGATACTGTGCCAAGGATCAACCAGTTATCCCTAACTAGACTGACAAAGCTGTGGGAATCCCTGATCCTTCAAGAGGGCTGCACCCACAGCGTCTGGACCAGAGCAGTGCCTGCAGCCGCCATCCCAGACAGGGACACAGCTTCTGGTCCAGAGTGAGGCACCCAGCCTCCAGACCAGAGCGGCACCCCCAAGGGACCAACTCAACTTAGGTGCACATTCTTCAGGCCCAGAGCAGAGCACTCAGCCTCTGGCCCAGAGACTTGCTGGGCGCACCTCTCACTTTCTCGGACAGAACTGTGTACCCCAGGATAACAGACTGAGTTTCTCTGTTGGGAGAAAACCCCACAGCTAGGAAATCAGCAGGTTCTTCAAGAGGACTGTACCTGGAAAACTGTAACAGCAGCAGCTCACTAAATTTATAACGAGAAACCCAGCAGTGGGATAGCTGTCTTGAGAACTTCTATAGGTAAGAGGAGATTTCCCCCCGTGACTAGCAAAGACCACAGCTACTACTCAGGGCTATACACCTGAGGTGAGCAGTGGCAATTCCTGAGAAACACTGGCCATACAGTGACCATAACCAAAAAGCAGAGGAGGACTCCTTCAGGAAAAATCATCTGCCGGCCAAGGGGATTGTCCCTACCTCAGGACTCCAGGAAGCACAGAAACTAACATCCAACACCTAAAACAGCCCAATGGGTAGAGGTCAGCGTAAAAGCTTAACCAACAAAACACAGAGCAATATGGCATCTCCAGAACCCAGCCATCCAGGGGCGAACAACCCTGGACAACACAGCATAATAGAAAATCAAGATGACCACCTTACATCTATGCTAATGAAGAGAATAATAGAGGAAACAAATAAAATACGTAAAGAATCAGAGGAAAATAAAACCAAACAGATCATGGCTATTCATAAAGAAATGGAGGAAGTTAAAGACAAGCAGATTATGGCCATACTTGAAGAAATACGGGAAGAGGCAGCCAAAGAGCTTGCAGCCTTCAGAGAAGAAATAATTGAATCACTGAAAGAAATAAAAGAAACAGAGTTGAAGGAACTAAAAGAAAAAGAGGAAAATACAACCAGACAGGTGAAGGAAGTAAACAAAACAAATCAAGACCTGAAGATAGAACTATAAAAATTAAAGAAAACACAAATGGAGGAAATAATGGAGAGGAAGAATTTAGGGAAGAAAACAGGAACTACAGAGGTAAGCATAACCAACAGACTACAAGAGATGGAAGAAAGAATCTCAGGTGTAGAAGATACAATGGAAGAAATTGATGTATCTGTCAAAGAAAATGTTAAATCCAAAAAATTCCTGACACAGACCATCCAAGAAATCCAAGACAATATGAAAAGACAAAACCTAAGAATAATAGGTATAGAGGAAAAAGAAGACTCCCTTCTCCAAGGCCCAGAAAATATTTTCAACAAAACCATTGAAGAAAATTACCCCAAGTTAAAGGAGAAGCCAATAAGAATACATGAGCCCCACAGAACACCCAACAGATTTGACCAGAAAAGAAAATCCTCCCACCACATAATAATCAAAACAGTAAGTATACAGAACAAAGAAAAAATACTAAAAGCTGCAAGGGAAAAAGGCCAAGTAGCATATAATGGCAAACCCATTAGAATCACACCTGACTTTTCAGCAGAGACTATGAAAGCCAGAAGGGCCTGGACAGATATCATGCAGACCCTAAGAGAACACCGATGTCAGCCCAGGCTACTATACCCTGCAAAACTCTCAGTCCTCATAGACGGAGAAAACAAGATATTCAATGACAAAAACAAATTTCAACAATACCTACACACAAATCCAGCATTACAGAAGACACTGGAAGGGAAAATACAACCCAAGAAAATTAGCTTCTGTCAAGAAAACACAGGAAAAAATTAACTTTACTACAATAAAACAAAAAGCAACCAAGCACACAACCTTATGACCACGGCCTACATCAAAATCAAAGGATCTAACAGCCACTGGTCATTAATCTCTCTCAACGTCAATGGACTCAACTTTCCAGTAAAAAGACACAGATTAACAGAATGGATATGTAAATAAAACCCAGCAATCTGTTGCGTACAAGAAACACACCTAAGACACAAAGATAGACATTACCTGAGGGTAAAAGGTTGGAAGACGACTTTCCAAACAAATGGACCCAAGAAACAAGCAGGAGTAGCCATTCTAATATCTGATAAAATAGACTTTCAACCAAAATTAATAAAAAATGATGGGCAGAGTGAATGGAATTTTATGTAAGAAGTGGGAAATAGTAAGAGCTGGAGAGGACAGGAACTCCACAAGGAGAGCAACAAAACAAGATAATTTGAACACAGGGAACTTCTCAGAAAATCATACTCCAACCAAGGACTATTCCTGGAGATGACCTGGAACCACTGCACAGGTGTAGCCCATGGCAGTTCAGTGTCCAAGTGGGTTACATAGTAATAGGAAGAGAGACTGCCTCTGACATAATCTGATTGGCCTGCTTGTTGATCACTTCCCCCTGAGGGGGGAGCAGCCTTACCAGGCCACAGTAGAGGACAATGCAGCCACTTTTGATGAGAACTGATAGACTAAGATCAGAAAGAAGAGAAGAACCTCCCCTATCAGTGGACTTGGGGAGTGGCATGCATACAGAAAGGGGAGGGAAGGTGGGATCAGGAGGGGAGGAGGGAGGGGCTTATGGGGGGATACAAAATGAATAAAGTGTAATTAATAAAAAATTTAAAAAAAGAAATGGGGAAGGACACTTCATACTCATCAAGGGAAAATTCCACCAAGAAGACATCACAATCCTGAACATCTATGCCCCAAATACAAGAGCACACACATTTGTAAAAGAAACATTGATAAAATTTAAACCACTTGTAGATCCCCACACATTAATAGTGGGAAACTTCAACACCCCACTCTCAACAAAGGACAGGTCAACAAAACAGAAATTAAACAAAGAAACAGTATCTCTGACAGAGGTCATGAATAAAATGGACCTCACAGACATTTACAGAACTTTACACCCAAACACAAAAGAATTTACCTTCTTCTCAGCACCTCATGGAACCTTCTCCAAAATAGACCATATAGTTGGTCACAAAGCAAGCCTCAACAGATACAAGAAGATTGAAATAATCCCTTGTATCTTGTCTGATCACCGTGGAATAAAGCTGGACCTCAACAACAACAGAAATAGCAAAAAGCCTACACACAGATGGAAACTGAACAACTTGTTACTAAATGACAGCTGGGTCAGGGAAGAAATAAAGAAAGAAATTAAAGTCTTCCTAGAACTCAATGAAAATGAAGACACAACATACCCTAACTTGTGGGACACAATGAAAGCAGTGCTAATAGGAAAGTTCATAGCACTAAGTGCCTTCAAGAAGAAATTTGAGACAGCTCATTCAAGCAACTTAATGGCCCACTTAAAAACCCTAGAAAAAGAAGAAGCAGACACACCAAAAAGGAGTAGACGGCTGGAAATCAATCAATTAGAAACAAATAAAACAATTCAAAGAATCAATGAAACCAAGAGCTGGTTCTTTGAGAAAATCAACAAGATTGACAAACCCTTAGCCAAGCTAACTAAAAGGCAGAGAGACACCACCCAAATCAACAAAATCAGAAATGAAAAGGGGGGCATAACCACAGACACTGAGGAAATCCAAACAATCATTAGAACTTACTTCAAAAGTCTATATGCCACAAAATTTGAAAATCTAAATGAAATGGACAATTTTCTTGATCGATTTGACTTACCAAAGCTGAATCAGGACCAGGTAAATCAATTAAGTAGTCCTATATCCCCCAAAGAAATAGAAGCAGTCATCAAAAGTCTCCCATCCAAAAAAAGCCCAGGACCAGATGGCTTCAGTGTAGAATTCTACCAGACCTTCAAAGAAGAGCTAACTCCAATTCTCTTCAAACTATTCCACAAAATAGAAACAGAAGGAATATTACCAAACTCATTCTATGAAGCCACACTCACCTTGGTACCTAAACCTCACAAAGACTCAACAAAGAAAGAGAATTTCAGGCCAATCTCCCTTATGAACATTGATGCAAAAATACTTAACAAAATACTTGCAAACTGAATACAAGAACACATTCAAGATATTATCCACTATGACCAAGTAGGCTTCATTCCAGGTATGCAGGGGTGGTTCAATTGATGGGTAGAAATCCATCAATGTGATCCACCATATTAACAAACTGATAGAAAAAAAAAAACACATGATAATCTCCCTAGATGCTGAAAAAGCATTTGACAAAATCCAACATCCATTCATGTTTAAAGTACTGGAGAGATCAGGGATACAAGGCACATATCTAAACATAGTAATGGCAATATACAGCAAGCCTATAGCCAACATCAAACTGAACGGAGAGAAACTTAAAGCAATCCCACTGAAATCAGGGACAAGACAAGGCTGCCCACTCTCCATATATCTTCAACATAGTGCTGGAAGTCCTTGCTAGAGCAATAAGACAGTTGAAGGAGATCAAGGGGATACAGATGGGAAAGGAAGAAGTCAAATTATCACTATTTGCAGATGATATGATAGTATACATGAGTGACCCCAAAAACTCTACTGGGGAACTCCTCCAGCTGATAAACACCTTCAGCAAAGTGGGTGGATACAAAATTAAATCAAAATAATTAGTAGCACTCTTGTATACAAAAGACAAATGGGCTGAGAGAGAAATTAGAGAAACAACACCATTCACAATAGCCACAAATGACATAAAGTACCTTGGTGTAACCCTAACCAAGCAAGTCAAAGACTTGTATGAAAAAAATTTCAAGTCTCTGAAGAAAGAATTAGAGGAAGATATGAGAAGATGGAAAGATCTCCCATGCTCATGGCTTGGCAGGATTAACATAGTAAAAACAGCCATCTTACCAAAAGCAATCTACAGATTTAATGCAATTCCAATCAAATTTCCAACACAATTCTTTACAGACCTGGAATAAAAAATTGTCAACTTCGTATGGAATAACAAGAAACCGAGAATTGCTAAAACAATCCTCTACAATAAAAGATCTTTTGGAGGTATCTCCATCCCTGATCTCAAGCTGTACTATAGAGCAACAGTTATAAAAACTGCATGGTACTGGCATAGGAAAAGAATGGTGGATTAATGGAACGGAACAGAAGACCGAGAAATAAACCCACACACTTATGGACACCTGATTTTTGACAAAGATGCCAAAACCATACAATGGAAAAAATATAGCATCTTCCACAAATGGTGCTGGTCCAACTGGATGTCTACATGTAGAAAAATGAGATAGATCCATACTTATCACCCTGCACAAAATTGAAGTCCAAGTGGATCAAAGACCTCAGCATAAAACCAGACACATTAAATCGGCTAGGAAAAAAAAGTGGGGAATACCCTAGAACTCATTGGTACAGGAGAAAACTTCCTGAACAGAACACCAACAGTACAGGCTCTAAGAGCACCAATCAATAAATGGGACCTCATGAAATTGAAAAGCTTCTGTAAAGTAAAGGACACTGTCATCAAAACAAAACGACTGCCTACAGATTGGGAAAGAATTATCACCAACCCTTTATCTGACAGAGGACTCATATCCAGTATATATAAAGAACTAAAGAAGCTGAAATGCAGCAAACCAAGTAATCCACTTAAAAATGAGGAACAGAGCTAAACAGAATTCTCGACATAGGAATATCGAATGGCAGAGAAGCACTTAAAGAAATGCTCAACCTCATTAGCCATTAGGGAAATGCAAATCAAAACAACCCTGAGATTTCACCTTACACCCATCAGAATGGCCAAGATAAAAAATTCAAGTGACAACACATGCTGGAGATGTTTTGGAGAAAGGGGAACCCTTCTCCACTGCTGGTGGGAATGTAAACTTGTACAACCACTCTGGAAATCAATCTGGTGCTTTCTCAGAGAACTAAGAATAGCTCTTCCTCAAGATCCAGCCATACCATTCTTAGGCATATACCCAAAAGAGGCTCAAGTACACAAGAAGGACATTTGCTCAACCATGTTTGTAGCAGCTTTATTTGTAATAGCCAGAAGCTGGAAACAGCCCAGATGCCCCTCAACTGAAGAATGGATGCAGAAACTGTGGTACATCTATGCAATGGAGTATTACTCAGCAATGAAAAATAAGGAAATCATGAAATTTGCAGGTAAATGGTGGGACCTGGAAAGGATCATCCTGATTGAGTTGTCCCAGAAGCAAAAAGACACACACGGTATATACTCACTCATATAAACATACAACATAGAATAAACTCACTAAAATCTGTACATCTAAACAAACTAAGCAAAAGAGAGGACCCTAACTAAAATGTTCAATCCCCATCCTGAAAGGCAAAGAGGATGGACATCAGAAGAAAAAGAAAACAGGAAACAACCTAGGAACCTGCTACAGAGGGCCTCTGAAAGCCAGAAGAAGAAAACAGGAAACAACCTCGGAACCTGCCACAAAGGGCCTCTGAAAGCCTCTGCAGTGCAGACTGTCAAAGCAGAAGCTGAGCCTGATGGCCAACTGATGGGCAGAGTGAATGGAATTCTATGTAAGAAGTGGGAAATAGTAAGAGCTGGAGTGGACAGGAACTCCACAAGGAGAGCAACAGAACAAGATAATTTGAACACAGGGAACTTCCCAGAGACTCATACTCCAACCAAGGACTATCTGTGGAGATAACCTAGAACCCTGACAATGCAGCCACTTCTGATGAGAACTGATAGCCTAAGATCAGAAAGAAGGAGAGGAGGACCTCCCTATCAGTGGACTTGAGGAGGGGCATGCATGCAGAAAGGGGGGAGGGTGTTACTGGGAGGGGAGGAGGAAGGGGCTTATGGGGGGATACAAAATGAATAAAGTTAAATTAAGAAAAAAAATTATTCTGAGAAATGCTGGTTTACATATGCCCTTTCCGTGTAGCTTAAGAATGATTATTTCTTTTCAAGTCGTGTTTTCTGCTGGAAAAGAGGGTGAAAGCTAGGTGTGCCGGGAGATTTCTGAATGCAATATAAGAACAATAACATGAAGTCTCGAAACTGAGAGTTGGTTTCTGCATTTGCAAAAAGAGAAACTGGTGTTTTGTGAGGAAATCTGCCCACGAACTCACAAGATGGGAGCAGGCTTTAGCATCCAGGGCTTTCCTTTTCCTGTAGGGGACTCTTCTACATGCCTCTGAGCGTTCATGCTTTTTGTGGTTTTTGCTTCTATCAACAATGGTTTTATTTTCTGAAAATACATCGAATAAAAGCCAGTATATGACAAAGCTCATGACTAAGATGCTAGCATGGAATTTAGGTATGTGAGGACAGAAGCTTGCCCATGCAGTTTCTCTGAGCCTGGGATATCTTCTTGCTTTTATCTGGGGCAGGCCTAAAACCCTCCCCCTGGTCTCCTGTGGCAAGAGCTCCCTGATCATGAGCCGTTGGCATCTTTTCTCGTAGTCTCAGCCTAATACACAGTACCTCTCATAGGCTATTCGTTGTCATTGTTGTTCAAGTTATTTTTTTTTAAATCTGTGTTTTTTAACCCGGGGGGTTTCTCTCTTGGAGAGTCAGAGTGAACACAGCTTAGAAACAGAAGCTGCTGCAACAGCTGGAGAGCCTGGGGGCTGTCTCCTTCAGGTGCCTTCATGCTCAGCTCTCACTGGGAGAAGAACTTCCTGGAGCTTCATTGCTTAAAGGCAAATAGCATGCAAGAGAAACATTTTCCAAAGAAGAGTTACTCTTAAATTCCAAAGGGAGTCCAAATTGTGCACATTTGTGTTCTCACGCTCAGATGGCAAGCCAGTCTGAGGGAAGGCACAGCTCTCCTATGGTTCCTTGCTGTCTACTCCTTCACTGCCCAGCTGTATGGCCCTGGGCTATTTATTTTGCATTCTCATATTCACTTTTACCATGTGGGCAACTGTGTTAGTGTCCACAAAGGGGCACATGAGGATTACATGAGTTGGGTGGTACCCACAGAAGTTCCAGTCTCTGGGAGAAGCTTTGTTTAAAAAAAAAAAAAACTGCACCCTCCCTGGGCATAAAGCATGCAGTCCATCGGCCATTTTAGAATATGTCATGGTGATGGTGGGGTGTGACTTTCGTCTTTGCTTTCTTTCTGGGATGAAATGAGCCATGCTGTGCTTTAGCACAAAGCCAAAGGAGGGAGGGCAAGGATGACATCAGCCAGGGGGACTGGAGAGAAATGTATTTGTGCAGAGGCTTCAGTAAACACAGGAGGATGAGATCATCACACCAGCTATTTCAGGAGCAGAACCAGCGCCCCCACCCAGACACAGGGCTATCTGGGAGGCTGCAATTTGGCCTGACTTGTAATAATCATCATCATTAAAGTGTATTGAGCTCCTTGCATGTGCCAATAACCACGCATTAAATGCATATTGTCTCATTTCTCTTCATTTCAACCTTATAGCACAGGCGCCATTGTGATGTGCCCTCTCCAGGGTCACTCAGCAGGCAATGCAGTGGGGTTCCCCTGAGAGTCTGTGCCAATACTAGTTAGGGTGTAATTTAGCATCTGTGACATAGGTTAAGACGCAGAGGTTTAAAGAAATAAAAGTGAATCTTTTCTCACCCACTGTCTTTACATACGTGACTGTGAACAGACTCCTTTCTACAGCATCTATTACTACACCATCCTTAGGGTGCTTGTTTATCTGCATGGTGCATAAGCATTAACCAACCGGTTCTTATCCCTGGTGACAGGAAGGAGGAATGGGAAGGACAGATACTGCCTCTGCCTCTTTTGCTCACATACTAAGGACATAACTGTGATCCTTGGTCATGTCCTGCTTCGAGTGAAGCGTGTGAATGAGTAGAAATGTGCCTTTAGTTAACATGTACTATAGCCACTACTAACACAATTGTGAAGAAAGGAATGTCAGCAGACACCTAATATTACAGGTCCCAGTCAGCTATGCTGCTCTGCTTATTGTTGAGAAGTTCTGCACAGACTATGGCCTGGACTTTAACATCCAACACTAAACATTAATTTCAGCATAAACAAACACTTGTAAGCATGCAGCTTATCCAGAAAAACATAAAACACAAGAGATGCAGCTTTGAAGACAAGAAGCTAGCATGAATTGAGCAGCCCTTGTGTACCAATTGAGCTGGTCACTTCCCACATATCATGCCATCCATGCAAACAGTCTCAGTGCAATTCTTGGGAGGTGGCAACACTAAAACTGAGTGAGATGAAATGAGAATGTTCATGCATTGAGTTAAATTTTTGTTGTTGTTGTTGTTTAATTTTTATTTTTTTAATATTAGTTACAGTTTGTTAACTTTGTATCCCTGCTCCCTCTTTCCCTCCCATGAGTTAAATTTCTAAGATTCAAAATCCCAACAGGTAACCCAGAGTAGATTGTTTAATTATTCTGACTGGTGGCTTTCTAAGTTCCCAAGTGGTGCTACCCCCTCAGGATTGCTGTGGGCTGGTATGTTTTTCTGCACAGAATGCACTTGGGACAGGACCTGATGCCTTATGTGCACTTTAAAATGGCTACATCATTAAGCTTGTTTGGAGGTTCTACCAGGGGAGCTCAGCAGCTACTCGTCTACCACTGACCGATCCTCTTCTGTCTTCTTCTATTCGGGGAAGGTCAGGTGACAAAGCATGGGCAGCTTTAAAAGGGATGCACCTGGAGCCATGAGGGAGGAAGAGGACACCCTCCTAGCCAGCCAGATCAGCCAGATCAACCCTGGAGATCAATGGGGTGACAGATATCTCAGCCAGATTCCCCCACACACACACCAGCAAGGTGTCAAAGCAGATGCTGAGACTCATAGCCAAACTTTGGGCAGAGTGCAGGAAATCTTATGAAAGGAGGGGGAGATAGAAAGACCTGGAAGGGACTGGAGCACCATAAGGAGAGCAACAGAACCAAAGTATCTGGACTCAGGGGTCTTTTTTGAGACTGATCCTCCAACCCAGGACTATACATGGAGATAACCTAGAACCTCTGCACAGATGTAGCCCATGGCAGCTCAGTCTCCAAGTAGGTTCCTTAGTAAGGGGAACAGAGACTGTCTCTGACATGAACTCAGTGGGTGGCTCTTTGATCACCTCTCTTTGAGCAAGGAACAGCCTTATCAGGCCACAGAGGAAGACAATGCATCCAGTCCTGATGAGACATGATAGGCTAGGGTCACAGGGAAGGGGAGGAGGATCTCCCCTACCAGTGAACTTGGAGACGGGTATGAGAGGAGAAGAAGAGAGAGGGAGGGTTGAGGATGGGGTTAGGAGGGAATGAGTGAGGGGGCTACAGGTGGGATACAAAGTGAATAAACTGTAATTAATAAAAAATAAAAATAAAATGGCTAAATCCATGGCTGATAGTGTTAATAGGTACTACTGTCATCTCTCTACTCTACCATGAATGAGACCCTGATTCAGCTGTGCTAAGTGATATTTTGAGAATGCAAAAGATGAAGAATGTCCTAGAAAGGATGGTGATCTTTTGGTTCAAAGCATCAAAAATAAAAATACTCATACAAAATAAGATAAAAATAAAATAGCACAGGGGTTTTGTTGTACTTTGAAGAAATGATACAGTTTTAACAGGCTCAAGTGGCCATGAGGGTGCCTGAAGTCATTCTAGGGAAAGAGATTATCTTGTAAACAGGCCTAGAGAACAGAAACAGCAAGTGTGTCACAGGACAGAGGAACAGCATGGGTGAGGACGTGAGTGGGAGGTGAGGCTGGGAAAGTGGGGTAGTCCAAAGCACAGAGCTAATTTAAAGAGGCTGGCCTTTTACCTGAAATCAATAGGGAGCCCCTGAAGGTTTTGATCAGTACTATGCCAAGGGAAGATTACCATGGCAACAGTTCTGGGGAAGCCTGCAGGGCAGAGTGGCTAGCTTACTCTCCAGTGCCATGGTTAAGGGAACAGGTACGAAGATATGAATTAAAGTGATGGCTTGGAAAAAGCCTACCGCAGAACAAATAAGACCATGTGCAGAGGGAGACGTCAAGAGTCTTCTTGACTTGCATGTGGTAGGAATGGCAGGAGGAATAGTAAGCAGAGTCCTCAACCCACTGTTCTTGGTGCCATAGCGCTTAAGTTAATAGCAGTTGATGCTCTGCCTGTTGTGACAAATTACTTATTTCTTATGGTTAGTTTTTGCTAGTCCTTGAACTATTTATTTACTCTCATATATACTTACTTAGCCATGTGTTCAGTGTGCATATTAGATAAATTCAAGGTCTGATTTAGATGACACTTACATAAACAAACATAGCATAGGCTGCTGTAGAAAAGAGGAACCCGATCACATTCTTTGAACAAGTTGTATGGTAATTTCTCTTCATTGTAGATTTAGAAGCACTTCAGAAATGGCTTGAGGGCTTGAGGGTGATGCAACATTACAGTTCTAACTCCTTCTAATGTCCTCAATCTAAAATGTCCACTTCATGAGCCAGAGCAGGAGCTCTGTCTCTTACCTTTGTGATTATATTCAAGCCAGATGAAGAGGGAAGAAAAGAAAGAGCTCTCTTCTCCTTTAAAATAGTGAGTCAGAAGGAACACACATCACTTCTATTTACATTCCAGTCCCTCAAATGTCTTCCATTCTGCTGAAGACTAATAGCTCATTCCTTCAAGGAAGGCTGACATGTGTAATGTTTAATATACTGCTATTTAAAAAATATCACTGGTTAATAGCAAATTAAAAAAAAACTAATAACAATAAAAAAAATCACCCACTCCATGCTACTCTACTGCCTGTGCCTCTATTGGGTCTACTCATGCCATACAGGATCATGGAAGGGACTTCTAATGACTGACAATATTATGTTAAGTATTAGAAATACAAAGTTGAAACAACATATATTCTGGCTTCAAGCAACTTTTAGTCTGCACTTGGGGGATTGAAACTTAGAAAAACAAATGCCATGAAGTTTCTGTGAGGAAGGAAAGTCAGGCTCAGTGTAAGAATTTACAAAGGAGTAAATCAAAGAATCAAAATAGGGCAGGGGAGGTCAGAAGAGACTTCTGGAAAAGATGACGCTCAGCTGAATCTGGAAAGATGAGTCCTGTGCTCCTGGGAACCCAAGCAAGGGGAGCCTTGCAAGGACAGACTTTCAAAGGCTTGCAAGGGCAGAGTGTAAACAAAGGCTGAGGGGATAAAAACAAATTGGTATTTGGGATGGGATAGCCTGGAGAGGGGTGGGGAGCAGATGGGTGGAGGAGACAAAAGCATGGGCCAGTAGTGTGATGGCTAACCTCTACTATCAACATCACTAGATTTTGAGTTTCCTAAGAAAACTTGTGCTTATCAGTAAGGGTGTTTTCAGAGAGGATTAATTATCTGAGGAGGAAAGACCCATGGTGAATGTTGGTGGTACAACTATGGTTTGTAGGTCCAAACTGAATAAAGGAGAAAGATAGATGTGTGCCAGAATTCCCTTGGTTTTTGCTTCTCTATCTGCCCAGGTGTGAGTAATCTTATTGCCAAGGTGGAGAGCCATTAATAGCACTATATCTCCTCCATGATTAATTTTATCCTCTTCAACTGTGATCCAAATAAACCCTTTGTTTCTTAGGATGCTTATTGTCAGGTATTTTGTCATGGTCATAAGAAGAAATTAATACTTAGGTAGGTGGGAGCCCGCCTGTGGACTTTGCCCTTTGTCTCATGGGTACCATTTACCCATTAGACCATCCGAAACACAGATCGTTAAGGTGTTATAGGATGAATATGATGTAATGCATTTTCGCCTCTAGAAACCCGATTTGGATGTCCTAAGTGGGGACAATACTAGATGCAGGAGACAGAACTGCAGAAGCCTAGATTTTACTCAGACTCTAATGTCTAATGCAAGCATAACTTTCCATTATCTAAGTCATCTCATAAATACAGATAGAAGCATTTTATTTGAAATCAATTAAATTTGAAGTTGGCTTTTTTTAGATTAAAGCTAATTGATTCCCACCTACATCATCAGATTTTCTTCTTGTGTCCATATTTTTTTTTACTTCCTCTATTTGCTTCTATCTCTTTTGCTCTATCTATAAACTGAAATTCAGAGAAGCAAGGCATGCCCTTGGGTCTTCTGCCTTCTTTACATGATCTGAACCATAAGTGGACAGAACCATAAGTAGATAGGAATAGCAATAATTCTCACAACTGAAACACTGTGCTGTAAGGAAGCCAGAGGCATCTGTGGTGGTTTGGACAAGAATGGCTCCATAGGCTCATATATTTCAATGCTTAGATACCAGGGAGTAGCACTATTTGAAAAGATCAGAAGGACTGGGAAATGTTGACTGTGGTAACTATGATCTTGTTGAAGGAAGTATGTTGCTGGAGATGGGATTTTATTTCTAAAAGTGCATGCCAGATCCCCCTTTCTCTGCCTGTCTGTTTGCCTGCCTGCCTGCCAGTGGAGCAGGATGTAAAGATCTCAACTACTACCCCAGCTCTATGCCCACCAGCTGCCACGCTCCCAACCATGGGAGGTGATCATGACCTAACCTTCTGAAACTGTACGAAAACCCTCAGTTAAATGCTTTTCTGTTATACTATTTGCCTTGAACATGGTGTTTCTTCATAGCTATGGGAAACTGACTGATCTACGGAATATCCAAACCACAGAGACCTAGAGAGGAGTCCAGGCAATTGCTACCTGTCTCTTTAACTGATAAACTAAGACAAGAACTCAGGCATTTTATGGTGCTTGCTGAGTCATGCAGCTAAGTTATTGCAATGAAGCTAGCGGATAAGACGCAACTCACTCTCAGTTTAAGTCTTCTTCATCTCCAGGATGAAACATCCCAACCTACACATCTCCTCCTTCTACTTTTCATGGAACTTTTCTTCTTCCCAAATGCAGTATGTGATTGGAAATGATGATTTTGACATTTCTTTAAATTATAAATTTCCATGATGTAGTATGTCTTATTTGTGGATATTTCCCTATGAATGGGTTTACATTATTAAGCAAATACGTACCCAGCTATTTAAATAATGAAACATCACTGCAAGCACCTCTCTGAAGGCTAGCCACTCCTCCATCCTGCGAGCAGCCTAGGGTCAATATCTTCTTCACAGTGTTTGATGTTTGCAGCAGTTTCCTATGATTGAAGCACAAACAATGCAAGAGAGCCTGCTGATGGTTGTTTCCACTGGATTCTAGATGATGTAAGATCTGGAGTTCCTGGTAAGCTAACATCACTATGCCTGTATGTGTATGCAGTGTGGTTTTAGGTCACCAGGAAGCCCAGGTCTTACCTTGGTTTGGTTAATTGTACAATATATATTTGGCATCTTAGAGGATAAGACACTGTATGTCTCCCTCTTTCTCTCTCTCTCGCTCTCTCTCTCTCTCTCACACACACACATACACACACATGCATATCACACTATATTTCATACACATGCAGAGTACCTTATGCATCACACACATACAAAGCACACTGTACTTCACATATAACACATAAACAGACTATGCATCAGACATACATGCATAGTATACTATACACCACTTTCACTTATGTGCCCACATGCAGACATATACATACAAATGTACAAACACACACACACACACACACACACACACACACACCCCTTCAGCTTACTCCTATCAGTAAACTATGTCCTTTGTAATTCAAACCTTAAACTCAGAAGTGTCCTTTGATTCTCTACCTCTGTCCACCCTGTGTTCAGCAGGTCAGCATGTCCTAACAGCTCCCAGTCTTCCCTAGCGGTTTCAGTCTCCTTGTCTCCAGTCTCCACATCTGGATCTGAGCCACCCACACCTCTCCTGCCTCCTGAAGTATCTCCCACTCACCTCCTTCCATCCATTCCTGAACTCTTCAGTTCTCTCCATGGCAACTAGCATGACACAAAAATGTAAACCAATTCATGTTCCCTTCCTCAAAAAAGGTTATAATGCTTCTTTTAGGGCATTTAAGGGGGAAAGCCTGAATGTTTCACATTACTTATTCGGACCCTTGGTGACTCAGCACAGACCCTACTCTGGGTCTCTCAAACGAGTTCCGAGTTCCGTAGTGAAACGGCATATTTACCTGCACTCAATGTGCCAGTCAGAAAAACAAAGCTCTCTGCCTTCTGGAATTTTCCTGCTCTGGGGGTGAGACAACAAGAACAGTAAATATGAAATGTGCTTGGAGTATGCCACAGGTATGTGGAACAAAAAAAGAAATCTAGGGTGAGGGCTTTCAGCTTTTCTGAAAATAGAGAGAGTGAGACACAGAGGGCCCCTCCCGAAGGCAAGAATTATTTGGACACAGAACAGCAGCTTGACTTCTGTGCTCAAAAGCCAGGACAACATGCTGCACATCTTCCCCCTGGGATAGGGAGGCCAGATAGTGAATAAGTAAACAATGTGAGCCACAGGCAAATAGGCTGAGGGCAGGAAGTGACAAGAGGCTTCTTCAGTTGAGCAGAGTGGTATGGAGACACTGGCTGGGGCTGCTTCACATTACTTAGGTCATCTAACCCTGGGACCAGCCTTATGAGATAGGCCTCATTAGTCTCACTATGCAACAAACAAATTAAGGGCAGAGGATATCACACCATGTATTCAATCAAGTTCGCTCAGTGAATTCTTCCACCTTGATGCTTTCACAGCTACCTGTTTGTCCTGCCCTTGCATTCCATCCAGACTGTTATGGCCAGGCTTGGTTCCCTGACTCTATTGTTTACCTGTGGTTACTGGGAGAACAGGCACCGCACGTGATTCACCACGCAGCCTGCAGCACCCAGCACATGAGTGACCTACAGGCCCATCAGTGGTGTGTGCTAAAATAAGAAAGCGTGCCAACTGTACTGACAGCTTCTGTGTCTGCCTAACTGCAGCCCAAAGCCCTTTGCCTGATAGTGGGATGCCCCTAAAGTAGGGTGCTGGTTATAAAGCACAATCACAAACTGTTTCACAGCCTGTGTCTCTTCTCCACAAATGTGCCTCCTTCCCACCAATGCTTAGCACTGAAAATGATAACAGGCAACTTCTGAGGAGTAGGCCATTCATCTGTTGGAGTCTTGGTCATCACATGCAAAGCCTCACTACCCTGACGTGACTGCAATAGGGAAGGACATGTCGTCTTTCTGATGAACACTCACAGGCTACACCAGCTTCTAACCAGTCTCAGCAGAATGTGTGCCAGAAATGGATTTTGTCCCATGGGAGTCACTGGCAGACATTCCTGTCTTTCTAGGTGAAGCCTAGGCATCCCGGAACAGAAATACATGACCTCTTCCTGTGCTGCCTTGTTAAAATTCCAGACCCACCAATTCCAATAGAATCTAGATGAGCTGTTATTGTAACAGTAAGCCTGGGCATGTGAGTTACACAGCAATGGACACTATCAGGAGCAATCTCCTGCTTACACAACACAGCACAGCTCTTCTTTGTTATGCTTACTGTTGCTATGCCTTACTTGCATGTGGACTTTCTGAGTTTATGCCTGCTTTGATCATAACTATTCTTCTGCACTTAAAAGAATACTTGTCCTTGTTTTCTCCCTCTTCTGATGTCTATCCTCTTTGCCTTTCTGAATGAGGATTGAACATATTACCCAGAGTCCTCCTTCTTGATTAGTTTCTTTTTTTTATTTTTTTAACTTTTATTAATTACACTTTATTCATTTTGTATCCCCCCATAAGTCCCTCCCTCCTCCCTCCCAGTCCCACCCTCCCCCCCTTTCTGCATGCATGCCCCTCCCCAAGTCCACTGATAGGGGAGGTCCTCCTCTCCTTCTTTCTGATCTTAGTCTATCAGTTCTCATCAGAAGTGGCTGCATTGTCAGGGTTCTAGGTTATCTCCACGGATAGTCCTTGGTTGGAGTATGAGTCTCTGGGAAGTTCCCTGTGTTCAAATTATCTTGTTCTGTTGCTCTCCTTGTGGAGTTTCTGTCCTCTCCAGCTCTTACTATTTCCCACTTCTTACATAAAATTCCATTCACTCTGTCCATCAGTTGGCCATCAGGCTCAGCTTCTGCTTTGACAGTCTGCACTGCAGAGGCTTTCAGGGGCCTTCTGTGGCAGGTTCCGAGGTTGTTTCCTGTTTTCTTCTTCTGGCTTTCAGAGGCCCTCTGTAGCAGGTTTCTAGGTTGTTTCCTGTTTTCTTTTTCTTCTGATGTCCATCCTCTTTGCCTTTCAGGATGGGGATTGAACATTTTAGTTAGGATCCTCTCTTTTGCTTAGTTTGTTTAGATGTACAGATTTTAGTGAGTTTATTCTATGTTGTATGTCTATATGTGTGAGTATATACTGTGTGTGTCTTTTTGCTTCTGGGACAACTCAATCAGGATGATCCTTTCCAGGTCCCACCATTTACCTGCAAATTTCATGATTTCCTCATTTTTCATTGCTGAGTAATACTCCATTGTATAGATGTACCACAGTTTTTGCATCTATTCTACAGTTGAGGGGCATCTGGGCTGTTTCCAGCTTCTGGCTATTACAAATAAAGCTGCTACAAACACGGTTGAGTAAACGTCCTTGTATCCTTGAGCATCTTTTGGATATATGCCTAGGAGTGGAATAGCTGGATCTTGAGGTAGCACTATTCCTGACTGTTGGAGAAAGTGCCAGATTGATTTCCAAAGTGTTTGTACAAGTTTACATTCCCACCAGCAATGGAGGAAGATTCCCCTTTCTCCACAACCTTTCCAGCATGTGTTGTTACTTGAGTTTTTTGATCTTAGCCATTCAGTTGGGTGTAAGGTGAAATCTTAGGGTTGTTTTAATTTGCATTTTCCTGATGGCTAATGAGGTTGAGCATTTCTTTAAGTATTTCTCTTCCATTCAATGTTCCTCTGTAGAGAAGTCTCTATTTAGCTCTGTTCTCCATTTTTAATTGGATTACTTGGTTTGCTGCTGTTTAACTTCTTGAGTTCTTTAAATAGCATGGATATTAGCACTCTGTTAGACATAGGGTTGGTGAAGATCCTTTTCCAATCTCTAGGAAGTCGTTTTGTTCTGACCACAGTGTCCTTTGCTTTAAAGAAGCTTTTCAGTTTCATGAGGTCACATTTATTGATTGTTGATCGTAGAACCTGTGCTGTTGGTGTTCTGTTCAGGAAGTTGTCTCCTGTACCAATGAGTTCAAGGCTCTTTCCCACTTTTTCTTCTAAGTGGTTTAGTGTGTCTGGTTTTATGTTGAGGTCTTTGATCCACTTGGACTTTAGTGCTGTGCAGGGTAATAAGTATGGCTCTATTTGCATTTTTCTACATGTAGACATCCAGTTAGACCAGCACCATTTGTTGAAGATACTATCTTCTTTCATTGTATGGTTTTGGAATCTTTATCAAAAATCAGGTGTCCATAGGTGTGTGGGTTTAGGAGCCTACCACAGAGGGGCTTTGAAAGACTCTACCCTGAAGGGTATCAAAGCAGATGCTGAGACTTATAGCCAAACTTGGGGCGGAGTGCAGGGAATCTTATGAAAGAAGTGAGAAATAGTAAGACCTAGAGAGGACAGGAGCTCTATAAGGAGAGCAACAGAACCAAAATTTTGGGCACAGGGGTCTTTTCTAAGACTGATACTCCAACCAAGGGCCATTCATAGAGATAACCTAGAACCACTGCACAGATGTAGCCCATGGCAGCTCAGTGCCCAAGTGGGTTCTATAGTAATGGGAACAGGGACTGTCTCTGACATATACTGATTGGCCTGCTCTTTGATCACCTCCCCTTCAGAAGGGTGCAGCCTCACCAGGCCACAGAGGAAGAAGATGCATCCAGTCCTGATGAGACCTGATGGGCTAGGATCAAATGGAAGGGGAGGAGGACCTCCTCTATCAGTGGATTGGAGGAGGAGCATGGGTGGAGAAGAGAAAAGGAAGGTGGGGTTGGGAGGGGAGGAGGGAGAGAGCTATAGGTGGGATGTAAATGAATAAACTGTAATTAATAAAAGTAAAAACAAAGAAAAAATACCAAAAAAATGCTTGTCATGTAGTGACTACGCAACAACTATTTATTTAAAAATTAATAAAGGATTTTAACATAGACACAAAAGCAAGGGAGTAAGGAAAGAGAGCATGAATATTCTGACCCAATCCATAGAAGGCAAAAGCTCATAGATTTCCAATGACTATGAGCTAAAATAATCACAGATACTCCGGAAAAGACAAGCTGTTTCTAAAACAATTTCCTATAAGCACTTTTGCTCTCATCCTTCCCCTTTGGCTCCTTAGACGAACAGAGATTTTTCCATGGCCTCTGTTGGGTTTTTACCTCATCCTTTGCCTGGAAAATCCTAGAAACAATTAGGTGCTCCAAAAATGTTTTCGTGAATGAGATCTAATGCACGCAAAATCACAGAGCCAAAATTTGCATCCGTGCAAGTAATACAAAACTGAGCTCTTAATTTGGAAAGGAAGGAATCAGCTAATTAATATGCAATGTCAGCAGCCTCCTATATTTTATGGTACAAAACAGAACTGCATGTCCCCTGGCCCAGTCAATTTCCTGTTTATTATGGCATTAGACCTATTCCAGGGCAGATGGAAAATTTGAAGGGCATCTCCAGACATTAGGACTAGCATACATCTTCCAGAACTGCATATGAATACATAATACTCCCCATTGACATTTTTAGAAATTAGGGTTTATATAATTTCTTTATTAAACAGGAGCTATTTTATCATGTAACTCAGCTCCTTCCAACTGTTAATTTGGTTTCCCCAATCTGTAGTTTTTTGGTCTAATCCCTGATGAGTCTGGCCTTTAATGCAGTATTGGCTCAAAATTCCATACCAAGGTTGCTTGTTTATTCCTCTGACCTTTGCTCTGTTTTTCCTCATCTGCTCAGAAATGAACAATGGCTCTAGTATGTACAGTGTGGCATGCGTGCCTAGCAGTCCTGTGTGTTCTACCAGGAGCTTGTATTGGCATCCTGGCACCTCCATGTTGCTGATGGTAGAACTAAGGCACGGAATGCCTTCTAAAGCTGCTCAGAGCCACAAGCAGAAAGCAGAAGAGCCTGGACTTGAACTTTGAGCTGACTTGAATCATCTAACTTTGCTGAAGGAAAAAAGGAAAAATGGAACATGGCCTTCAGAGAGTAGCTGCTGTGCACCAGGCGCTGTAGTGGGTGCACTCTGTCATTTTATAACTGCTTTATGGATCATTCGTGTTTATTTCCATATTATATGACAGGGAACTGAGAATTAGGGGTATTTCACCAATGTAAAACAACTATGGATTAATGAAGCCACAACTCACATTCAATCCTTGAGGCTCTAAACAATATGTGTGTGTGTGTGTGTGTGTGTGTGTGTGTGTGTGTGTGCGCGCGCGCGCCCTGGTGGCTTTCACATGTTCTGTGCTTTGAGGAAATCTTTGAGCCCAACACTTCTTAACATCTACAGATGTAAAATTGGGTTTGAGGCAGTCCCCTCTCCTTCTAACACAGCCATTGGAGAACCAACTTCAGCAGAGGATCAAGAAACCACTTTCCCCATGGCCTCACCTTGCATTCAGAGACTTTGAAACTGTCAGGACATGCAACTTCTTCCAGTCATCCATTCAGGTATGAGTAAGTCTACACTGAGAAATCCATGTCTGAATCCCACCTCATAATGAATGCAAAAACTTATTTTCAAAGCTAAAAACATGGTATAAGTATGCATAAATTTACTTATGAGTATACACCAAAGAGTTTTCTCCAAGGTGCCAAATATGAGGGAAACAGTAATACCAACTCCAGGGAGATTTTATAGAACAGACAACAAACGAGTGTGAGTCTAGGATAAACTTGCTAGAAGATGTCAACCAGTCTAATATTCAAAAGGCCATAAAGTGTAACATTTATTCCTTTCTTTGCTATGGGCCTGCATCTTGGCATCTCTCCTGCACATGGTTCACTTGCATGGCTGTCAGTGTCCTAGAGGCTCACCCTGTACCTGCAGCATTGTCAAAGAGCATCTCCAATAAGATCTAGAGTGAAGACAGTACTTGCTGGATCAGATGTTCCTAGAAGGATCTCGTCATCCCACTGAAAGAACTCCAGAGAATAAATGTTTGGCAAATTTACTTTTCATCAATGCTTTCTTTGCCTGATCATGGGTTTGTTGGGTGGTGGGCCATCCTGCTTCACGTGGGATATCTTGTTCTCCATCAGGGTGGAAGAGCAAGCAACGAATATGCAATCCTTTCACTGCCTAAGGTTGGAAGTTGTTCATTTTCACTTCTAACCATATTTCACCAGCCAAAGCAAGTTATGGGGACAAATGCAACATCAATTGAAAGCATACCTCTCAGAGGCATGGCGGAACATGTGCTCTATGAACAGTAATCATTCTCCTGATTTTCAGCCCATAATAAGTTGTGCTAAAGGTGAAAAAGGCACCTGATGGACAAACATTATGGAAGCAAATGGGGGTCCTGTTGTGACAATTTGCCCCCTTTCCAAGGTGAAAGAAAATGGCGTTGGGTAGCCCATGGTTTGGAAACAGCCTGGTATCTCATTCTGTGCCCCAATATCCCCATAAGTGAAGGAAGATGTATATGGTATATTTTACTGTCACCTGGAATGTCAAGTGAATGACGGACACTAACAGTCAGCTACTTAGCAGAGCATCTAGCTCTCCGGTGTGCAGAATTGTTTGAGAGCTACAATGTAAGAGGATGCTCAACATGAGCAGAAATTTTAACCACAGTTTGACAACTACAAATACAGCAATAGTACAACTTTCACAGACTGTAAGTGGTATATAATATTTTCATAGATTCATTTTAAGTTTTTAATATTTTTTTGCTACAAATAATTAACAGGACAAATACCTCATGGGAGAAAAACTAAAGAGGATGAAAAATTTGCAGCCTATGTAAGCAAGCACGTGAAGTGTTACTCTCAGGCAGCTTGGGGCCACAGTAAGAAGTAATTATCATGGTTCCAGGAGCCTTTTCTAGAACCGGCAGCGTGAAGGTGTGGCCATGTTTGTGTGAACAAATGAGGAAGGACAGACAATAAGATCCCTGATTCCCAGAGGCTGGGGCCAAGTGTTTTCTCTTTCCCCAAAGTAATAATAATAATGATGATAATAATAATAATAATAATAATAATAATAATAATAATAATAATTCCTCGTTTGCTTTTTCTTCATCACAGTCTCACCTGTTGCTACCGTTTATGAACTGCTCCCTCTTGTGGCAGGTGCTGTACATAGCGCTTTAAATAAGCTAAACTTGCAAGCTATCTGCCTGGTTCCCTGAAGGCAATTGGCTTGCAAATCCTGACCCATTGAACATCCATTTACAAAACCTATTTAAAAAAAAAAAAAAAATGCTGTGTATATAAAGAGAACACTAACTCGAGATAAAATGATATTTCTTTGTTTGAGGAAGAAAGATGTTTTTTTCACATATTTTTTTTCAAGCTCAATTTGTAGCATCAAAGAAAAAAATCAAGACACAGCTATAAATTCTGACTAATCCAGTATCATACATATTAAGTTATCACATCTTCCATTAATCTTCTGAAGAACTGAGTTATTACGGAGATGACACATAGCACAGGGCTAATAACAACAAGAAGAAATGAAGTGCAGAGATAGGTGATGAGGGGGACAGCAAAGGGAAGGTGGCGCAAGGAACCAGGGTGATGTAGCAAAGAGGACCTTGAGTCTCTGTTGTCCTTGGGCTACACTACAGCCTTCTACAGGTGTGTGTCATCTATACCTCCTCCATGTTCCATCATGAGAAGGCTGACAGAGCTTTGCCAGGGCCACTCAGAAAGAGACTGACTGGGACTGAAACCTAAGGATTTTAAACACAAAGCTTGTGCCATCACTGGCTTCCCAGGAACACACCTGAATTGCATATTTTGTAATATTTACATTAACTGCCAGAGTGTCTCCATGTGGAGAATTTTCAAATATTGATGACACTATCCTCAAAGCTCTGGAGAAAAGCAGAGATTTGAAACCGTGCTTGGTAACTGATTTGAGATCACACGACCCACATACATCCAAAATGCACCTTCAGGCCACACCTGCTTCATCAGGCAGTTATGACAACTGAGCGAGGTAGAGAAGCTTTACCCAGAGCCTGGCAACAGAATGTGTCTCCCGTGCACCGTGAACCTATCACTCATTCCACAGTGGAATCTCGTGGGGTGGGAGGAGCATGGAGGTAGTGGTAATGACCCTCTGCACCTGTCTAGAATGATTCAAGCAGAATGGAAAGGACTTGACTAGATATAAAATTAGGTTAACCTTTGATAGCCTAGATTAATGACCCCTGAGTCGAGCATGAGATCATTGTAGCGTGTTTATGCCTTTGGCTGGATTGTGTGTCATCTACAGTTCATACACTGGAGTCCAAACTCCCAGGTCCTGGAAGTAGACAGGGCCCATTAAAGAGGCAACTGATGGGCCAGCAAGATGGCTTCAGTGCGTAAAGGAACTTCCTGTGCATGCTTGGAGACCCAAGTTCGATGCTCACCCACATAAAGGTGAAAGGAGAGAACTAACTCTGCAAAGTGTTCTCTGAGACCCACTTGTATACTTCCATCCCACAGCACAACATACATACACACACACAGACACACACATGATTATGATAAGTTTAAAGTATTAAAAGAGACAACTGAGTCAAACAAGGCTGTCAAGGTAGGCCCTAGGCTGATCTGACTAATGTCCTAAGAACAGAAAATCTGAACAGGCAGTGAGAGCCAGAGATGCACACACGCTATGGATACACAGTGGGGAGACCTTAACCAGGATGTCATTTTCACGAAAGCAGCCTCTGGAGGACCCAGCTGCATTGGATTTCGATGTCATCCTTCAGTTTCCAGGGCTGGAAGAAAGCTCATTTCTGTGGTTTACGCCAGCCCAAGCTCATAGCATCCCTAGCAAATTAATGATGTCTACAATCAGCAGTCTATAAACACGAATTAAAAACACTCCAGTTCACTAAGTGTTCATCATAATATACAGCTGAGCTGTTATATAGAGTTTGGGTCACTGTTATAAAAGATGAATCAATACTGGGCTTGGTAACCAAAAGTTCTCTTCTAAATTGGATGTAATATTAATAACATAACGCTAATACTCTATAATATTAATATTATGTAATATTAATGTGGTAATATTCAGCTTGTCGAGTAGCAGGTATTAAGTCCATGTGGCAAGTCTGGCAGGTGTTAAGTCTCTTAACATTGGCACATCCTTTCAAAGTAATTAATAGTATTCCTACTTTACAGGGGAGGTTGAGACTGATCATTTAACCTGTTCAGGGCAGACTATTGGAATTGTGGGCTGGGCGGAGTTCCTTTTCAGGAACCCAAAAGCTGTCTCAAAAGCTTCCCTTCTGCCTGTTGGGTACCACTGTGTACCTCCTCTCCCAAATGCCATCTTCCTCTCTGGAGAGAACTCTGCAAGAGAAGGGAAGAAGATCATGAATTCAATGTAGTACACCCCTGTGACCCAGTAGGCTACAATGAACCCTTTACAGCCGGGGTAAGGCCAAGGAAAGCTTTTCCAGGTAGCATTTCTTCTTAACATTAAGCCTGTGACTGTGGGGTGAGGCACTGAGGCACGGAGCTCGGCTCTGGATAGAGGTGGCCCAGCAGGCAAAGGAGGTGGGAAACGTGTCTTGCATGCCCCTCTTTCAAATACATTGAACGGTCTTTGCCTGGGTGACCATCTATCTCCTACAAGTAGACTCAGGGTGAGACATTCCTGAGTCTGCTAATGAGTCCAGGGGCTCATTAGCAGTGAAATGGAAGTGGGTAGATGGAATATGTAAATGACATAGGTAAGTAGGGGGGTTTAACCAAGAAAAGGTGCTTAGACTAGTGCAAGAAAGTAACAGACTGCCCAGGGGCCCAATTACTGGAGGCAGAGGAAGGGCAAGGAGCCTAGTCAAGAGGAAGAAAGCCTGTGACACTGGCTAGGCTCATTTCCATTTCTAACAGGTCAAGTGACCCTCTATTTTTTCAGGTGCTAAATCTTGGTGACAGTCCTCCTTAAAGACATGTGTAGCTGACTTTCTCTTTTTGGATCCCACTACTCTCTTCCTGGTCCTTAGGACCTCTTCTCTGGGTTCAGCTTTGTAGCTGGTTTCATTGGATTAGTTTAGGCACTCCTGAGCTGTCCTCCAGTTGTTGACCCTTGCTTGAATCACTGAAACTGGATAACACCTGTCTATGTTTGAAGCACCTCATGGTCACTGTTTATAGCCGTACTATATTCACAGCCTGCCCCGGGAAACCCCTATTCTTTTCAAGCTTACTTCCAATTAGTTTCCTTCATTATTGCTGGAAATTTTATATTCTGTCTCACCTCCAAGTGAGACAGCAAAACAAGTGTTTGCTTTTGCCAAATTCCTACCTGGCCCAGTATGCTCTATAGACACTATATTGCAGTTAAAAGCACAGACAATGAAATAAGATACTCCAGGCTTGATTTCTGGGACTGGTGTTTCTCAGCCATGTAACTTTTGGGCCGGGTACCTAATGTCTTTTTCTCATTTTATTTGTGGTTAATATGAAGAACACTAAAAATAATGATGATCCCCTAATTGTTGCAAGGAGTAAATGAAATAATCTCTGTAAATCACTCAGCCAAAGTGAAAGACAGACTATAAACATTCAACAAATGGTGATGGTGGAGGTGGTGGTGATAGTGGTGATGATGGACATACACCATGAGTCAGGGCATTGATTGAAAAACAATGGTAAAATATACAGAAAAGTGATTTGCATTTGTATATCTCATGCAATATTGACTGATATTGCATGACTAATATTGAATTATGACTTTATGACTAATATTGAATTAATTACCAAATCTCTTTGCAATTTCCTCTATATCCTGTAGACAGAGAGCAATGAATGACCAGGAAATAATTAAATGCTCACTGGAAGGACAAATGAGTGAGTCCATTCAGTGCATAGATTATTTCACCCAACCTAAGTACTTAAAGGAGAATAGCAAAACCACTATTAATAAACATGTAAAATTACTTTAAAAGTTAATGTGAAGGCAAGGCAAATCCTTCTATTATTGCTTTATGTAGCTAAGGTATGTGTCATTTAGCTCAGAGCTCATTTATTCCCTTTGTGCCTGACTTGAGCTGCTTTAAATGATGCTATTCCATAGAGTAATGTTGTTATCACAGGATCGCAGCCTGGGGATGGGACATGGACCAAGGACGAATAAGTGTCCCATCGTACAGATGAGGAAACTGATGTAAGATCTGAGTCTAGTGAGTTCTCACAGAGCTGTCTATCTCAACACTATCATTTAGGCTGCCCTCCTCAGCAGAATGGCATGCTTGAGAATTCCCTTTGGTAGGTCAGCATACCTTCTCAGGAAGATTGTTACAGGTAAGGAGGCAACACTTCCTCTGTCCTAGAGAAGAAAGAAGAAAGCAGAGCATGGGAAAAGGGAAGGTATCATTCAATACCAGTGTCTGTGGAAACTCCTGGGTTTCCAAGAAGTAAAGTTTATGCAAGATGTCCTGGAATCCTTTCTTTCCGAACATATTTCCTCTTGTCCTGTGTTAATAATAAATTCAAGCTTGTCCCACATATCAGTTACTTTTCTGTGGTTGTGGTTAAACACTAGAACCAAGAGCAAAGTTATAGAAGAAAGAGTGTTTTGCCTAAATGGGTACAGAAGGATAAAGTCCACAGTGGTGCAGGAGGTATGGCATAGAAGCGGGATCATATTTCCATCCATATGCAGGAAGAAGAGGGTCAGGGATGGAGGAAGAAAGGAAAGGAGAAAGGAAGGGAGGGAGAGAGAGGAGGGGAAGAGGAGTAATTGGAAGTGGAGTAAGGCTATAAACCCTCAAAGACCTCCCCCAATGACATACTTCCTCTAGTGAGGTGCTATATCCTAAAAGTTCCATAACCTCTCTACACACCTCCCCCATATAGGGGCGAAGTGTTCAAATATGTGAGTTTGTGAAGGGTAGTTCTCATTTAAACCATCGTGTCCTGTCTCCCTTAAGCAAGTGATGCTTTCCATGGCTGAAAGGAAAGCTGTGTTTCTGGCTGATCTTGGAGATGATTAATACCCAGGCACAGAACAAGTGTTTGGGGAGTAATGTAGTTGAGAAGTGGCCTTGTGTGGTATTCTTTGATGGTGACTAAGTAAGTGCATCCCTAAGTGCATGGAGGGAGGGGCATTAGTGGAAGACTCATAGGCCGAGGATCCCATTCTCTACAGAGCGATGTGCCTTTCCCCCCTCCTCTTCCTGATAGCAAGGTCCAGAGTATTTGCCTCGATGGCTGGCTCCTTTTCCAGGGAAGGAATGAAGTTTCAGTGTTACTCTTTGTCACTCACATTCTATGCTTTCCTTGGCAGTTATCACCACCAGAATATGAACAGTGTCTGTGGGTCACAAGATGACAACTTGTAATCATTTCAGGTTGACCCATTTGAGCTTCAGATTTCTCTCAGAACTACTTTACAAAGTGTGTGTATGTGTGTGTTTGTTTGTGTGTGTGTGTGTATGCAGCAAACAATACAAGTAGATTTAAAATTGGTCTGTAACAATAACATGATATTTTTTTGGGAATCAGGTGAGAGAGACATGGGATAATACCCTGCTCATTTGATTATAGTCATAGCAACCATGTCCAGAGCATCAGCCCACCACTTGCTGAGTGCAACCGGAAGCAAAACCTCTGGAGGAAAATCCTGAAACTCAGCAAAAGCCCTTGGTTCGATCCCTTAATGTTTGTTTCTAGGAAGCGCTTTCTCTGGCACCTGTACATCACATCTATGTTTGAGGTAAAGGTGAGAAAAAAAGAATTCAGATGTTAGAAATTGGTCCCACATGTGGCTGTGTGAAGAGGGGATAGAACCTTTAAGGTATGTCGCCTGCTGGTAAATCATTAGGTCACTGGTGGAACTGCCCTTGGAAAGGATGAAGATGAACCCGTAGAACCCCAGTTGGCTCCATCTAGAATGTTGTTCCAGAATGGCCACTCCCACTCTTGGCTTCCTGTCTTGTCATATGGTATCTGAATCAAATATGAATCCAGTAACTTGCCCAAAGGCGACAAGCTTAATGTTGTGGGATTATAGTTATCTCCATTCTATCCTTAAAGCTACTCCTTTGCTGAGGTCACATGTTACTCATCTGTTGAAGCTCTTCAACCATGAGAAAGATGTCCTCTGCTGCTGTGCTGCTTGCCATCAATCTTGATGTACGCCAGCGAGTAGAGTGCGGGTTAAATGAGAACTTGCTTCATGGGCTCAGATGTATGAGTCTCCAGTGCTGGCACGGTTTGGAGAGACTGTGGACTCTTTGGGAGGAGGAGGGTTGCTAGACAATGTGTGCTACTGGGGATGGGCTTTGGAAGTTTAAAGCCTCAGCTACTTGCTGTTTGTATTCTTTGATTCCTGCATGCATCTGAAGATATGAGCTGTCACCTTCCTGATCCTGCTGCCATGCCTGCTGCTTGTTGCTATATAGTCCTGCCATGATGGAAATGTAAGCCAAAATAAACTCTTCCTTCTACAAGCTGCTTCTGGTCCTGGTGTTTTATTACAGCAACAGAAAAATGAATGATGCAGAAGTCAGGTTCCTATACTAGAGGCTGAACTAATGGACTCACCTTATTGGTTATATCTTCCATGATGACAGCTTGGACTTTTAGCTAGCAATAATGAACTTAAAGAAATCTGTTACTTATGAAGTACCCAGCTTTTGATATTTTGCTATAGCAAGACAAATTGGGCTAATATAAAAATCAAAAGGATTTAGAGAAGAAAGGTTGCAAATTTGAGGATTAGAAAATTGCTGGGATTTTAATGTTATAGAATGGACTGGAACTGAAAGTAGAGAATGCTAGACTGTCTTACTGTTTGAACTATAGCTCTAGTCTTTTTTGATACACTGTCACTCTCTGTCTTGCTATAGCATCTCAGCATCCCAGGGACTTTGGGGATATAGGACATGTGATTCCCTTTAGCTAAAATCTGTGCTATGTTGAGATTACATGGCCCCTCAAATGGTACTTACTGTGCATCAGGCATTTTATAACATTTCTAAAACCCTCTATTAGAAATCTGAACAGTGCTCTCCATTGGATTATAAAAACCAGCAAAATAAATAATTTTTCAGATGCCACTACCTGGCAGTTCCGTTACCCTTGCATTTAGTTGGATCAGAGTCATAGCTTTGATATTGAGTGTGTTTCATTCCTCATGAGAAGCAGGGAAGTGGTCTTTGTGTCTTTACCAAAACTCTTCATGTACCTAAAGGTCCAAGGTGCCATTTTTTTATCATTACATTTTTTTTTTAATTAAAAGCTGAGTAATAAAATCTTATGCTTCTGACCTTGTTTTGTTTCTGTTGCTGTGCTAAAACATTAATAGAAAACAACTTGGAGAAGGAAGGGTTTATTTCATCTTTCAGGTTACAGACCATCTTACAGGTAACACCAAAACAGGAGCTTGATGTGGAAAACATTGGGAAGAATTCTTACTTGTTTGTTCTTAGGTTCAACTTCATCTACTTTCTTATACAGCACAGGCCCACCTGCCTAGGAATGGCACTGCTCACCCTGGTCTGGGTGCTCCTACATTGACTATTACCCAAGAATGTTCAAAGATATGCCTACAGGCCAATGGGTTCATTGGCAGACCTTCCTCCATTAAGGTCCTCTCTTCCCAGATGATTCAAGTGGACAATCAATACCCTACACTAGTTTTAATTTGAAATTATTAAAACATACTAAGCATGAAGACTTTCCCAATTAAAAAAAAAAACTAAAATAAAATTTTCACATAAAAACATATGGTGGCTATGTGCTGGTAGGTTGACACTGTTCCTTTACCCATCACTTACTAAATGTTTCGTTTGAGAATGAAGAGACTATCCCAGGACCTTGACACTGTTCATTTTCCCATCACTTACTTAGGGTTTGAGAATGATGCTGCTATCCTGGGACATAGCCACTTCTAGGACTGGGATACATGCTTAGGTCTTGATCTTGCTTAATGAGCATATTAGCTACTTTTCTCATCACTGTGACAAAAATATCTGATAAATAACTCAAGGTAGGAAAGATGTCATTTAACTCTTCATTTTAGAGGGCTCAATTCATAGTTGCTTGGTCCATGTGTCTGGGCAGAATATCATGGTAACAGGAGCATGTGGTGGTAGAGGCACAGAGTACAGGAACGAGTGATGGATGAAAGGCTTCAAGAGGCTCCATCCCCAGTGATTTATTTCTTTCAGGTAGGTCTCACCCTCTCCTAAACCTTCTAAATGTCCTAAGATAGAGCCACCAAATGAGGGCCAGGCACTCGATGCAGGGATCTGTGGAAGACACACAACATTCAAACCATAACAACAAACCAACAGGAAGTAAACAAAAATATACACATGATAGCTTTTAGATAGTGGCAAATAGAAATGAATGCATAAATAAAACAGGAAGGAATTGAGGAGGAAGGGCAATTTTCAAAAAGGTACTTTTCTATAAGGGAAGATTGTTTTGTAGGTGTTTGGCATTGAATTGGCTCAGAAAAGATACTGTTATGAACTACTGAAGGCTGGGTGACACACAAAGAAAAGGGGCTTGTTTGGGCTATGATTTTGTCCAGAGACAAGTGCCTGGATCTTGAAATAGTCTTCTTAAGCAATAAGACTTGAAGTGCCACAGGGCAGCTCACAGCAAGGAAATATGTATTATTTCTGTGTTCTGGTTTTTAATCTCTCTCTTCTCACAAAGCTACCAGGATTCAGTTATGATGGCCACATTCTGTTGTCCTTTCTAATCCTGTTTGCATCTCAAACACCAGAAGCTGATTAACTTAATTTTCTGCTCTTCGAATACTTCACAATGGGGATCAAATCTCAACACATAGCCCTCTAGAACATACCCTCAACCTCTCGCTACAGCATAGTCACATGTTTCTGGTGAGGGATGAGTGGGCAGGATCTCAGAGGAAGGCTGAAGCATGCCGGTGTCTATGCTGGTGTGTGTGTTGGGGGGGGGGGGTTCTAACCCAGACAACCCCTTTTCTTTAGGTCTTTTCTCTTCAGAATTTGGTCTGACTTGTTTCTATGCTTCATCTCATTGTGGATTATTAATCTATTTATGAAGGGGCCAGGGCTACCCTGCTCTGAACAAAGTCCAGGTCACAAAGGCTGTTTCAGGCAATCTCGTGAGGATGGCCATGAGTCTTCCAATTTTCTGTGTCATTGTCATTCTCATACTGCAGTCAGGTTCTGGGAAAAGTATTTTATTTCGTTTTCAACAAGCAATTTACTGCTGTGGCAATACGACACAGTTAACACTTCCATTCCTCTAATAACCTTCTGGAAGCCCCTCCCTTCCCTGTCCTCCTCTGACCTCTCTCTTCTTCACAGTACACTTGCCCCAACCCTTCAGCTTCTCTTTGGTCCTACTCATTCAACTTTCCCAAACATACGTCTGCTTTTTTTTTTTTTCCTGTAGACTGAGGCTGGACTCCCAACCTTCTCACAGCCATTTTATCCTCATAACCCTACCTGACAGTCATGAGGGGAGACTGGGCAGAAATGGTACCCTAGAGCAGCAGGAGGGCTTCCCTAACCTGCCCGTGGTGGGTGATGGGCGCCTACGCTCTGCCAGTGCTGCCAATGACTGACCAGTTTGCTTCTTCTGCCATCAGTAAATCTGAGCCCTGTTTTTCTTCCACACTGTTGTCTAGAAGGCTCTTCCAGAGATTGTCATAGTTGTTTCCACTTTGCCGATTGTATCTCACCTTAAAAGGTCACCTCCTTAGTGGGGCCTTCCAGGACCGTCTCCCTAAATCACAGAATCCATGGCTTCTGTGATTTCGTTTCCACACTAGAAATAACTTGGCTCACACTTGCTTTCATTCTGGCCTTCTATCTGCCAGTCAAGTTTTACGAGCGCAAGGGCTTCAAATCTTGGTTAGAGAGAAGTACCCTGTCACAGGACCAACTCACTGCCTTGGGTTCACTGTTTTCCCTGAAGTATCTTAATGGGGTCAGAGGACATGACTGGCTAGCTTGCAGCAGGAGTTAGGAGCCAAGCAGAAATTAGGATGCCGAGTTTGGTGTTCCCACGCATTTCTCAGCTCTCTGTCCACCTACACGAACAAGGGGCTACCCCCAAACTACCGGAAGCCATAACCCCACGAGCCCTGAACAGGAACATTGCCCTCACTGAGCCAGTGGGTGAGGTGTGTGCTTGCCTAACCCAGCAAATCAAAAAATTTGGATTTTTTTTTTTTTTTTTTTTTTACCTCCAAAGACAAGGAAAGGAGAGGATTGTGGAGATTGAACATAAAGCTGCAGCCACAGACTCTGCCCACCCTCTTTTTATTTTTCTCCTCGTGCCCAGGGGAAACCCCAACGCCCACAGGGTTTGGGGAGCTCCTGCGTCATCGCTGCAGCATTCACGACCCAGCAGGAGCAGCAGCAGAGGCCTCCGCGCCAGTGATGCTAGTCCTCAAGGATGGCTTGGGTAGGGGGCTGCGGGGAGAGGCGGGGCGCCTCCTGGGCCTCCCGCAACCAAGGGGCGGGACGATGGAGCCCCACCCCTGCGAAGGAGGGAGGGAACCAGAGAGCGCTGCGGGTGGTGAGCGCTCCGCCCGGGCGCGCCTGCTTCTGCTGCCGCTACTGCCGCTGCTGCGGGTCTAAGGCTGTAGAGGCGGGCTGGGCGCGGGCGGGAGCGGGGAGGAGGGAGGAGGCGGCGGCGCGTGTGCCAGGCGGGCAGGCGGGAGGGCGGCTGGCACAGGGCTTGTAAATAAACTGCGATGCTGTCTCGGGCTTGCTGGCCCGGGTGCCGTCGCCGCCGCCGCCACCTCCCGGGAGCTTCAGTGCCAGGCTCCCACCGCCGCGCGCCCTAGCGCCACCGCGCCAGCCCCGCGCGCCCTCGCCGGGCTCCCCGCGGACCCCGGCTCTCCGCGCCCCTCCGGGTCCCGCGGCAGACCCGCTCGGGATGTGACCCCTTGACTCCACATCCGACCTCCCCTGCCCCCCGGGAGGCCCGCCTTTGCCTGCTTTTGGGGGGGAGGGTGGGCGGGGAGGGGCGCGCGGATCATGGCATTGGAGTTCCCGGGCTTGCAGCCTCTGCCGCCGCCTCATCCACGCACCCCAAGCGCTCCTTCTTCCCGGAGCAGCAGCGGAGAAGGCGAAGCGCCCGGTGGGGGCGAGGCAGATGGGGCTCAAGGCTCGCAGGGCGGCGGGGGCGGCCGGCGGCGGCGGCGGCGAAGGGGGCGGCGGAGGCGGCGGGGCCGCTAACCCAGCCGGAGGGGACTCGGCGGTGGCAGGAGACGAGGAGCGGAAAGTGGGGCTGGCGCCAGGAGATGTGGAGCAAGTCACCTTGGCGCTTGGAGCCGGAGCCGACAAAGACGGGACCCTGCTGTTGGAGGGCGGTGGCCGCGAAGAGGGGCAGCGGAGGACCCCTCAGGGCATCGGGCTCCTGGCAAAGACCCCCCTCAGCCGCCCAGTCAAGAGGAACAACGCCAAGTACAGGCGCATCCAAACTTTGATCTACGACGCCCTGGAGAGACCGCGGGGCTGGGCGCTGCTCTACCACGCGCTCGTGTGAGTACCCGGCCGCTCGGGGCGCCCGTAGGCGGCGGTGCACCTTAGGGTTCGGGGCCAGGGCTGGAGCTGAGGAAGTGTCTGTGGCTTTGGCCACTCGGAAGCACTCTCCGGCTTGGGTTAGGGGTGGAGGGACACCAGTCTGGCCTAAGCTTATGGTACTCTGCGGTGTGACTGAGAGCAGTTCCTAGTGCCTATGAAATCAGGGCTTAAGTGAACTAAACGCGGTTCCCGAGCTGACTTGGAGATTTGGATTGGCGAGTGCGCGCAAGTGCGCGTGTATGGTACCTTCTGGGATGTTGACACGGAAGCTTAAAAGAATTGCATGATTTTTTTTTTTTTTCTAATGAATGTAACCATTGAGCAGGACCAAACCAGTGCTCTCCCAAGCACCGGTTCTTTTGGGTTGTATAGCTTGCTTCTCTTGCAGTCTCCACTCTATTTGAATGATAAATCCCAGAGTTGAGGATAGTAGTGGAGCACACCGTCCATAGTGGTGTGTGTGTATGTGTGTGTACGTGTGTGTTACATGAATATGCTACCCTTCCTAGGGCTCAATGCCGGTGTCAAAAAGGACTGGGGGTTTAGACGGGCCAAAATGTATGCAGGTCTTTGTGTTCTTTTAGAGGAAGGAATAGGAGACTAGGAGAGGGGTGGGATTTCCAAGCTTAGTCCAATGGTTGGGGTTTAGCAGAGCCAGAGGTGGGGTGAGGCCATGTAACGCTGGAACATCCTTATGGTTTGGGTTTAACATCCCATAGTTTAGGTTCTGCTATCTTCGTAGCTTCAACTATTGCCCATCTATTGGCTTGGCTGGACCAGAGCATTGGACTCCTTAGAGTCCTAGTGGGAAGTTTGTCCCCAGGGACTCCTTTAAAAATAATCTCCGTGCTAGCCCAGGAGGTAAGTGCAAGGCCAGAAGGAAAATGGAACTCTAGATGTACCGACCCCAAGGATGGAAATTACACCCGTTCTTAAGGAAGAAAAGAGGGTGCTAGCTGAGGGACTCCCCACCTAGGACAGGAATCCTGATTGCCACAACACCTGGGGTGTGACAGGGCACTTCTTGCTACCAGCTGCTTCCTAGCTTTGGCTTTGGGAGCTGTGTTGCTGTCAGGGTTTGGGCAGGAAATTGGCTATTGACCTTGACCTTCCTATTTAAGGTTTCCTTCCATTTGACCCTTGACAGAAAAAGAGGGAAGAGGTCAGGAAATGTCTCCTGTTTGCTAAGTACCTGCCTGTCATTTAAGGTTGAAAAAGCTTTTCCTGGTTTGGCCACCAGGTGGGGCGTCCACACAGGACCTCAGATTTGTGCAACAGGTTTCTTAAAGGTTACAAATGCCTTGAGAAAATCCTTGGAAATTCAGGAAGAAGGATGAAGCACCTTATCAGGGACTTGGATTTGGGTTGGTCAAGCCTTTGATCTCTGTGTATTTGCAGCTGCTGGGAAGTGTCTGGCGAAAAGCTGGACATAAGTTGTTTTTGTTTTTTGTTTTTGTTTTGTTTTTTTTTTTTTTCCTGGAGAACAAGCTTAAACTTGCATCCATTCTTTGGTCTCTAGCACCGTGTTCAAATAGAAATGAAATAAATTGAAATGAAATAAATGCTAGGGTGTATATGTTTTAAAAAAGGTTCAACAAGCTATCTGAGTGTAGATCCCATGTCCCTTTTCACAAAGTTGTGCATGATGCGCATTTAATGACTTTGGAACCTGGAGTTCTATTGAAACTTGAGATTCCTTCTTTCTTCTCCCACCTTTCCTAGCTGGCACCTGAAGCCTTCCTTTGCCCGTCTGCAGAGAGACTAGCTAAAGCCTATTATAGATACTATAATGTTATAGTACAAGGCAGTATAGTAAATGTTATAATAACAGAGTGTATAATGTTACAATAACATTATAGTACATGCTATAATGTTATTTTAGTGTAGAATTGTACGTCTCTTAGAAACAGGTTCGTAAGTGCCAAACCTAAATAGCCCGAGTTTCCCAGAGAGGACCCAAGAAAGCTTAAGACTATTAAAAGTGTCAGATATATACAAAGGTTGCTTAATTCTCACATGACCATAATGAGGTAATGGTTGTAATTTATGCTGTGTGGCTGAAAATTTGACAACTGCAAGAGATAAAATCAGGTTGTCAAAGACTGTAGGGCTAATGTTTCTAAAGCTCACACCTGGCTTTGTTGCTGAGCTCAGATCCCAGTTCTAACCCTTGGGGTATTTTGCTGAGCATTACTGGGTGCCCTGTGCCTATTGGTAACACAAGACTCTTCGTAATCTGTTTTTCTAGCTCAATTAAGAAATCAAACCGGAATCTAATCAGAACCCAGGGGCCAGTTGTTAGGAAAATGTGAGGTGGGTGAGGGTGCGGCTGGGGTTTGTGGCTTGTGATAAATAGGGTGCTTTATTGGAAAGCTCCTCTTGGGCTGGATTTGGGCTCCTAGGACTTAGACAAGCTTACTAAGCGGATGCATTTTTCATCCTTCCTCAAACTCAGGAGGAGCCTGGGCAAGGGAGCACAGCTGAATCTTCATTGATGATTCAGGATTTTTCGAGGGCTTAAAATTCAGACTTCGAAGTGACCATTATCCTGTGCTGGGCTGTGGCTAATAGCAGGAAGGAACCAAGGGGACCAAGAAATTAGGTTGATCATGAGCTCACAGACCAGTGTGCTCTCTTCCTTTTGTAAATTAACCAGGCCTGGGAAGTGAGGTTTCTTTCTCTCCTCTGTCCTAAATATAAACTAGAGGAAATGTGGAAATCAATCATCTCTCCCACCCTGCTTTCTATGCCTTAAGGGCTCACCCTCTGCTTCCTCCTAGCTAGTCACCTTCACCTTGACACAGAGCTGGTTTCACCAGCTCCAGGAACCTTTTTTCCCAGACTCCTATCTGGCTGAGCTGGAAGTTATTCCCTATATCTTCTCCAGCCATCAAATCTTGTGTACTGCTTTGAGCTGATGTGTTCGCTCTTTTGCTTGAGAGTTGGGGGAGGGGCTGCATTTTTATTTTTATTTTCCTTTTTCTTTTTTAACATTCTTAATCCCCGGGAGGCTGTAGAACCCATGGTAGGTACTTAGTAAGCATTTGCTGTGTGGATGCGTGGCAGAATTCTCTCAGGATTCTAGCTAATCAAGACTTTGCTGTAATAGCTTCGCTGTTATAACAGCAACAGCCATAAGCAGCCAGAGTCAGCAACCCCAGGGTTTTACTGAGAATAGTCCTTGGGAATGTTGAGCTTTGGGGAAGGGTGGACAAGATGGGACTCTTTCTTGGCTTCAGGAAAATCTGAGCACAGCTCTGTATTTGGCTAAGGCACAAGCTTTGATGTTACAGAATACAGACTGGGTTCCTAGTTGGCGTATGGGAATTTGCAGGAGTTAAGCGGGAATGACCTGGAAGCTGAGGATGGTGGTGCTGCCCCCATTGAAGAATGGTTTCCAGGCTTAAACTAGCAGCTATGAATGGAATAAACCAACATTAGGTACCCTATATTCAGTTGGTTTTGACTAGGGTCTACTTAGAAGTCACACATACTTGATGCTGTCACTGTCCTGAGCATGTTAGTAGAGAGATGCTGGCCTCATCTTGGCATTGGTGCTGGCTTGGCACTCTGAAGGCATCCTGTTGCCCTGGCCGTGTCTTTGCAGCCAGCTGGGTATTGTCCCTTGCCACCTGTTAGCAAACCAAAGGGAAAGGATCTGGAGAAGCACCTGCTGCTGTTTTCTAAGGGAGGCTGGCTTGAGGCATCTGGCAGGCAAGGCTGATTGCTTAGATCCACTGACCCAGTCTGTTCCATAAAAGGAAAGAGAATGACTGGTGGCCTTAGCCTGGAGAATTTACCTAGGGGTTGATGGAAAATGCCTACATTTACAATTTTGGCACTCAACAGACACTTCTTTTTTGTGTCTCCTCTTGATCATGTTTAACCCACCATTTTTTGAACCTCATGAAATCCACATGCAATCTACTTTATAACAATTGCACTTTATTTTTCTCTTTATTTCTTGATCTCCTTTCCTTCCTCCAAGCTTTAGGACATTTTTTTAAGCTACTTGGATTGCATAAAGGAGCTAGGTAAGGTGATAGATTCAACAGCCCATAGTATTTTTTTGTTTTTATTTATTTTTGAGATTGTTTTATAATCACAATGTTTCTCCTTTCCCTTTCCTTCTTTCAAACTCTTCCATGTACCCTCCCTGCTCTCCTTCGAATCCATTACCTCTTTTACATCAATTATTGTATACATATGTGTATTTGGATATACACATGTATTTCTAAATATAACCTGTCTAGTCCATATAATGTCACATATATGTATGTTTCCAGAACTCACCACGTGGTACTGAATTACCAGTCTCTTCCTTAGGGAACCATCTCTCCTGCTTTGCTCACTTGCCCATTGTTATTTGTGTAGGGTTGATTGTTCATGGGCTTTTCCCTGTTTAGTTTGCCATGTTTGTTGGCGTCCAAACATGTGTTAATTACAGGCAATGTCCACAAAAAGGTGTCTTTGAAGTCTAAGATGAAAATCTTTGGCTAAATAGAACAGGTTTTCTTAGATTACTGCATCCTCTCCATGGACCATACTACCGTTCTCGGCATCAGGCTTTGTCCTCTGATTGTAGATACATGATGCAAAAGATTCTGCAACTTGGTGAACTCGCTTGCTTGTTTCAAGGCTGCTTAAACCAAGCCCTCCAAAAGTGTCAGACCTCATGCCTATGGATGGAGATGAGCTGGAAGTTTTTCTCTCTGAAGACAGAGTCTTGAAACACCATAGCTTGGGAAGCTTATAAGGAAAAGAGCATAATTCTTGGAATCCTAAAGGCTGGAAGTTTCCTATCCAGGTGAAAATTTGATTTCTGCTTCCAAGTTGATGTCTTGAAGTGTCCACCATGGAGGGAACACTGTGCTCTCACTGTCAGAAGGTGGAAGGATAAAAGGACTAAACACATGAAGCTTCTTTTATAAGGGTGTGAATTTTGCTGACAAGGGGAAGAGCTTTTACGATGTCATCATTTCTTAAGGGTTCCACCTCTTGATACCATCACATGGGTAATGAAGTTTCAACACCAGACCTTTTAACCATACTATTGTGAATTTGTAGCCTTGTGAGCTGAGACTTCTCATTTAATCACAGATGTACTAGACAAATTTGTAATGTTTTCTTCAAAGAATGAATTGCCTAATAACCTAAGAACATGGTTGGTTCTAAGATGCAATCTGTGGGTAATGAATAATTTCTTATGCATTTAATTTACAGAGTAGCTTGGTGTTTGCTTCTGTTGGCTCTGGTGTTGGCTTTCTCCTGTTCAAGATTTCAGGACTTGTGCCCCTCCCCACACCTTTTTTTCCCCTTTCTTTCTCCTCCTCTATCAAGAGTCAGAATAGATCATTGGGAATCCAGAAGAGTGTAGCCACATTTTAAAGTAGCTAGCTAGGATATTAGCAACACCACATCTTCATTTCATTTCTGTGGTTGATGCTGCCACATCCTGGGCTGCACTGCCATCTGCTCGATGTCAGGGTAACCCACTTACTGATTTAGTCACCATGACACCAAGAGCAGGCATCTCCTCGCAGATGTCCGGATCTGGTTTTCTGGAGCCAGGGTTGTGCCAAAAGAGTTGGCAAGGTGAGGACGTTTTTGTCAACTTGTCACCGGGGCTTAAGTTCATTTCTTTATGTTTGTCTTCTTGGACATCTGGGGTGAAATCTTATCCAAAAAAACTTAGAATCTCGAGTTCTGTTTTAATGGGAAATCATTTTTATCCCTGTTTCTTAATCTCCCCAGCCCCCACATTGCACTTTAGTTCATTGTACATGAATCAGTTACAGACATTTTTTTTTTTTTCTCTTGGTGGTACTAGTTAAAAAGAAACAAACAAAAACAACAGATTTGACTTTCCTCAATGATGGACGGTGAGAAGTAAGATGAAACTAACATTTTCCTCTCCAAGTTGCTTTGGGTTTTATCACAGCAACAAAGAAGCAAACTAGAACACTCGTCTTTTGCTATGGCTAGCCTTACCTGCTGCTCCTCCAGATGGTTCCTTACCTGAAGCCCCTTCTTTTCTCTCTCTCCTCCACTAATCCAGTACTCTCCCATTAAATACTCTCTGGTCCCACTGAATTTTCCTGTTGGTGCATTTAAAACAATCATAGTGATGGCAACTTAGAGTGTTCTCATCTGAGGGTTGATTCTACCCATCTGCTTCTTTCAAGGCTGTCTGACTTATTGTCATTATGGACAGCTCCTAATACTTGCTTGGTGGTTTCTTTGCCCTGAGTATACACCCTAGATGATTTTCCTAAGGTGTGTCTAGGAACCAAAGAACACTGGGAAACCCAAACTCTCGACTTGAGTCTCCTAATGATTTCTTCCATAGATACCAGTAAGTCTCATTTTCCTATTTATAACCTCATTTTTCATTTTTTGAAAATGGATGAAGTGTCAACTGTCTTCTACATTGTTTATGGGGTTAAAGAAAACAGTGGTAAAGGCTCGTGGGAGAGTGGTGGCTCATGAAGCTCATAGCAAGAAGTCTAGTGTTAGTGATTGTTTGAGCCATTAGTCCTCCCTTACTCTCTGCTTTTAAGAATTCCTTTTAGATGTCCATCCCATTTGCCTTTCTGAATGAGGATTGATCATCTTACCTAGGATCATCCTTCTTGTTTAACTTCTTTAGGTATACAGATTTTATCTCTATCCTATATTATATTTCTAATACCCACCTATAAGAGAGTATATACCATGTGTGTCTTTCTGCTTTTGGGATACCTCACTCAGGATGATCTTTTCTAGACTGATACTTTACCCAAAGACCATGCATGAAGATAACCTAGAACCCCTGCACAGATGTAGCCCATGGCAGCGCAGTCTCCAAGTGGGTTCCCTAGTAAGGGGAACAGGAACTGTCTCTGACATGAACTCAGTGGGTGGCTCTTTGATCACCTCCCCCTGAGGGGGGAGCAGCCTTACCAGGCCACAAAGGAAGACAGTGCAGCCAGTCCTAAGGAGACCTGATAGGCTAGGGTCAGAAGCAGGGGGGGGGGATTGGGGGGGGGGGGGGGGGGGACATGGGAGCAGAAAAGGGAGGAAGGGTAGGATTGGAAGGGAGGAGAAAAGGGAGAAAGGGTGAGATTGGGAGGGGACGATGGAGGGGGCTACAGCTGGGATACAAAATGAATAAATTGTAATTAATAAAAAAATAAATTAATTTTAAAAAAGAATTTCTTTTAGTCGTTTGCTTTCCAACTACTTTATTTTTCCCCTGAAATGATGATATGACAGGCAGGAACTCTGTGTCTGTCTTTATGAATAGTGTTTCTGGGCTTGAGAGATAAAATGAGACTTTTCTTTCCTTACTCCACCCCCTAAGACTCACCTTTTACTTTCTGGAGCTTTTACTTCCCTTTTAGGGAAGGTGTGATTTAGGAAGTGAATCCAAGGGCATTTGGAGAAAGGAGTCTGAGGGTTTGAATATGAAATGTCCCCAGCAGGCTAATGCATTGAAGGCATGGTCCCCAGCTATTGATGCTATTTTGGGAGGTGGTTGAAGCTTTAAGAGTTGGGGTTTTGCTGAAAGAGGTAGATCAGCAGGTCTAGGACTTTCAATTTTGTGATCTCTCTTGATGTCTCTTCTTGTCCCTCTTTGCTTCCTGTCTTGACACCAGGTCCTCAGACTTGACTAACTTCTGGCCCAAAGTCTTAGGGGACCATGGATTAAAACCTCTTAGGTCACCAGTCAAAAAACTATGTTGGCTTCTTTTGAGTTGTATTGGGATTTGCTCAATGTCTTACAAACAGTGCTGAGGCTCATTCTTTTGCTAACTGTGTGTATCAGCCCAGCCTGACCCCTTAAACTCCATCCAGTGCAGGACTGAGAAATCCATTGTTCAGAAATATATGGCAGGTGTCCGTGGCATTTGTAGCAGGTGCTGCATCTGGCAGGTGCTAGATAGTACATGGTAGGCTGCTCTGTGCTTGGTTCATAAAGGAAGACCTTTGTGCCGTGACTACAGCATCACGGATGGAGCTTGTTTCTCGGTAGTTCTTGAATAAAGAAAGCCCGGAGGCCTGGGAGCCATGGTTCTTCTGTGGTGATTTTTCCCTTCATTAATTTTTCATTTAGGATCATCATTCAGGAGGGGAAAAAAAGGTTCTGAATTAAAAGTATCTTCAAATATGTGGGTTTGCTGCCAGGTATCTTAGGCTAGGCAGCCTTTGAAAGCGCTTCTCAAAGGCCACAGTAAATAGTTCTCCAAGTACCATGAAGCCTGGCCCCTGCCTACCTTCTCTGGGGTAAGAATCTGTCCTCTTGCTAGGTTGGTTCTGTGATGCTACTTTTCATTAGATAAAACAGGAGGGATATTTGACCAAGTGCAGTGGGCTGTGGTTTTGAGTGACTTTGTGAGACTTTCAGAATCTGATAAATCTTACTAGTTTATAACATGAAACATAGTGGCTCCAGATTGTGTTTGCACATATTTTTTGAGAAGATAACAGGCTTCTGGGCATGAACTGAGGGGAATGGCACTTTCACCCTTTGCCTAAACTCTGTCACTGAGGTAACTATATAGTCCCCTTCATAATTCAGAGCTGCTAAAGGAAACATTGGGTTTCTTCTTGAATTCTTATTTGGTACCAAGAACACCTTATTTGTCTGGGAAGAAAATTCATGGGAAAATCACAAACCGTTGAGTTTGCTCATCAGGTCTGGAGCTAGGGTAGCTAGCCACTCAGTGCTGATTGCTGCTAGCTTAGTCAGTAATCTATAACTGACCATACAGTCTTGTGTATTTCCAGACAAAGTCTGGCTTAGTCTCATGAAAGAAACACAGTTAAAACTGATGTTAGGGGATGTATAATTTTATACCTAAAGCCTGGTGAAAATTGGGTTGAACTGTTTGATAAGGTAAAAGATATGGGTTTTAGCTTTTTATACTCTGTATACTAGAAACCTGGAGTTTTCCGCTTTTCAGAGCCTAATGCAATACACAGCACAGCACAGCACATCCTCAGTCTTGGTGCATACACAGACACAATGATGGCGCCAGTGACAGAGCAGACATGGCATAGATAAATATTGGCTTTCAATCCCAGCTGTGTTGTGTTTTAGCCTAATATCACTGAATAAACTACTTACCACCCTAAAGCAGATACTTTACCTATGCACTGTGGGCTCATGAAGTTCAAAGCCTTGTGTGTGGCCTTAGCAAGTTAAGTGTTCACTGAATGGCCACCATTTTCCCATTCTTGCCAGAATCTGCTAAGGGAGAATGATTTCCTTAAATAAAAGCACTGGAGATGTCAAAATTGTTTCTACTTTAAGGGTTATTTCCTGAGTAGGATATATTTCTGTTAGACTACACAGGTTTGAATTTTCCTTCATTGAGGTAAAGGAAGGAATTAACATTGAGAAAGAAAGAGAAAGCTCTGTAAGGCTTCTATTGTTGGTTCATGTTTCTTAAGGAGCAGGGGTGCTTGAAAGAAACACTTATCCTCACCATACAACTGGGTGGCCCAGGACTGAGTTAGTTTCATTCTTTTCATTTATTTTGTAAGGGTGTGTGCTGGGGGCGGGTGTGCCTGCATGCATTCATCAGTGCACATGTGGAGGTCAGAGAACAACTTGCAAGAGTCAGCTCTCTCCTAGCACCTTGTGAGTCCTGATGCTTGAACTCAAGCGGTCAGGCTTGGCTTGAAGGAGCTTTTCCCACTGAGCCTTTTCTGTGGCTCCTGGGACTGAGTTTACACAGTCATCTCAACTTACAGACACACACGTATGCTATGGCTTAAAAAGTGGAAGAGGCGTCTATAAGGTTTTACCTTCACTTGATTGCTTGATTGATTTTCCCTGAATGAATGACAGTGACTTTATCTAATTAAAAATGGATTTGAGGCTGAGGAGAGGGCTCAGGGGGCACAGCACTCACAGTGCCAACATGAGAGATCAAGTAAGGATCTTTGGAACACACGGAAAACCAGATATGGTAGCAAGTGTCTGAAATTCCAGAGTTTCTTCAGTGAGATGGAAGGAGACAGGAGAATTCCAGAAGCTCTTAGCCAAGATAGCCTGCCATGTATGGTGGTGAACAAGACACTCCCAAACAAGCTGGAAGTTGAGGAGCACCACTTGAGATTATCTTTTGACTTATACACACCCACACACACCCACACACACCCACACACACACACACACACACACACACACACACACACAAAGGACATGTGTTCATGTACACTCTCACATATTCTTCTTATACAATACACACAGATTTTTCTTCGAGTTAAAAAGAAAACGAAACAATTTTTTTTGTAGAATATTTGGTTGCATTTTTGGTTTGACTTCCAGGACTGTGGGTCGCTTTGATTGGATTAGAGTAAAGAGCTTCTAGATTTTACTTCTAGGTTCTGTCTTCCTCTAGATGGTTTTCTCTTATGTTTTTGTTTTATGTTTTTCTTCCCACTCCAACTGCTTTTTGATGCTTGCTTTTTTTCTTTTGTATGCACCATTGTGTTCTATGTATTTTCTCCATGTACCATAGTCCTCTTCAGAAACAAGCTGTTCTGTATGAGCACAGAGCCTGCCACATAATATGAGCTTAGTTAATAACCAATAATATCTTCCAAATCACAGCAATTTCACACAGTGAGAATCTAATGAAGGCTTAAGGTTATGTCTTGAGTCTTCTCCAGACACTAAAATTGTGTGATTTGAGCGAGGCATACCTATTCTTACACGATGCATGTGTGGGCATGGGTGGGTAGATATGTGGAGGAGGGAGAAGAGACAGAGATAAAACATCAATTTCCAGGTAATAACCACAACAGGATTCCCCTGCTTTTAAAAATTGATCAGCTCCACCTGAGGGAGGAGTAGCCCTACCAGGCCACAGAAGAAGACAATGAAACCAGTCCTGATAAGACCTGATAGACTAGGATCAGATGGAAGGAGAGGAGGACCTCCCCTATCATTGGACTCAGGGAGGTGCATAGGAGAAGAGGGAGGGTGGGATTGGGAGGGATGGGGTTGGGTTCTACAGCTGGGATACAAAGTGAATAAACTATTTAATAAAAATAAAATTAAAATTAAAAAAAATTGATCAGCTCTACCCTGAATGCTAGGCTAGCCATTTTTAAAACACTGACATTTGATCCCTTTGAGAGTATTATCAGACTTGTATGGATGTCCTCTGTTTTACCAAGGAGGTCAGCAAGGATCAGAAATATTGTTTGGTTTTCTCAAGAAATTTTGAATGAATTTCTTACACATTTTGAATGCAGGGGCAGTCATGGGGTCAGAGGTTCTGAGCTCCTTTTTTGACCACTCTCCCAGCTCCTGTCCCAACACTCTCATTCACTGCCTGCTGTCATTGCCAGTCGCTTTATATTTGAAACATAACTCCGTAGATGTCACCATTTAAATGTACAGTTCAGTGGGTTTTAGAATATCTCCAGGGTCAGTGCTAGTTTTGTCAAAACTAGCATGATGCTATTAGCAGAAACCATTAGGGTTTTTCATTTTTTTCTCATCAGCAAAGGAATAGTTGTGGAAGTTAATGGGGAAGAAACACTGTGGAGAGAATGAAAATACAAGCCACTAGTGGGAGAAGTATTTATGAAGCACATTATCTAATCCTTGAATTGTCTCAATCAAGCCAGGATCAGTTACAATCAACAATAAGAAACATTTTGTTGGGAGAAATATTTGAAAAACAGATCTGGTGTGGACTTGAATGTGCAGCAACAGCAACAACAAACTCAAACCTTTAAAAGTCTGCCATAAGAAACAGCTGTTAAAAGCAGACAAAACACATAAACTGGACACCTTACTGGGTGGCAGATATGCATATGAAATGATCATCGATGCCCGATATAATTTCATTAGGGGATTGTAAATTACAGCAGCAGGGAGAGGTTAAGATGGGTGTGGCTAAAAGCCACAATGACAAATGCAAATATTGGCAAAGATGTGGAGCAATGGGAATATTACATTCTTCCTGGTGGGAATGAAAACTGATAGACACCATAGAAGAGAGTTTCCTCCGTAACTAAAGGTAATCTTACCACAGTAATTACTCTCCTGGGTGTTTCCTCATTTGAAGTTTTATACACCAAATCCTTCCTGAAAACTTTTATAGTAGTTTTATTCTTAATTTAAAAATATTGTATCCAGGATTTTCTTTAATTATAACCATGAACTGTTATTCAGAGATGGAAATAGATGAGCCATGAAGCCACAGATGAACAATAAACACATCGTGCATTGATAAGCGACAAAGGAAAGTCTGGAAAGATGACATGCTGTGTGATTTCAATTGTAAAATGTTTTTGATAAAACAGAGCTATGTATATAATAAGACCAGGGATTGACAGGGGTTAGATGGGAAGGAAGGAGGTTGAATGAATAAAGTACAGATGATTTTCCTGATGGTGAAGCGATTATATAAAGTACCACAATGTTGGGTATGTGGCTTCCTCCATTTGTCTAAGTCTATAGAACTGTCATGCACAAAGAATAGTAATTCAGTGGAAGACTGCAATGATGGAGCTGGTCTCACTTTCACACTGTTGGAGAAAGTTTCTAGAAAGGCAAGAGGAGTCTAGAATATCCATGCTGCAGTGACTTAGTGTTGAAGTTATATGTAGCATGCATATAAGCTTGTTTTACATTTAACATTAGTAGAGGTGAAGGTGTTTAATGTTTAAGTACAAGTATAAAACATATGTCTAGATACATCTCCTTGAGTTGCATATCATGAATACGAGCTTGCTTTAAATTAAATTAAATATTAGTACAGGTGACTGTGTATAAATGTTTTAACTACATGTGTATGTACGGGCTAGATACATTCCCTCAAGCTTTGAGAAAACCTTACTTAATCAAACCCTTGGAAAGAGTATTTGGAGCATCCAGGTCTTGAAGTCTAATACTGCTACGTAAGACAAGGTAATGGATTCTTGAAGAAATTCCTGATTATAAGACATAGACAGGACATATGTAAGACTGACCTCCAGCATCCTGCATTGCCAGAGAGTAAGACAGTGCTCTTTAAAAAAAAAATCCTGCATTGTTGGTAATGTGCCCGAGGGACACCATAGCGAGGAAAGAGAGCTCCCATGATCAAAGCCAGAACAATTTGAGAAACAAAAAGGAGGTGACATTGAAGTCTTAACCACAGGATAACATAAATATATGCGAATCCATACTAACATGAGAGCATGACCACAGGACAAAATCAGTGTCCGCAGGTGTGTGCTGTCATACATAAATGCCGAAGTAGATTGACAGGAGGGAGAGGGGCAGAGCTTCTCAGAGGAATTCTGTTTGTTTCTGTGGGTTCTCTGTCCCCGGGAGAAGTATGATGTAGATGGCATGTCGTGCCTTACTTCCGAAGAGTAGGTATGACCGAGCACAGCCTAACCTGTGGTCAGTCATTCTGCATCATGTCAACTCATCCTTGACATGATGGAACAGAAACAGCAGTTTGCTCAGACTTTTCTTCCCAAAGCCCACAACCTCAGTTTAACCTCTGAAGGTGGGTATAAAAACTGTAACAAAGATGCCTGTTGCCCATGCTCACAAAACTGTCACAGTCACCAAAACAAAGAAAGACAGAGATTGTCATAGAGAGCCAAGAGCTGCCTCCAGAAATTTGACAATTGAATGATATGTGATGCTCTGAATGGGATACTGGGAGAAAGAGAATGTAATGGGGAAAATAATGGCCATTTGAGTAAAATAAGATGTTAGTTAAAAATTATGCATTAACATTAATTTCCATCAATTGTGCAGCAATATGACTTACTAAGATGTCAGTAATAAGGACAGCTGAGTGAAGGCTGTGGGGGAGTTATCTATACTATGTTCTAGTACAGGCCTTCTCTTTAAGGCCAGATCCAACATCTGGAAGCTGGTCATGTCTCCTTATAGCTGTCTTTGCCATGGCCTACGGTGGCTCCTGGTTTAGGGTCCTAACTAGTATCTGGCTCCTCCATGCTCTTTCTCTCATACCACTGTTTTCAACAAAATTATGTGGTGTAAAGCTTCCTACCGTGATAAAAAGTTATTAAAAAAGTAAGATCTTTCCTCTATTAAGGCGCTTGGTCTAAAGACTCTTCAAGGGAACTGCTTGCAGATTGTTCTGAAGGATGTTCTCTGAAGAGGGTCCTCTGGCCTCTTCTTGCCATCCTTCTTTCTGGAAACTTTTCTCTCTCCCTATGTCTATCTTTCTTATTTTCATTGTTAATGAAGTTCCCCTCTAGGCCTTAAAGTTATGTATGGTGCGGGATGATGAATCAGAGCAACAGCATTTGTGAGAGACTGAAGGTTGACCATATGTGTGAGGCCGATGTAAAGATGGCAGTTTTTTATGACTTCAAAAAAGTCTACATTGTGTTTTGAACTATAAGAATTCTAACTATAAGCAATTTGGCACAGGAAAAAAATTTCCATAGATGTCATTTAGAGAGATGGGAAATAGCTGAGTAGGCATCATGAGCACTTGAGTTCAAGCCTCAGAATTCATGTGAACAAATGCTAGGGGTAGGCTGGGGAGCTAGCTTATCGGATAAAGTACTTGCTTTGCAAACATCAGGACCAGAGTTCTGATCCCAAGAATCCATGTAAAAGCCAGATGGGTATGGCAGACAATATGCAATCTCCTACTGTAAGAGGCAGTCAGAGAATGCCAAGGACAAGTTGTTCAGCCAGCCAAAAAACTGAGCTCTGGATTTAGTGATTGATGCTGCTTCAACATATAAGTTGAAGAATGATTGAGGATGATACAAGATGTCAGCCTTGGGTTTCACATGCACGCATAAGCAATTACACTTATACACATGTGAACTTGTACACATGAACATGTACATACACACACATGGACATGTGCACACACACACACACACACACACACACACACACACACACACACACACGGAATGTTGAAGGAAATGGATACCCAATACAGACCACAGGCGGGAGCTCATATGCATATGTGGCCTGCACGCATGTTTAAACACACCTCAATCCCCAGGCCCCAGTGTTTGGGCATTAATTAGTGCCACTGCATGAAACAAATCAAGCTGGGGACCTTCCATCTGGAAAAAGGAAAAAGAGCATCCAGGAACGCTGCTGCTGGAAGTAGTAGAAGTAGCAGAAACATGGCTGCTGCTACTGGTGCATGGGCAGGACTCAGCCTTCCTCACTGGGTGCAGAACTCTCTCTGTCAGGAGCTAGAACCCTTTTGGGGTAGAGGGGCAAGGAGGAGGTTGCAAATGTGGCGAGTATTTCAGGAGAGAAGGCTTTCTGTGGAGGTGGAGAGTAGAAGGCGGGAGACAGACAGGATGTGGCCTGCGTCTAGCAGTGACTATAGGCAAGTTGTTTTAGTTCTCTGAAGTTTAGTTTCATCATCAGTATGGCCAGGAAACTAGTATTATCCAAATAAAGGGGATGATGCCAGTTAATAAAATGTGTGTCACAGCTCTTCCTGCTCTGTGATAATGGTAAGGAAACCGGAAGGACCCAGGATTCAAAAGCAGAGATCAGAGTGGGTCATCTGGGTGGGCATAGCCCTTTTTCCATGTTGTGTGTTTAAACTGTAGTAAAGTATATACATTAAAATGTACCACTTTAAACGTTTTGTGTGTGTAACGGTTCTTTGATGCTGCAATGGTTAATGCTGGATATCAATTTGACAAGATCTAGGATCATGTTGAGAGCCCAGCCTGTGGGCCTGTTTGTGAAGGATAGTCTTGATTGGGTTCACTGATGTGGCAGGATTCACCTCACCAGTGGGCAGGACCATTCCATAGGCTGGAGTCTCAAGGGTGAGGAGGAGAAAGCAAGCTGAGCCCTCGTATTCTCTCTGCTTCCTGACTGCAGATGCAGTGTGACCAGCTGGGTCAAGCTCCTACCACTCTGTCTTCCTTGCCTTGATGGGGCAGTTATACCCTTTGAACTGGGAGCCAAAATAACCCTTTTTCTAAGTTGATTTTTATTCCCAAGGAATTGTATCCCAGTAACAGAAAAGTGAGACTGACCCCAAGGATACATTGTGCAGCTCTCATCGCTCTTCACATACAGGAACCTTCCAATCTTCATTTTGCAAAAGTGAAATGCCGTGCATTAAACACTGACCCTCACTGTCACCTCATCTCAGTCTCTAGCTCCCACCACTCTTTTTGTCTCTGTGCTTTTGAATACTCTACACAATGCTTATGTGTCAGTGACCTTTATTACTAAAGGAAACCTGACACAATGCAACATGAGGAAGGTTTACATTGGGTCGCAGTTTACGTACGACTAGCCATTCATTCTCTTGAGGAATGCCTGGCATCAACAGCCTGAGATGGTTGGTGAAATCTCTCCTGAAGTCAGGAAGCAGAGACCAGACGGGAAGTTGCACGGGGTGAGAAGCCTCCAGGTCTGTCGACGTGATGCATTTCCTCTAACTATGTCCCACCTGGAGGGCCACTCTCAACTGAGGACCAAGTGTTCAAACTCACGAGCCAGTGGAGGACATTTCACATTGAGGCCACGACAGTGTATAAGTGTCAGTATATGGTGTTTATGCTTTTGTGACTGGCTTAACATAGTACTCTGAATAAATTCAGCTTTGTTGTGGTGCATATCAAAATGGCCCTTTTTATGCCTGTGTAAGAGTCCACATTCCTCCGTTGCTGGACACTTGTGTTTCTTCCCCCTTCTGGCCACTGTGGGTTGTATTGCTGTGAGCAGGAGTCCACAAGCAACATTAATGTTTATAACCACACCAGTCCCTCTCTGTCAAGACTTTCTGGCTCCTTAAACCTGTTTCATTTGCTGATGGGTAAGAACATAGTATTGTCCAGACCTTGCTGTCATCCATGCTGAGTAACTTTGGGCAGTTTCTTCATTCCTCGTTGTCTGTACTGTCATCTGCAAGATGGAGATTTGCTCCCTTCTAAATCGGGTGCTCCGAGAGGAAAATGAGTTCACCTTAAAGAACCTGCAGCAGTATTGACATACAGTACGCCCTACAACAAGGGAACTGCTATTAAAACATATCACTCCAGACTTGTTGTATGAGGTTTAATCTCACTGCAGCCTGCTGTGGAAATCTGTAGGTAGAAACATGGAAAGACTGAGTGATTTCTCTGGGAGCACAAAGACGGCAAGCTGCGGTGTTGGGACAGAGCTCAGAGGGGCCCAAGGATGTTACTTCTCACCCTTGTTGTCTTCTGGTCCTCCATGAACATACTAATCAGATACATGTTCTATCACAGGCCCTCAGTGGCCAGGCACAGTCTGGACATGAGGTAGGTCCCTGCCAAATACACCCCATAGACTACTCTCGTTGTCCTAGCACCATCCTACACAAGTTCCAATCAAAACCCCAGCACTGAGCACAGTGTTTCAAGGCTCTCTTGGAAGCCTGACGGTGGCTGGCTTCTGCGAGCATCCTCCAGATGGGCTCAGGAGCCAGCCTGGCAGCCAAAGAGGGATCCGCTGTTAACCGTGAGGAGCTGGGTGTGTTCCAAGGTTAAACAGCAGCACGGAAGGCTTCCAGTGTGGGTCTGTGACCGAACTCCTCCTGGAAAGAAGTGTACTGCTGGTGCACATGGGAGGTACGAAAGAGTCAGTGACAGAAAGCTGCAGGAGAGGAGGAAGGCCATAGGAACTGTGTGCCTGTAGCAGGGACTGCCTAAGCCAGTAGACACACCATAGCCCAGCCAGCTGTCTAACCTGTCTCTGCCTGTACCTGGGATCTGAAATGCTCTAGTGTCCCCTCCACAAATAGGGGCATCCACAAACAGCCTCAGAGGCCAGTGGCTCCTTTTTTCTAGTTCCTCTTCAAACCTGTTGACTTCCGCCAATCACATCTGATGAAGGGGATTGTCGATTCCTATCTGTTAACTGTTATCATTGGGTACAGATGTCAACCAACTTGAACACTTAACACACATTAGACTGGCTAGATGGTGGAAGCAGAAAAGGTGGTCTTGAGGACTTGGTATAGAAGTGACCTACCAGTGAACATCAGTCCCCTACCTCAGGTCATCAGGTGTCTCCCTGTCCATCAGTTGTCACATGATTTTGTGCTGGGAACTTTCTCTTGTACTTTACAGCATGTTGGGCCACAGTCATTTCCCGGCTGTACAAAAGAGATACAGGAATCAGCCTTGATCCTGCCTTCCTCAGCCACAGGGGAGAGAATGAGGCCCATTTTGGAGCCACTGGCAGAGAGAATGCAGATGAAGGACTTTCATCCTCTAAGGGTCTGGAGAGTTGAGAGAAGGGATTGGTGACAGTGGCAGATGAAAGCAGGTGGTTTTTCAGGGATGAGCAGGGAGTTCTATGGGTTCTTGGATGGAGACACAGTGGCATGAGAAAAGGCACCCAGGAGCTGCCTAGACCACACTGAGCACTATAGATTTGTATGAAACATTTTGGATCCACACCTGCAATCGACATGGTCATATATTTATTTGTAAGGATGCCGCTCTATAGGCTAGATAGAAGAGGGAAAGGCCTGAGGAAGATAGTGTGAGGTCATTGCAAAAGGCAACTTCAAGATGGCAGCAGGCATGTGGAGGCCAGCCTTGCACGTGGAAGTTCTGGTGGTGCTGTAACCCACCATCTCTGCAGGAGCTACACTAGACTACAGTGCATTGTTCCCACAGCATAGGTGAGAAAAATGCTCAAAGAGGCCAGCTTTTACCCAGAGCCACCCAGCCAGAATAGCACACCCTGCAGCCTGAGTGTCCCCCACCCCCAACCACAGCAACACTAAGCCCTCTGGCCCCACTTTTTCTCGCTCTACTGTGTCTGCAGCCTGTAGGCGCCTTCAGGGTGGAGCCTGACATTTGTGTTCAAGATGATCCCCATTCTGCTCACATAAACGCCAGGCTGGATGATGGAAGTGATTCAGCAAGAAGTAGGACTGGAGGGGAAAGAGCTGTGTAAAAACATTTGCAAGTGGATTAAAATGAGAGTCCACCAGCCCATGCCAGCAGACTGGGAAGTTTGGGAGATATTTTTAGACCATGAAATCCAAATGGCACAGAACGTGGGTTGGGAAGATAGAAATGCAAAGAATAGCTTGTTAGCTGTGACCAGAGGCTGGCTTTCACAGAGTGTCTTCCTGGCTGTAAAATGCAGACTCTCCCAAGTGTGCATATGGATCCCCTCCCCTCTCCTCTCCCCCATTTCCATCCTTTCCTTTCCACTTGCCTCTCCTTTTTGTTCCCCTTTCCCCTCTCTCCTCTCCCCTGCCCTCTCTCCTCCTTTTTTCCCTCTTTCCTCCCTTTCTTGCTTTTCAATTTCTTTTTTCCTCCATCCTCCTTAGTCTGTCCTTTTCTCTTTCTCTCACACCCAACTCTTCCTTTATTTTTCTCTTTTCACACTACATTACAGCTTCTTTATTTGAGATACACCTAGAGACTTGCATGAGGTTGAATGTTGACTCTCCTTGACACTTAGGAGGCTACTGAAACAAGCCCAGCCCAAATAGCTAACCCTTCTCAGGGAAATTGCTGGTTCATGGATTCCAAAGGAAGCCATGAATATGGACTGGCATGGAGGCAGGCATGGTCTCATGATTCCAAATCAGGACTGGAGAAGAGCATGGATATAAGCTGATGGATCTGTTTCTGCCTGTAGGCTTCCCACAAGATGGAAACCATGGGCATTTACAACATCTGACTTTCTCCTGCATCCCTTGTGAGGGACACATCCTATCTCTTCTGCTCTCAGGTTGAAGACTCACTCACTTAGCCGGAGTGGGGTGCCATCTTCCAGAAAATCTTTCCCCAGCTGTGTCCCTAAGATGGGGTCATGAGGAGGCATGCCAGGTGTTGCAGAGCAATGCACAGCAGTTCTCAGGTAAAGGGTGGGAGGCTTGTCATTCACAGAAATGAGCTTGCACTGAGCACGGCTACCACAGCCATGCCACCTGCACGATCTTTCCTGTTCTACTTGTCAGCTCAGGAGGGTGTAGTTACCTGGCAAAAGAAGCAAATTTAGCATGGGAAGGAGGGGTAGTATTGCTGTGTGACAGACAGGTACTAGAGAGGTCTTCCTGGGTACTGTAGACACCTTGCCCCATGCCTGCTTTCTTTTGCACTTTGCAACTTAAAAAGTACATGTAATGTTTATCAGAGGGACATGTGCCCATCATCTGAGCCACCACATGGGCAGATATAAAGTAAAAAGCCACAACGTGCTCTCCTGGTCTCACTGCTTTCTTCACTTTTCCCCTAAGTCGTGTCTCTGTATGGGTGTCTCTTGACAAATCAACTTTAGGTGTTTTCATTGATTTCCTATTCTTTCCTGTCTCTTCCTGGTTTATTTTCTCTTTTCTCTCTGTTCTAACTCATCCACAATGCCCCATTGAATCTCCAGTCATGTCTTTTTTTCCCATTTTCTTCCTGCTTTTCCTTCATGTGGATCCAATCACCATGCTCTTTGTCCTTTGTCTTCTCTCACATAGATGTTCCCCTGTCTCTGGTCCAGAGACTTTGGACACCTTTTTATTCTCTCTTTCTCTCTGTGTGTGTGTGTGTGCATGTGTGTGAGTGTGTGTGTGTGTGTGTGTGTATGTGTGTGTATCTATAGAGCAGAAGCTAATTTCTGATGTGGCTTTTCAGGGATTTGTCGATCTTATATCATGTTTTGTTCGTTTTGTTTTGTTTTTAAGAAAAGTTTTTTCATTGTCCTGACACTCATCGAGTAGGCCAGAGTAGCCAGCCAGCCCAGGATCCACCTCTCCAGTAAGCCTGCACTGTTGTTTCAGTGCCTGACTCCATTGTCTACATGGGTTCTGGTGACTCAATTCAGAGACTCATGTTTGTGCAACAAGCGCTCTTTCCCACTGAGCCATCTCAGCGGCCCAGCAAACACCTTTGTCTTTCTACCTTTCTAATGATTCTGGATATCTTTTTGATTCTGTGTGTTATAATTACCTGAAGTTACTGGAATTTAAACATCTTTTTTTTACATGTTTTGCTTTTGAGACCTTCAGCTCGCCCTGTGACATAGTCTTGGGTTCTCTTTTCATACTGCTGGAGGTGAGCATTGAAAGGATTTTTACGACTCAGAGGTCTACAGGAAAGAATGGGCACCTCGATGTGAGGTTGGTCACAGTCCAGCTTCACGTGACTCTTCTTGTGACATATGACATCTCTCTCTATGCTCAGAAGGGCTTAAAACTATTTTTGAACCCTGTCATAAAAGAGAGAAGAGCTTATGGGAACTTGTCTCTCCCTGAGGATTTATAGAGATTAATGGTTGATCTAGAGACTGTTTTTTTTTTTTTTTAGTAATGTCGCTATTGGTAAGGTGATAGAGATCCTGTAAGCAAACCCTCACCCATGCTGTTGTAAAGAACCCTAGTGAGATTCAGTGGGCACACATACAAACATGAACATGGAGGAGGCCTACTTAGGGAGAGGAAAGGACTAGCAGGAGTAGGAGAGGAACAAGACAAGGTAATGTAGTATGTGGCTGTGATAACAATAAATTGTGTACATGTATGAAGTTTTTCACGGTGAAACTCAGTATTATGCATAACATATGCTAAGGAAACATTAAAACATAAAAAGACCAGTAAAGTTATTTACCAACAAAAAATAAATACATTTGTTGAGTATGATCAAACAAACAAACAAATCCCATGCCAGTCAGAATAGATATTTTCTGTGACTTCTGTGTTTCGAGTTCATAAAGTAATGCCCACCACCACATCCACTCATACCCCACTCAAATGTCATTTGACTTATGGCCTGCTACCTCTTTCCTGCAGATTTCTATTCAGGTGCTTTCTGTAGCTTGTGTATAACAAGCCTTCAGTAGTCTCATCCTCTTGATGTCAGGGTAATTTATGGGTTTTCAGATAGAGAACTCCTGTATTGTTGATATTGCACATACATCACTCCCCTTGCAAAACAGCTTTGAGAGTTGCTGTAAATTCTCTAGAAATTACCCAGAATTAACTAGGGGCTGCTTAAACACCAATCATTGTGTGTTCCCTGGGAATTTCTGCTGACACAGTGGCTCAGCCTGGTTGCTTTGCCTGGCTTTAATCATATCCTCTGCTTTTCATTTTTTAAGAATGAAGAACCCAAGCTCAGAGGGGAGAGAAAGACTACCTGATAAGACACAGCTTGCTCATGGCAAAGAGGCATAATTCTAGGCCTCCCTTCAGCTCCTTTGTCCTATTTCCATGCAAAATACCTCACAACATATGAATGTGTGGCATCATGAAACTTGCCAAGTGGTTTTCCATATCACTCTCCAAATTAGTAGTTAATTGGGCACTATTCTCATTGGCTGAAGATAAAACATTGTTTTGTTAGGTGGGTGGGTGTGGAGAAGGAAGGTAAACTACAGAATTCACTCTAAAGCCTGGTGTTCTAAACACATGCTTTAATGTCACTACCTACTTCAAAGTTTAACAGTCACCTTGACACTCTCTTCTAGATCCTTGAGCCAGAGGAGCTTCAGTGTTTGATAGACACAATGATGAAACACAGCTGACCTCTAAATGCCCATGCAGCCACAGCTCTGTGTTTAGCACTGCACAAGGTCCTGGGGTTACCAGCTCCATTGGACAGAAATACGGCTAGAAATGTTTTAGAATTGCAGAAAACCAGCAATTTTTGTGAGTTCTGTCCTGGAAACCAAGCCTTGGATTTAATGAGCTTTGAGGCCCTTGTCTGACTTGAGACTGCTTCTGCAACTTTTAAAAGTCTTAATTTTCTCATCTGTAGAGGGGTGATCCACAGGATTGAATGTGATTCTGAGTGGGAGATGCGTAGCACTCAGCAAGAGTTCCATACTTTTACTGATGTTGGTAGGAATGATTTCACATGCTTCCTCACGCCTTCTGGCTGAAGGATGCTCGTTCACCCCTTGCAGAATGCCACTTTCTCTTGACTCTTGGCTCACTGGTTGGAATAACAGGACTGACTCTGTTATATCCAATGAAGACTCCCAGCAGAAGCAGGAGGCCTGACCCAGGTTGTAACATGAAGAAGACACAGCCTCTGATTACCACAGTTTCTGTTCAGAGTATAGAAACAGAGGCTAATGCCAGAGCTAGTGCTGAGAGCTGTATGAGCAGGGCTGGGAGGAGCATATGGCCAGATAAGAGAAGCATGGGCTGAACCACTTGTTCAGGACAATGGTGTACCCAGCCACTTGCCTCGCATCGCCTGAGCATTCCTGAGGCCCCTCTGAGAAGGAGGCTGAAAATGATAGTTTCATGTTATTAACATGAGTGTATACAGGCCACCCTCCTTGGTTTTCAACCCAAGCTCTATGAGTTACCCGCTGTTAAACTTCGGGCAACATTCTGGGTCTTTCTGTGCCTCTGGGGATCTGATCTAAAGCACAGGGAACACACTTTGTCTCACAGCTTGTGATAGGAATTGGATTACTTTGTATTTGTAAAGCTCAGAGTGCAGTGTCTAGGAGTCAGCAGTGAAAATAGTAAAGTAAGTGAAAGAAAACAAACAGGCGGAGAAGAATCTGAAAAGGTGCCTGCCATCAGGTTCATGGTGGGGACTGGACTATATCCTGAACCCAAGACGCTTTGACCACAGCCATCTAGATCCAGGCTGCTCATGCCTCACCGATAACTGCAAAATTAAGGAAACGAAATGCAGCATAGCAAGAGTGCCCTCAGTAATTTGGCAGTGAGGCACTGGCTTTTACAGGACTCCAGTCAGGCAGTGACAGGCTAGACTGGGGAAACATGGCCAGCGGGGAGTATGGGTGGTTCTGGGATGAAGTCCAGGCATAGCCCTTTGCTACACAGTGAAAGCTTTGCTTCATCTTCAACATGTGGGTATGTCTGTCCTGGCCACAGTAAACCCTTTTGATTCTCATCAGTGCTCTGTTACTGTTAAATTGCTCTTAGTCCCTAAAAACTACCTAATTAAGGAAGCAAATATTTATTATTATTATTATTATTTATTATTATTATTATTATTATTATTTACTTTTACTGACTAAGGTTTTGCTAATCTGGTTTAGTGTGTTCTCAGGAACAAAGCCAGAATGATACTTTAGGGCCTACCTCTAGCTGACTGCATAGGGAGACAGATTCTCATCATGGGGATAGACTTCGCTAACACTAACAGCCAAGCTATGTGACCCACCAGTCAAATGCCAGGCTTCTTGTTTCTCCCACTTGTATTTGCAAAGGTTATTCCCCAGTGGGCTTCAGCATAGTTCAGACGTGTAATTCTAATTCCCTTGGAATTAGGGCTTATTAGAGCATTTGTCATTGCTTGCTGTGAGGATTATCAGCCCTGGATGAAAACTCATGGCCTGAGCCATGTCAGCCTCTGAAGGCAGGAGCCTCTCTCTGGAGCTGAGCTGAGATGTTTGCACAGAGAGGGTGTAGGGTGGGGGAAGGGACGGGGTGTTCTTAGTTAAAAATACCTCAAATATTTCTTTCTTTCTTTTCTTTCTTTAATTTTTTTTTCTTCCTAAATCTGGCAGAGAGAGAGAGAGAAAAAAAAAAAAAAAAACAACAGTGCACATTCTGCTGTAACTTCAGGTTGCCTGGGATGGATAAAATAAGAATCAGGAAAGCGTTTGAAGGGGAAAATGCTTTCAGCACTGTGGGGCAGGCTTTGCCGCCCTGAGGCTTCTTTGGGATCTAGGAGAAAGCTTTGATTTCTTGGGGTCAGCTAAAGGCTGGCAGTTCCTGTTGAGAACACACACATCTGCTTCCCCAGACTGAGAGACTCACAGGCTTCCAGGTGAGACCCACCTGGAAGGGGGACACTGGTACAACCTGATTGAAACCATTCTTGGAAAAATTTGTTGTTGAGGCTGGAGCCTGATGAAGCAGCTGTGGGGTTTTGCCACAAATATACTTCAGCCCATCATGTGCCAGGCTCTGTGCCAGTCACCAGAGGTACCTTCAGGAATCCAAATCCACTAGCTTGGATGCTGGCATTTATACCCTGAAGATAGCAACAAACTTTATTGCAGCAGTCACAAAGTAAATGGAGTATCACCCACAGGATAAATGCTCCAAAGGCCTAGAAGATGTCACAGTCAATAAAAGGCTTGCTATGAAATCATGAGGATCCAACTTTAAAACCCAGCACCCATATTAAAAAAAAAAAAAAAAACCCTCAGGTGTGGCAGCAGTGCATGCTTATAATCCTAGATTTGTGCACAGGGAGACAGGAAGATCCCTGGGGCTTGGTGGGTAGCCAAGCTGGCCTAAACAGTCAGCCCCAGGCCCTAATCAGTGAGAGGCCTCGTGCCCACAAAACAAGATGCGTGTCTCGTGAGGAAGAACACTAGACGTTGATCTCAGGCTTCTATGTACATGTACACTCATGTCCTTATGCACACCCCCCCGTATATGTACCATATACAGAGAAGAACAAGACAAGAAAGAAAGAAAAAGAAAAACAGCATCCCATGTAGTCAGTGTATGTACAGGGTGCCACCTCCTTAGAAAGTGCCACAGAACAGAAAAATCGATAGACTGGTGTGTCCTGAGGTCTTAGGTGTTAGGATGTAAAAAGGGAGCTAGACACTGTCTTTGCTGTCCAGCTTTTCGTTGATATGCTATGCTTACGCTTGTCTTATGGCAACACCCCCTGAGAGCCCCAGTGTCCTTATATCTACAGTGGGGCCAAACAGAGCTGAATGTGGAAGGCTATGCTGGCCTTAAGTCCTGAGGTCTTACAGGCAGTGTGGAACCCCTTGTTCCTTTGTTACCTTCACTTTAGGACATACAAGGCTTGGGCCAGTTGATTAGGTCTGAACCTACTCTCTCATCTTATCCTCCATATTACAGAGGTGAGAGCTGGGGTAGAGGATGAGGTAACCCTAAGTCTGTGGGTGGTGAATGGCAGATGTGTCTCCAAATCGAGATTGGAGCCATCTAGACCAAGTGCATTTTCCCCTGCTTCCTGCAGGTTCTCTTTTAGGGGTGACAGTATGCAGAGTGACAGTGGCAGCCATGTATGTAATTTCCCAATGCAGCACATAGCACTGGCAGCTTTAAACAATCTAGGCTGATTATCTTACAGGTCTGGAACTCACAATCCCAAAGTGGATCTCACTGGACAAAACGAAGCTTAGGTAAAGCTGTATTCAGTCTTGGCATCCCAGCAAAAAACCCTTTTAATTTCACCTTTTCTGACTTCTAGAAAGTGCCTACAGTGCTTAGCCCATGGCTCCTTCCTCCATCTTTAGCATCACACTGTCGTCAAATATTTCCTTGAATCCAGGATTGTTTACTTTAAGGTCACGTGATTAATATCCTTTATCTTACTTGCAACTTTAGTTCTTCCATTACTGTCTTAGTTCATGTTCTATTCCTGAACCAAAATACCCAATGCTGGGCCATCTGTGAAGGAAAAAGGTTGATTTGAACTCACAGTTTGGAAGATCAAAGCATATCAGCACTAACACCTACTCCATTTTTGCTGAAAACCTTCTACAGTTTCAACCTGTTAAGTGGAAGAAACACATAGTTCTGAAAGAACCCACATGATGAGAGAGGAAGCAAAAGAGAAGATAACAGCCTGGTCCTCAACTGACTCTTCCAGCAGCTACACTAACCCAGTCATGAAGGCAGGTTTTCCTTCTCTACTGAGTTGCTCTGGGTTTGGGGGTTCCTTTGTTATTCTGAGCCACAGTTCTCCATCTTTAAAATGGGTATAGAAACTCTGGCTCATAACTATACAATGGACTTCAAAATGTACATGAAAATGAATCGAATTAGCTGAGCCTTCTTTGTTCTGGCCAGTCTTTGCCACTCACTCCGTAAGTGATGTTACTGGGGATGGCTAAGTTTTGACTGTAAGAAAGGGCCAGGAACATGGAAAGTCTAAAGCTGGATGGGAAATAGCAGCATTTGGTATACAGTGTGGAGGTCCTAGGAAATGGGATGGGGATGAGAGGAGTGGGGCGGGGCAGACATTTGAGCTGTGTTTAACTTCCATCAGAGCATGGCTGAAAGCTGACCTAGATAGACGGCATGGTGACAGTAATAGGCATTATTAAATAGAATCTTACATCTCTCCAAGTTGGTTCTCAGTCCATCTCATGAAATTTCGCGTATGATACAGAGCCTCTTCCTCAGAACAGCGTAAGTGTAGCCTGGATCCTTTTTTCTCTCTCTCCGAATTATATGAGGCAAGACAGACACCTTTGAAAGGTCGGGGTCTGAATACATTCTCATTGCTTGAGTTCAGCTTCCTACTCTTTATCAGTTATTACATTTTCACCATGAGCTCTTGGAGAAAGCAGACTTCTAAAGCCAATCATGTCTACCAGCTCACTGTCACCCCTCATCTCTCATCTGTTTTTATCATTTAGCCGTGTTTGGCCTTCCAGCTGATCCACATCCCTGTCCCTCATTCCCCGAGACATCGTGGCCCATCAACAATGGGTATGTAGCAAGGCAGATCTCTCCCTCTGAGCATTGCCACTGGTAATTACAGACTGCAAAATGGCAGATAGCTCCAGCAGGAAGCTCTTCCTCAGGTAAACAGTTGAAGATCCAACGAAGATTAGGATTTTTTTTTCAAAGATCTTGAATCCCATTATTGTTCTCTCTTAGTTTGGAAGTAAACCAGGAGCCCTTCAAGGATGGAGACAGCATGGTCCACATGACAGGAAGAGATGTTACTGTATCCAAGCAGAGTGAACCCAGGATGAGTAAAAGAAAACAGAAAAAAAAATTAAAATTAAAATGTATGTATATGCATGTATAGTATGAAGTTTACTAATACCAAAATTATTTTGTAAATTTACATTTGCTTTTAATGTCAAGCATACCATGCTTTGTTAGGAGAGAAACTAATGTCCTCATTTTGTATGTGGAAAAGTGAGGCAGAGAACCCAGGCAAAGATGAACACCAGGACCAAAACTAACAATGCTTGTTCATGATAGGGCTTCTCTTCAAACCTAAAACCACCTGTCCTGCTAGGGGAGAGAGCTAGGACAATATCTGGTTCCCGCCAAGCCTGTCCTGAAGACCATCAGATCCAGGAAGAGCCAGAGACTTACCTGGGCTGACAGGAGCTGCTGATGGTCTGTGTGATTACTGTGAAAGTCACAGCTGAAGGTTCCAAGGGTAGAGATCAGAGGGAATTGACCTTGAAGGTTGTCCTGCACTTCCTGGTCCGAGGTTGGCAAGGATGGTTCACTGGATGATGATGAAGGTACTCTGCTTGCTTCCAGATAGAAACCTCATCCGTGGAAACCTGGGAACTCCTTACTCAGAGTTTCTCATCTTCCATGAAAGGCGCTGGCTCAGGGCCAGTGATGTAGCTGCTCAGTTGGTAGAGTGCTTGACTGGTACACACACAACTTTGAATTCAGTTCCAAGCAGCATATAATGTGGGCGTGGGCCTGTAATTCCTGCACTTGGGAGGTGGAGGCAAGGATATCAGAAACACTAGATCAGGTCTGAGGAGACGCCATGTCAGCAGAGTGATCTTAGGGACCCATCTAGCCCCACAGCTAAGGCCACAGAGATAAGTGGACCCCTGGGAATGCCTAGCCTACCAGACTAGCCTATATGCGGACTACAAGCACACTGTGGCAATGTGTGCCCCTATCCACCAACCCAAAAGAATATGTGTATGTGTGTGTATGAAATGTTAAAAATTCTCCATATGCAATTCATACAGAATGCATTGCATTTCCATAAAATACAAGAGAACTGAAATAAGGAAACAGAGCCTTTTGCTTGCCTGCAGAAAATTAGTGTGCCTATGAGCCCCTGAACTGGTGTTTCCGTAGGCTGCTTCTTTCCTTTTAAGTGAACATACAGTCTCATCTGAAGGGAAGAAGGCAGAATCACACGCTGGTGCTGTTAGCTTTCTTTGTAAATGACAGTTTTGAAAGAACAGGTTAAAATATTCCATATGGATTCATATACCAGTAATAAATGCTAAACATCTCAGTAATGGAGATCTATATGAACAAATTTAAATATTTGGCAAAATCTTCTGTTTATGGTAGGTAGCTCCTCCTTCAGTGTGTAGGGGTGGCTGGTTTCCAAATGTAACTATTGTTTTAGAAACTTTATTGCCAATTCTAGTGAGTACTGCCTAAGCAGAGTGAAACTTCTCCAAATGCAAGCTAATTAAAAACTGTCTCAGAAACTGTAACATTGACTCAAGCAAAGTCGCCTCATTTGGCACTTTGTCAATGGAGTGCCTATTGGGTGGCAGCCTTGACTGTAGAGCATAATTAATGCTTTGGCTGGAAGGGAGGCAAGGACATTGTATGGAATAAACATGGGATAATTGTGAATTCCTAAAATAAAGCCATTTAATGCATTTGGACTCTGCTCCTCTTAATAGGGTCCCACTCTGGCAGTATGGGGTGAAGTGCAGATGCTGACAGAGGCTAACAGACTTGGCAGTGAGAATAAGAACAAGATAAATGTGTGAATGACATTCAGGGTCCTTCTCCCAGGAGGGCCTTAAAAAAAATGCTCTGTACTAGTTCCTTATGTTTCTCAGTGCGAGTTTGAAATCAGTTTTACTCCCAGCAAATCACTCTCAATTCCCTTTCCAATGAAATAGATAAAGTGCCCCCTCCCACTACTGCTAAGATTAAATGCAACAAAAGCAACCCAGTGGAGGTGCATCAGAGCTACCATCCCATTTCTGTAACACTCTTCCCCACTTACAGATGGTTGGTTTACTTCCTAATGAAACTACCGCAAATTCACACTCATAACTCTAAAGTGTATTTAGCACACCCAACCTACTGTGCATCACAGCCTAGTTACAGCATCCTGTAGGAGCGTTTCCCATCCTGGTTGTGGCTGACTGGTCCTTGCCCAGCCCAACGCCTTGAGGGAAGAGTGGGTCCTACACCATCAACCAGGTAACAAATGAAAATCCAGAAGATAGCTTTGACTGAAGTCTTATTTTCTCACCATCATGAAGGTCACAGGTCATAGACTGTGCTTGCCTTGTCCCTTAAGCTCACTGAGCTTCAGTTCTTCACTGGTCTGGAGTGATCTCCAACTCTGATTACCATGAATGTTCAAATTAATTGGGCACAGTGACTCTTGCTCCACTTGCTTGCTGAACAAGCCTATTCCTGTTGATGTGCTCATTTTGCTTAGAGATTATTTTAGTCCTCAGAATATATTAGCACCTATTATGAGCTAAAATTATAGATATTTGGGGTTTGGAGGGATAGCTCAGTGCTTAAGAGCACTGGCTGCTCTTGGTGAGGACCTGAGTTCGCTTCCCAGTACCTACATGGTGATTAGCAACCCTCTGTAATTGCCGTTCCAGGGATGCAGTGCCCTCTTCTGGCTTCTGTAGGCACTGCACACAGTTAATGCACAGATACATGTGCAGGCAAAACACCCATCCACATTTAATGAAAATAAATGTCTCTAAAAATGTGGTTATTTAAAAAGTCACATTCTAAAATGAACCAAATCAACAGGCATAATATTTACCATGAGCACATTGGTCTAAATGCTCTCTTTGCACCCCTTGATCTTGTCTTGTTCATATTATGATCATATGCTTCTGGGTCCCCTACATACTGACATACCAGTCTGCCAAGCTCTGGAACAGTGTCCTAAAGCTCAGAATATGCTTACTGGATGAATGAGTTCCATCCATCACAGATCATAAGTATAGTAGGATGAGTTTGGAAGCCAGAAACTTTCCAGATGCAAACAAACATGTTTAGGTTCATATTGCCAAGTCTCTAAAAGTCTATTAATCCCAAGGTCACCTTTGGATCCTCTTTTTTTAATTTACATTTTTATATTAATTACTATTTATTCACTTTGTATCCCAGCTGTAGCCCCTCCCACTTTCCCTCCCAATCCCACCCTCCTTTCCTCTCTCATCTCCTCCCATACCCCTCTCCAATTGCACTGATAAGGGAGGTCCTCCTCCCATTCCAGCTGACCCTAGCCTATCAGGTCTCCTTAGGGCTAGCTCCATTGTCTTCCTCTGTGGCCTGGTAAGGCTGCTCCCCCCTCAAGGGGAGGTGATCAAAGAGCCAGACACTGAGTTCATGTCAAAGATAGTTCCTGTTCCTCTTACTAGGGAAACCACTGGGATACTGAGCTGCCTTGGGCTACATCTGTGCAGGGTTTCTAGGTTATCTCCATGGATGGTTCTTGGTTGGAGTATCAGCCTCAGAAAAGACCCCTGTACCCACATGATTTGGTTCTGTTGGTCTCTTTGTGGAGCTCCTGTCCCCTCCATGTCTTTCTATTTCCCCCTTCTTTCATAAGATTCCCTACCCTCTGCCCAAAGTTTGGCTATGAGCCTCAGCATCTGCTTTGATACCCTGCTGGGTAGAGTCTTTCAGAGGCCCTCTGTGGTAGGCTTCATGCCCTCTTATTGCTGTGTCCCAATGATCTGTCTCCCTCTAATCTCCCAGTGCTTACTATCAGTGGTAGACACAGTTTGATATGGACTGTTCACAGTTCTATGTAAACTGCCCTGACAGAGCCTCGGTCTTACACAAACTGGCTTATAAGCAGTCTCCTACTTTTACAAATTTTGCTTTTAAATCTTGGTTGTTTTATAGTAACAAGCCACCTCTGAGTTTGAGGAATGCTCTTAAGAAGTAATTTAACTTCTCTAGCCTTCGTTTCTTCTTTTATATAGTGGAAATGAAAGTTTGCTGAGATAGAAGGTTCTGATAGTCATGTGAATTTAATTCATTCATTCAACAGCATCTGTTGTATGCTGGAAGGGCTAGGAATATACCTGTGAGCAAAAGAGAAAATTACTATGGAATGTACTACCTTGGAGTTGGGAAGGTAGGTTGTAAACATATAAAAAATTCATTGCATGTTAAACAGTGATGAGAAAGATAGAGGAAAAGGCAGAATAAAGTGTTACAAAAGTCAATATTGTAAATATACTATGGCGGGAGAGGGAGCTAGGAGACAGCCAAGTTGGTAAGGTGCTTGCCACACAGGCATGAGGTTCTGAATTCAGACTCCAACACCCACATAAAAATATATCCCAGCATGATGGTTCATGCTTGTGTGTTTACAGTCACAGTGCTGGGAAGGCAGAGGCAGGAAGAACCCTGGAGCTTAACGGCCTGTTAGCCTACTCTTTCAGCAACCTTCAGGTCCCAGTAGGATATTCTGTTTGAAAATTGAGGTTAATGGCTCTTGAGGAACAACACCTGAGAGTGATGCCCGGTGTTTATATGCAAATAACGCGCACACACACACATACACACACACATGCACACACACACGTTTGCACAGCTGCATTTGCATGTTGTACACATGTACAGCTCTATACACACAGAATAAAGCATTAAGACACTATGGAAACAGTTGCCTAATCTGTGTTGATACTGTGCTGATACTGTGTTGACAGAAAAGGTAATTCTTCATGCTTCCAGTCCCCAGAGGTAATGTCCAGCTCTCCCCTCATACTAGTTTGCTAGCAAAGAAATCAAACTGGAAGGAAAAGGGAGGTGTGTTCCTTCCCTCTCTGCTAACTCACAGCCAGCTCACACACCCCATACTCAAGAGGTACGTGGAGGGTACAAACAGAATGGCTAAAATGGCTTTACATTGCACAGGAAGACAGTAGCGATAAAGGGTTGAGATGAACGAGGCTGCCTCCTGAGATGTTCACGCACTGGATGTTAAGAAAACCTGCTGAGAAAGTCATGGTCTTCTCTAGTGACACAGCATTCTTCAGCCCCAGTTACAGCTATAAGTCACTTACAGTGGGGTGCATTCTGAGGAATGTGTCATGAGTAACATGTCACTAGGCTTTTTTTTTTTTTTTTTGTCTCTGAACAACCATCATTGAGCGCACCTACTTTATGACACAACTAGGTAATTCAATCTTTCTTACGGACCACTGTGTATGTGACAATGATTTGAGTGAAACATTGTGGGGTGTGCATCAGTACGTTAGACACTGAAAACATTTTTTTTTTTCAGACAAAGAAAACCTCTTAATCTCTCTTGTCAAGAATGACTTTCGTGTAACTCATGTCTGGGTTTTACTTAGTTGCTGAACTTGTTTTCAGGTTATTAGTGTGGACTGTGCTATTTGTCCATCAAATACTCCTTGAACTATTTCTGTCCTTGGCTTCCTGTGGGCCACTGGGGTTATGAACAGTTCACACTGATTTTTAACCTTCAGGTCCCTTGCAGTCACTTACATAAGACAAACTTAAACAAGCAACAGTAATAAAGAATAGCTAAGGGCAGGTGTCTGCAGAGAAGGACAGAGATAGGATGCAGGGGGGAAGGTAGGTTGGGATTTGATGGTAAGTAGGTCCAGAGCTGTGCTTACTGACTCCAGAATGTTTATGTGGCAGAGGAGGGAGGCAATTGGGCTTTCATTTGGAGTTGCTGTGCTCTCCAGAAAAGCAGTAGGGTAGAGAAGTAGACACAGATGTAGATAGAGATATAAAAGTGATTTATTTAGAGAATCAGCTTATTTGATTACAGAGGCTGAGAAGTCTCACAGTAGTCTGTCTGGAGACAAAAGGCCCTGAGGAAATGGTTATGTGTTTCAGCCCAGGTCCAAACAGTGACAGTGACACAACTCTCAGCTTGAGGCTAAAGCAGAGAATCTAGAAAACACTGGGGTAAGAGGTGGGGGATGGGGTGGGAGTCAGACTATAAGGTCTGGAGTTCTGACATCTTAGGATGGAAGAAGAAAGAGGGTGCTTTTCTGCAGGGTGTGTGAGAATTTCAGAGCCTCACATCTCTAACCTTTAATTTTGTCTTATCTAAAATGGCCTTAATGAAACCCACTTCCTGGGGTTGTTGAGTGAAATCATTGGGAACCACAGAGAAATCCCTCAGGGATTTCATTTGACTTCATTCATGTCCTAACTTTTTCTATGAATTCTCCATTGACTCAAAACAGGAATTCACATCCCCAAGGGACCATATCACATTTCTCATTATGTCTGCGGTATCTGGGGTGAGGTGGGCATCTGGTAGACTCTGCCTGCATGTTTGTAGAGTGAACTGGAGTAGTGTTAATCAGGGCCAGAGTGAGAGCCCATGGCAACTCAGCTCCACAGTGATTGAGATGTGACCAGCCAAGACATCTGGGGCCTACGGCAGGAAATGAATATAGCAAGAGCTTGAGACATAACAAAACTACAATCTGTCAAAATATTGGACATGATGTTTTCAAGTCCAGAGCTGAAATCAATCAAGAATTTATTTAAATACATTAAAGTTGAACACTAGCAGCATGTGCCACTTCCTGAATTCTAAAATTATCCAGAAAGTTCTTCACCCGCTTCCCAACTGTCTTCCTTCTTCAGAAACCTCTTCAAGTTTCTTATTCAATACTTTTCCCAAGGTGATTAAAGATAGTGATGGAAATATTAGTCCAAGCTGTGGATCTGGTTCAAGGCCTTGTTTGGAAAGAGCCCAGCATATATCTGGTTGGGGGAATGCAATGCTGATTTCCTTGAGCTTTTCCTCTTAGATATCTGTGTAAGGTTGTACATGGTAAATGCTGGTGCTGTTCTGGGTTCTAGCAGAAATGGTACCTGCTTCAGTGGTACTATATAGATGAGGCATCCCTCGCATCACCCTGAGTGTGTGAATTCTTTCCCCCACTCCTTCCTGGACTGATGGATGTGTCACTTCAGGAGCATGCCATATGGTTGTGTCCATGCATGGAATTCAGTGAGGATCCTCCAACAAGTGAGCATAGCTTCATCTGTCCTATTCTGTGGGACAGAAGAAACCAAATCCTATAGGGAAGACTTGGTTTTATTGGGCTCAGTCTTTCTGCTCTCAGAAAAGCTGGACACTCAAGACAACTCAGAGCTCAGAGATGGGTAGGGAAACCCATGTGTTCCTCAGGAAGTGGAGTCTTGGAAGGTATTGTGAGAGAATGTCAGAGCAGGAAATTAAGCCCTGGAACTAGAAGACTGATTCTTGCTGGTTCCAATTGACTCTTTGGATAATATGATTCTAGCAGCATTCAGAGAATGTCCCTTGGACTAATGATGCCTGGAAAAAGTTCAGGGATGAGGACACAGCCTTCTCAGAGACTGTTGTGTTAATGGATCCTGGCAGGGAGGATGTTGGTATATGGTACAAGAAATCTGAGAGCCCAGAAAAGTGAATTTGACACTACCCAGTAGTTGTCCAACTGGACATAAAGGAATAAAGACTTCCTTGCTCCGCCACACAAACCCAAGGTCTTAGTACGATGATAATCATTATATAGCCTGTTCATAAGCTAAGGAGAGAAGGACCCGGGTGAGTGAACTCAAAGATTTGTATCACAGAAGTACAGATACACTTCAGAAACAGAAGGCTGAGAGCCTTTGCCCTGCCTGGAGGAGGCTACAGGGAAAGTTATGGAATGGTGAGGAGAAGAGGGCAAATTAGACCATCACGGAGAAGCATATATTATTAACTTTGCAGAGTTTAAATGGGAGAATCTTCCCAATTCTGTCATGAGTTAAGTGCTTTCTCTCCAGAGTGAGCTGAGTCACTGCTCTAGATGGCTGTGTGTGTGTGTGTGTGTGTGTGTGTGTGTGTGTGTGTGTGTGTGTTGGGGGGTGTAATAGTTGGTTTCTCTCTCCCTCTCTCTGTGTGTATGTGTGTGTTTGGGGGTATGATAGTTGATTTCTTTTTTGCATTTTCTCAATATCAAAGATGTTCATCTTCAATGAAAAAGGTCTTTACAGACAGGTTGGAAATCCTGTAGACTCACAGAATGATACTATAGTGAAGGCCTTAACAAACTCTGTAGTCCAACTTCACTGCCAGTGGGATGAAGCCAAGACCAGAGAAGCAGAAGCAAGTTGCCCAAAGCCACAGCAATCTGGCTTTAAGGTCATGATCCCTGACATGCATCCTATTTAGAGGAGCCTATAGGATTACTTTCTTATGATTTTTTTTTGTAAGGTGGCTTGCTAGCATTGTTTGAGCCCTCTTAATTTTTTAAAGTATTTATTAATACATGTGTCCATGTGCATATGTGCTTGTGTATGCTTGATATGTGTATGTGGGTACAAATGCTACTGCATGTGTGTGGACGTCATAAGACAACTTATGGGATCATTTTTCTGTTTTTACTTTTATGTAGGCTTTGCCTTTACCCACTGAGCTGAGCCATATTTCTGGACTTCTTAGATGCACTACCTGCATTCTCTTATACTTCAAGGTTTCTTCTTTACTTGATCTGGAATAAGGATGGAGATAGTATTTTTTTGCCACTTGTTTTTTGGTGGTTCTGTAGCCAGTGCTAAGACCCATTGATTCAGTTTAACCATTTCTAGATTTTGTTTATAATAGAAGATCTGAGTGGAAATTTAATCTCAGGACACATAAAATACAATTTCTATGAAGAAACGGCTCTTGAAAGAAGCAAGAGGCCTCTCTTGTTGAGATAAAGTCTGACTGACAGTCCCTGCTTAGGGCAAAGCAAGTCCTAACTGTTTGCCTAGTGCGACAAAGCCTGGTGGGGACAGGTGTTTTGAGCATGAATGTTTGATGGAGAAAGATAGATAGATGAATGATGTGGAAAGCCTCTAAGGTGTGAACAGAGACATTCATTCATCAAAATTACTGGAAATTTCTTATATTTTGGACTCCTGTTTCCATTTCATGAGATGTCTCTAAGAAGACCTTTGAGATGGATCTAGAAGTGATTGTTCTTTGTAATAAGAGAAAACCACCTTGGAGTTTCAGAGAACAGGGCATGTCTAATTGGGTAGCCAGGTCTCACAATAGCCACTGCTATATTGTTATTTACTCTCCTAATTATTGTGGTGACTGTGTATAAGGCAGTATATTTTCCATGCTAGTTTCACCACCTGTCTAATAAGAATATGGATGCCTCTGTCTCCTACCTCTCCCAGATGTTTACTCAGTGTACTCACATGGCCCATCTGTTGGGGGTGGGATGTGGGCAAGGTGCTGTGGATGCAGCAATAACAGGGTTTGATGCTTGCTTGCCTGCCAGATGTGCCAGCACTATTCACTCCTTTAGGTTCATTGTCAGACATCTAGTAACCATAAAGACAGTGAGTGTGTTCAAAGTTTTGACAAATGCAAACCCTTAATTCAAGTGCCAAAATCTACCCCTCACAGAGGGCCTGCAATGGCTAACCCATCATTCAAGGACTAGGCTGAGAACCCATGGACAGGTCCTCCTGACTACCCCCAGTTGTCCCTTCTATCATTTGTACAGTAATGTTCTGTTTGCACATGTAGAGCAGGGATGATCCTTTACTGATATATCAGCTCCTGGAAAACAACACATTCTTAATAGCTGCTTGTTTAACTATGAGGATGTAACTTGGTGGCTTGGATAACAATGTTTCTAAGTGTGTGTAAGTGGTGGTCTTTTTGAAGGTGGTGATAAATATTTTTACAGAATGAGATTTTGCATATACGACTTGAGATTCCATTTTTGGAGATGTAATGAAAGAAATCACAAAGCTGTTAGCACTGTAAGAGTTAGTCATTTTAAATGAACATTAGAATAAAAGGCTGTGGTATGTGTATGTATGTGAGTACCTATCTATGTGTTTCTTTTTCTCTGGGAAAGGAAAGAATGATGACTAATTTCTATGTGCTGGTTTCCAGGGACAAGAGGCTATTTTAAATTGTTTGTGCTAATTATTGTAATAATGTTGTGTAAATAATTTGTCTTATATACAGGAAGTTTAAAGAGTATGTTTCCAAGGAATTCTCACTAGCCAGGAAGACTTGGAGAAGACTTCCTCAAGAGCTAAAATAATGAAAAGAAACCCAGGTAGCAGAAGGACTCTGACTCAGAGAAAGGAGGACTACAGAGAAGAGGGGTTGCCAGGGGAAGGTGTGGAGAGGGAAAGAGAAGGGTAGATAGACAAGGCAGAAACCATTAGATTTTTATCTAATGGCATGAAGGAGTGGGGATGTAGAAAGATACCAAGAGTCGATCGATACAACTACAAACAAACAGAAGCAGAGACACACACATGCTCAAATCCAGGATGCAGAGACAACTTTCCGGGAAAGACAAGGAGTAACAGCCGGCCCAGAATGTGTCTTGAGGTTGAGACACATGAGCAAATGCAGAGTGAACATGAATGTTGGAAGCATTGTCTGTATTTGGTCCGTGGGGAAATTTACTGATTAAATGCAATTTCATTGAAAAAAAAAAAAAAAGTAGGCTCTTTTAGTGAAGAGAAATCAGGCTGAGATGACTACCTCTCTTCTGAGAGGTTGTTTAAGCTGCTCCTGGGGGGCTGCTATGTGGATTTGCTTACTGGGGTAGGATTGGGGAACTTCCCCTCTCCTGAGAATTCAGGGTAATCATAGATAGGCCTCAAATTCCTCGGTTTTGTTGCTCAGCTCCCAAGCTGCTGGAACAAAAGGTGTTATTTTTAATTTTTAAATTGTTGTTGCAAAGAGCAAATGCAGCTTGCAGCACCCTCCTGGCTTTTGAGGTTTTCTTTGGAGTAAAACCTGCCAGGGATTTAAGGCTAACCAAGCAAGCAGTACAAAATCCAAAGTTGGTGCTTAGGGTGTTTCCTGATGTGATGTCCTGTTCCTGAGATGAATGGTCCCACTGTGGCTCTTACCATGAATACAGGTTACAGATTGCAGGGTTGGTGGAGGTGGTGGTGGTGAACCTCAGAGATATTTGAGTCCTTTTCATGCACAGACCTAGATACTGTGGCCCTGAGACAGGCACTCAACAGAACCCTTGAGCTCTGTTTCTGAAGGAAGGAGGGTCCCACGCTTTCAGCTGTATATTGACTACTTTCAGCACTACTATAGTAGTTGTTTTCTGTTGCTATGGCAAAGTGCCAAAAGCTGGGCACTTTATAAAGAAAAGTTTATTTAACTCAAATTTCTGTAAGATTAGAAGCATGGTGTATCACATGACAAGGTTATGTATTAAAAGGAGAATTCACATGGTAAGACAGGAAGGCAAGAAGTCAGGGCACATGGAGGCCAAGCTTGCTCTTCTGGAAGAACTCACTGCTCTTTTGAGTTCATTTTGATCCTATAATTACTTTGTGTTAGATTCAGCCTCTTAAAGGATCCAGAACCTTTTGATAATACCACTCTAAGGACCAAACTTCCAACTGGTGAACTTTTGGGAAATACATTCAAGCATAGTAGTGCCATGGGGGGAGGAAGTCCTCCACTATCTGTGGACTGGGGAAGGGGCATGGGAGGAGATGAGGAAGGGAGGGAGGGTGGGATTGGGAAGGGACAAGGGTAGGGCTACAGCTGGGATACAAAGTGAATAAATTGTTATATATATATATATATATATATATATATATATATATATATATATATTTAAATATATATATTTTAAAAGAAGACTGCTCAGACATAGTGGATAGCCATTTGAAAGAGTTTATTCCAGCCAGCAGGTACTACACTCAGGTATTCAGGACCCAAGCATTGGTCCTAGCATTTAGAGCAAGGGTCTTTTAAAGTCAAAAACAAAACAAAACAAAACAAAAACAAATCCTGTTATCTTGCTTAGCAGCTGCAGGGAGAGGCTTTGTACAAGCAAGCACCTTACCAGAAGCTAAGATAAGCATTTAGCTGGAGGGGAAGTGTCCACAAGCAGGCAATTTAACAGAAGCTAATGTAAATTAGCTGGGCCATCTTGACCTCAGATTTCTAGAATAGAGTTGGGAAATTTTCAGTGGGACTTCCCATCAGGGCGATCAAATTCTAATTAAACTAAGATAGCCTCAGAAAGAATATAAGATGGCGAGACCTCTGCATTGTCTTGCCCTGTCACAGTAGAAACCAAAGGCAGTTCTTGGAGGACACAGCAGTTAATTGAATTCCGAAAACAAGATAAAGCCTTCTGTCTTTTCTGCTGAACATAACAGGCTAGGATGTGTTTGTCTTTCTGTTGGAGGTAGTATGATGGTTTGTCCTCTGGCTCATGGTAACACATATAATGTTGAAGTTAGAAGGAGTTGAATCTGTCCCATTTGGGGAGTGTGAGTGTTACTCATATTTGGGAGCAAGTAAGCAGGACTGAGGAGTGGGAGGATGTGTGTAGGCCAGTCTTCATGGTCATTTATTTTCTTGCATTTATGTTTATTTAGGAGAGTACCTGTGGTATAGGAATTTGTGTTTTGGTTCTTGATAGAGAAGATCTTGGACAACACTAAAAACATTGCTCAGTGAGTTTGGGTAAGATTTCACCGGAAGTATTTTAATCACCTTGGGGTGAGAGAGGTCCCACCATAAAACTGTGAGATATGGGAAGGGCAACACTGTCAGATGTGGTTAATAGTAGTGTATCAAACAGCGCATGATGGAAGGCACCACCAATCTATGTAGGTTTATGGGACAATTACAGTTAGTGAACAAATAATGTGATGTTCTGTGTGAAGCAGGCTCTGTTGTTTCAGAGCCTAGGGTCCCCCCTTCAAGTTTCTATGAGAAGATGTGATTGGCTATGCCTGGACCCTTGTTAAGAAGAGGTGTTTGTCTAAGGAACAATAGGGAGGGATCCATTAAAGCATCCTCCCTCCTTTTCTCTAGATTTCAAGGCAGCATTTTACACTGAGCCTTAATATTTAGCCTGAGACTTGAACCCAGGCTGCCTGTCCCTGGAGCCCATGTCTTTCCCATTCTGAGCCTCAAAGCTGCTACTGAAACTTGAGCAGAATCCTATGTTAAGCCAATGGCTTATTTTCCTCCTTGTCAGCCTCTCTCCCTGCTGTGTATGTGTTTGTGCTTCATTGCACCTGGGTATTGTTTAAGGCTAGAATTCATTTCCTTCTCAATTTCCGTTTGTGTTGTCACATTGTGGTGGCTGAGAGAACTAAAACATTATGAATTAATTCAGGCATTGTCTAAGAATCAGAGAATGAGACAACTAGTCAATGGGACTGAACAGGACTGATGCTGGAAACTAGAGATTCATTGAGCTGACAGGAGTTGTGCCCCACTTAATAATTAGGACATGACCAAAAATGCAAATGAGTTGAACAGCTACCTTGTGGGGACTAATATTGCCAGAGGATTTCAGGGCTTATAGCAGGATCCTCCAGGGATTCCTTTAAACAATGACCTTCCTGTGTGCCCCTATAATAACTTTCCAAGCATAGCCTTACTCTGTTAATCCCATGTATGCTTTCCATAACAGTGCTGTTATGGAAAGAGATACAGCATGTTTTTTTTCTTAAACCATCATCTGTGGACATGTGAGAGTTACCATCATAATGTTTTCAGTGATGGAGTTTTTACTGAGTGTCTGTGTGCCACGGGGCTGCCCCCAGCTTTCTATTTCTCAAAGCACACATCATCATTATTGTTTTAAAAGTTTTGCCTATTCTTGATTGATAGCTAATAATCATATATATTTTTGTGAAACACAATGTGATGTTTGCATACATGTATTCACTGTAGAATGACCAAATCAAGCTAATGGGTACATTCCTTATCAGACATACTTGTGTGTGGTGAAGCATTTGTAGCTATTTTAAAAGGCCAAGGAGATGGATCAGTACGTAAAATGGCTGCTGTTCAAGCATGAGAGCCTGAGTTAAGATTCCCAGCATTCACATAAAAGTCAGTGCAGTAGTGTGTGCCTGTAACCTTATCACCAGAGGACAGAGACAAGGAATAACCCTGGGGATCCCTGAGCAGCCAGTGTACCCAAACAGCAATGTGTAGGTTCCGTGGGAACGTTAGTCTCAAAAAGATAAGTTGGAAAAACCACGGAGGAAGCTATTCTGAAGTCCATTCATGCCTGCAGAGTATGCATGCCTGCACATATGTATGAACACACATGTAGATACTATATACATGCACATACAAATACGCAATGTATTATTATTGGCTGTGATTTCTGTGGTGTGCAGATCATTAAAATCCAAATGAGATATCACCTCCCAACTGTTAGATTGTCATAATCTTTGATATTCGCTAACAAGAATTTAGGGAAAACGAACCTCCTGTACACATACTGTTGCAGGGTTGGTAAATTAGTATAGCTCTTTTGGAAATCAGTATGGATATTCTTTTAAAAATATTTAATATGGGACTACCATATGATCTAGCATTCCTGCTCTGAGTATATATTAAAACAGAGTGAAACCAAAATGCCAAGAAGACATCTGTGCTCCCATGATCACTGCAATGTTGTTCATAGGAACCAAGAGTTGGAAACCAGTAAAGTGTCCTAGAGAATGAAGGGACAAAGAGAAGTGGACTATATATACACCATGAGATACTATTGGGATTAAAAGAAGAAACAATCTGTCATTTTCAACAGTAAGGATCAATCCAGAGAGCATTATACTAAGTGAATACGCCAGACCAGATGCAAATACTGCTTTATATGTAGAAACTAAAATTCCTAATGCAAGAGGCATTACTGTATAAACTGATAATATGGCTGCTCCATGGTAAGGTTAAGGAGAAATTTTTTAGTGTAGATGTGAGAGAGAGGACAGCCAGAGGCATCTGGAAAAGTCTAGAGCAGACAAAGAAAGTAGTAGATTAAATATGGCCAGTACATTGGACCTGGCCATGAAAGAAGCAGGAGCAGAGCAGAGAGAATGAGAGAGGGAAAGAGAAAGATGAAGACAAAAAGAGTGAGCCTTTTTATATATTCTGTTTTATATACATAAATTTATTTTTAAATATTTATTTATGTATGTTATATATATGCATATTTTGTCTGCATGTACATCTGTCCACCAGAAAACGTCATTGGTTTACATGAGACAACAGTTGTAGATAGTTGTGAGCCACCATGTGGGTACTGGGAATTAAACTCAAGACCTCTGGAAGGGCAGCCAGTGCTCTTAACCACTGAACCATCTCTCTGATCCTGGTTATTACTACTTTGATGATTAAGAAATAGCTGTTAGAGAATTGGCTTGTGTAGGATCTCCTAACTAGTAATTGATGGGGTTTAGTTACTATTCACCTTAAGGATGGTTTCAAGGATGCACAACATTCATAATAAATTAGTTTAGTATGCAGTTTATCTTCCCCAGCCTGTAGCTGATGTCTTTATCAGTACATCATTTATAACCATGTGACTTTCTGTGGAATTCCTTGGAGGGGAAGCCCTTGTGGCAGACCCATAAACTCTAGTTTGTGAACAGATGTGCAGTGGATCTATTCTTTGGGGGTGTATATTTAACTTTTAGTAGCTCTCACAAATTACTGATTTACAAATAAGAAACTCATTACGGAGGGTTGACACAGCTCCTGGGTCCCAGGACATCATTCGCTGACCTGTAGAACCCATGAATGTGAGCTCCTTTGACTAGAGAGTCATCGCAGAGACACCTGGAGAAAGGGCTTTATGAAGACATCTGGGGTTTGTAGTGGTGCTGTCGTAAGTGGGTAAGCATGTGAAGTTTCATGTCATGTGAAACCGGATGAGCTGAGAGAGAACTCTGCCCAGAGAAATCAAAACCAATCTGCCCAGACAGCCTTCATTTCAGACTCCCAGTCACCAGGATTGTGGCAGGATAGATTTCTATTCCACATGTCAAGGATGTGCTCATCTATTCCAGAAACTTCAGGAGACTACTGTATCTGGGAGCATCAGGACTGTGGTGGGGAGGAAAGGGATCAGTCTGGGTACTCAAAGCTCTGGGCTGTGGCTCTTCCACAAATGGGATCTGGATGGTTTTCTCCCTGGACTTCTATTTTTCTTACCTGTAAAGCTACAGAAGCTTTGGCGGGACTTGGGAGTTGGAGTACAAGAGCTGTAGAGACAGGAATCATGAAGCAGTTACACTGTTCAGAGACGGGCAGGGTCTCTAGGACAGTGGAACAAAGGGAGGAGGAGGTAGAAACCCAGGGGACATGGCTTTCTCTCTTGAATGTGCTGATGAAGCAGAATAACTAGTGTAGGTGCCTTTGGAAACCAAGGATAATTCTGTCCCCTCTCACTTCATCATTCATGGGGACAGCTGTATGGGGGTGGGCAGCCTGCTTACAGGAAGAAGCTCACTCTATCACTCTAGTGCAGATCAGCCATTTGATCCAGTGAGAAAGGCGGAGCTTTTCAAGTGGGGCCATTTGGCTGCAAGTGACAGAGTGCATTCAGGACAGTTAAGCAGGATTTTTTGTTTGTATTTTTGTTTTTGTTTTTTCCAGAAATAATTCTTTTGACCTAGTTCTTGTCACTCTCAAGGAGTGAATGCTTTGTTGAGCCAAAGCACACTATTCTTTTCCACACACCTCATCCACGTTTTAGAGCTACTTGTCTATTGGGTCTCATGAGCTCCTGGCTGGACTATACTTGACAACTGAGTGGGTCAGTGCACTATGGGCTAGAAATGTATTGTGATAAGAACTGGACCATGTCACTTGTACCTAGGGCATTTTGGCCTCATTACTGACCTTTCAGAAGCCCAGCCTATCCAGCCTTACAAGATGGGAAAATTTCCTACACAAAGGATTGTTTTTTTTTTTTTTTTAATTTAATCTAATTTTTTAAAAATCTTTGCTACATTCTTGGGATGTAGAAGCTATCAGTAACCTCAGGGTATTGATGAAGACTTGTGGCTGCTGTGTATTTCTAGAAATATCCCAGAATGATTCAGTGCCTAGAGCAGGAGTCAAGCCGGAGTGAGTCTGCACTCTTCTCCACTCTTCCTTGGTTCCTCTCCAGATAGGTGTGCAGTAGTGAGGACTGATACTAAACCAAGCTTTGCCCACTGTGGAGTCCAGGGGGTGGGGAGCTGAGAAGGAATTCAGTTCCATAGATTTGGCCTGACCTATGTTCAGTAGCCTAGAAGTGACCTGTGTTCAGTGCTCCTAGAAGTGCCAGAAGGTGAGGGGAGCTGGAGCATTGTCCATGCTGGGAGAAGAGTGGAAGGTGAGGTGAGTTTAGAAGAGCACCTGCAAGGGGAAGCACAGAGTGAGATGCTTTAGGGTGCAGCCAGGCTCTGGAATCAGGGAGTATCCATTCTTGTGCACTGTCTGCCAGGCTGGGTGCTGAAAGTTCTATGGAGGCAAGAGCCAGGTAAAGGCCATATGTCTGAGTGCTGGCTGCAGCCTTAGTCTCTCAAATACTGGTAGCTCAGTCACAGAGTCATGTGGCTAACTGTCTTGTCGGAGGAGGCCTAGAAACTGAAGGGAGGGTACCTGAGAGCCACAAGGTGGTCCTGGCTGTTCTTTGGGAAACAGAGTTGTGAGTGTGTGTATGTGTGTTGATCTTCAAGACGTAAGCAAGGTCCCCATCTTCCCTTTTACAGAACAGATTTCATGTGTGACTCTCCACTAAAGGAAGGTCTTCGCTGGGCTGGTGGTTTGATGGTGGTGGCTTGATGGTGGTCCTGCTTACTGAGAGATTTGTCCCACTTTTCAGTTTTGAAAAGATTCCCTTTTGTCTTAGTTGCCTTTTTGTCAGTGTGGTAAGGCATTCTGACAAAAGTGACACAGGAAGGATTCAAGATTATTATAGGCAGTCACAGTAAGGGTGTGACAGTGGCAGGAGTTTGAGGTAATTGCTTACATTACATCGACAGCCAGGAAACAGATCGAGTAACAATGACGGGGCTTAACTCATCTGCTCCTTTGAATTCAGCACAGAATAGCAACCCACAGCTGGAGGGTCTTCCCGATTAACCCACTCAAGACAATCCTCACAGGCGTGCTCAGAGCAGCCTAACCTAAATAATCCCTCACAGGTGTACCTGGAGGCGTGTCTCCTAGGTGATTTCAGATTCTATCCAGCTGATGCTAAGCATCCTACTTTTGCTGGAAACAGACTCACTAAACTGACATGGAACTCATCCCTCTCTCTTTTCCATCTGTTAAGGTCCTGCTCCAAGCTAATCCCATTATGTGCCCTGCCTCAACACAGGGTAGTCAGTGCCATTGGGTAACCTCTCTTGTCTTTGTGGCTCCTTGCTTGTTGTGTATATCCCTTCCTGAGCTCTTTCTGTGCATTTGAAGCATTTGTGAATGTATCCTGCAACCCATGTCTCCTTGCCTTTTATCACCTCTCCTTCTATTATCAGAGGGCATTCCATTCCTCAGCACTGTTTCCTCAAGACTTCTTATCAAGTGATATGTGACTAAATTGGGAATTTCATTTCTTCGAGTTTTTCTTGGCTGGGGAAAATTACCCCTTTATGGAGGGCTTTGATGTGTCACATGTGTGAATATATTCTGTCTTCAAATATCTAAAAATATATTAACACTTCTAGCTACAGATAACTGGAGCATAAGATAGTGTGTCAAATACACACACACACACATATGCACACACACATTTTTGGAAAAGTTGCAAGATGTAGCTTACAGTCCTTCACAGACTTTGACTGCTTACGCCTTTTAAACATCTCCCTCTGCCCTGCACCCCTCCTCTGGACTACCATTGCCTTATCTCAATCTTGTCTTCTTATTTATGTTTTAATAGCATCCTGGACTCTGACTGAAATTTATGTGTTTTCCAGGCCAGCTCAGCCAACAAGTCACAGTACCTGTTAAGAGCTAGTGTAGGGTTCTGGGGTAACAGGAGAACACGGCATAGTCCTTGCCCTGGAGAGATGAAGTTGTGTTCTGTGCAGTGATGCCAGGCATCCAAGGCCTCAGCTGAAAAGCTGTCACTGTCTCAGCATATTCCAGGTGCAGAAACACAGTCCTTCTGGGTGCACCTTACCACAAGTAGAAAGCAGTTCTCTAAACAAATGTGCCGGCTTGGAGGATCTTTCCTCCCTAGGCTGTTCTGACCGTGGTGACCTCTGGGTATATCACTGACTTTGCCTCACCTACCTCTTCTTATGAATAAGGAACATAGCATATATCTGTATGTCAGCAAGAGACATCCAGTGCTTTTGGTTAATGCTTATGGCTTCACAGAAAAGGGGTAGGCTACAGATGGCCCTGTGCTGGTCTCCTAGCTGTGTCAGCCAAAAGGGCATACAGGCCCCATCCTCCATGTCATGAACACTGTGGTGACTGATGCATTCTTAGATACAACAGGATTTACCTAGCCAAATATGTGTCCCCTTGAGTGGGTACCATCTATAGGCCAAATGTTTATATCTCCCCAGCATTGTTGTGTTGAAATCTTAGTCCCCAGTGTGAGGACATAGAAGTAGACCTTTAGGGGGTGATTAGGTCTTGAAGATTCAGCCTTGTGAACCGGATTAGAAGCAATAACCCACAGAGAGGCTTCTCACTGGAACCAAGCCATGTTGCAGCTAATTCAGTCTCACAGTGGCGGGAACTACGAGCAGTGAACTTCTACCCGTTATAAGTTGTATTTGTTGCTGTTTCCATTACAGTGAGAAAACGTCTGGGAAGAAGCAGAGTGATAGAGGAGAGGTTTATTCTGGCCCATAGCTTGAGGCAGTTCATCCATCATGATGAAGAAGACTCTGCAGTCACAGTGGCTTGTGGCTGTGGCAGTGGGAGGGTGATGTGCCTGGTTACCTTACATCAACAGGAAGGAAGCAGAGGAACCCAGGTGGGGCTGAGGTATAGCCATGAAAGCTTGCCCTCAAGTGACCTACTTCCCCCAGTCAAGCTTCACTACCCTAAGCATCCACAGTTAACCAAAAACCTAGTAACAAACAGGGACCAAGTATTCAAACACGGCAGCCCATATTTCATATCCAAACCATAACCTGAGCCCCCTAGACTATGGTGCTTTGTTATAGTACCCTCGGTCTGTTTTCTGTTTCTATAACAAAATACCTGAGGCCGTGTAGTTTGTACAAGTAGAAGGTTTATTAACACATTATTCTAGAGCTGAGAATTAAAAAAAACTATATTGCGCCTGCCTAATGAGGAGAGCCTCCTTGCCACAAAAGCACACAGGAGAGGGTGTTACATGGGAAAATGGAACAAACACTCTAACTCACAGGACCTCATCCTCAGGACCCCATTTAATTGTAATAACCCCCCTAAGACCCATTTCCAAATATCCTCAGCATATGAATTTAAGGTTGAAGTTTTTAGCATAAGGACTTTTGGGGGATGCATTCAACCCATGATGATCCCGAATGCAGGATCAATTTCTATGGAGACAATAGAAATGTGACCTAGTCAAACCTTATAGAAAGATAGGCAAGGCTTCTTTTCTGGGACTGTAGCTCCCTAGCAGATAGGCACCGAGAGGGGAGTGATGGATGAGGACACTGGGCTTGACTTTGACAAAGGAAGGAGCAAGCTTTATAATGATTCGGATGGGGGCCAATCTGGTGACTTTCAGCAGGTCATGGGTATGGTTTTCTTTCTGTGCCCATCATCCTGGATATGTGGCTTGTGAACTCACAGACAGTTGACTTTAACCCAGGAGTTGTCTTGCACAAATCACAGTTAGGACTTTAGTTATTGAGTGGATGAAAACTGACAAGGGTGGGACAGAAGAGGCATGCATTGCAATAGGCTGTTGGCCAAGTTCACTCTGTGTTGTCATCATGGATAAAACACCTCTCAAGTAATCAGTGGATCAGCATTAAAAATTGAGTAGAGCCTGACCCACAGGCCAAGGCAAACAAGGGACAGACACAGGTGAAGTTAGAGATGCCGAGTTTTAAATCCTGTTTTTATCATCCATTGGATGTCCACAGGACTGAGTGAAGAGTCAAAATTTTTGGCAAAATCAGCATTTAGGTTTCAGCAAAGTAGCCCAGACAAGTATTATTATAGCCCACATGTCAGAAGTGTTATCTACAGGAAAGCTAGTGGGAAACTAATGATATATTGCTTAGCTGTGACCTCTGAAAAATAGTGATTTTAAAATCACCTAATTGCAAAAGCTGTGATTTTTTGCTCACAAAAATTTTTGCTGTCAGACATTTGAGCTGAATCTGGGGCCTTACCAAGGACATTTACAGCCTGTTTTTCCTCAGTGATAGTAGTAGAGCCGAAACTGATAGAGATAGGACCCACATATTCCAAAATGACAGCTGTTTGTTCTCCGACTTTGAAGAGGGTAGCATGTTTGGAGGAACACAGAATCTCTAGTTAATCAGGTTGAGCTCACATACTGGTCTTTTCAGTTATTGCTGCTGAGATGTTGTGGTGATGCCTGGGCAATCCAGACAGAGGCATTTAAGCCTCCACTTTATTATCTCTAAAATGGGTTCAAATATTGACCATCATAGATGTCTTCTGAGGATCAACAGCAACAGTGCAGCACCTAGAATAATCTCTGAGCACACTGGACACTTAGGAAACAGGTCTCATTTTTACTACTTGTAAAAAGTGTTCCCGGCACAGGGGAGGCAGGCATAGGGTACCAGTAGAGAAGACAGTGCCCATGGGCTATATTTTCTACGGTCTCAGAGAAGATTTTCCAGGAAAGTACTGTAAGGCTGAGAAAGACTCTCTTCTGGAGTTCCAGGACCTAAGATGCTTGGCTTCGTGTGTGGTTATGTAGCAAAGCAGTGTAAGAGAATGCTCTGAAAAGCACTGTGCACATGGGAAAATTCCACTTCTCGGTCTCTTTTGCAAAAGTGGTTCTCTTCAACTCTGTGACAGCCTTAAGTAAGAGGACACAGTCCAGGGTCCTGGTATTCCTAGAGCAGGTCCTTCTCCAGGAGACTATACTTTCTGGTGTTTCTGCTGTGTTCTAGGCATCTGTATCCTTTCTTGGCTTTCTTTACCCACACAAAGGTTCTCTGTAGCGGTGACACCACTTCCATTTCACAGGTGGGCAAAGCTAGCCTTAGGTGATGTTGAGTTTACAGGTTCAGGTAACATCTGAACTGAGAATCTGAACTGAGATCTGGCAATGGGGCTTCCATTTTCTCCACCTTTCTCCAGACCCCTGCTCATAACTGCTTGGTTTTATTTGTTGGTTGGTTGGTTGGTTGGTTGGTTGGTTGGTTGGTTGGTTGGTTGGTTGGTTGCAAATGCTAGGGATGAACCCAAGAGTGAGGGACAAAGAACATCCCCTGTATTCACTGGAGACCCATTGAAGCCAAGCATAGCTCACAATTCCATGGCTTGCTGCCACACCCACCTCCACATCCTCCCACCTTGCATCCCCCAGTGCTTCATTACTCCTACGCACAAGCTGGAGATAGTCCCTCTGCTCTGTCACAGATCCTTTCTCTGGCTGCCAGTCCTTGTCAGGAGCCTGTGATCGGAGCTTATATTTATGTTGTCGTCAGGCTTCAAAGTAATTGTTTCCTCCTCTTTTCCCCATGGGTCACTCATGTGGGTAAAGATGTGATGTACTTATGCGGAGAGGTCCAGCGGTAGCTGTTATTCCCAGGCATGCAGCAGCCAGTGGCCAGTGATGTCCTCTCTTACCCCTGCTAGTTGCTGTCAGGAAAACTCTGGAAGGTGAAGGAGGTATTATGTTACACAGCTCAGCTCCTTATTTTGTTACCTCAGCTGTCCATGGATCTATACACCCCTGACATCTCCATTCTTTGATGCAACTGTGGTTCACAAATGCTTGTGACCAAGTGCTTGAATGGTTAGTTCAAGCCTGTGTTTCTGGAATTATTTGCTGTGCTGCTTAGACTCCATAAGGAAGACTAAAAGGCTGGTAGTGGCCTCCCCCTGGGTGAAACAGGGAATGCAAGCAGAAGGGCATCATTCTACAGGGGCTACATATCAGGCTGCTTGGGGAGACTAGAGCCAACAGTTCTCTTGAGATACATTCTTAGACACCATCCCTGTTATGTGGTCCTCCTTCTGCCCAAACAAATCAGTTTTACTACCCAAACCCAACTCAGTTTAACTCTGTTTATGTATATGATCCATACTATTCACACAGATGGACTTTCATACTTGATACAGAGCCCAGAATGAATAGATGGATGGATGGATTTACCCAGCCCTGAGTCCCAGGACTTTCTTGTTGCTTAGAGGTCATGTCCCTTTCCAACCACATGGAGTTCACATATGTTACTGAGACAGAAATCACAGTCATCATAAAGAAGAAAATATGTCTTTCACAACCGTACACGTGATGTTAAGAATCTTCTGTTTGCCTTTTCAAATCCATCCTTCAGCATCCCTGCAGAAGAAGACTCATGTTGCGTCTCATCAGCAGGTGGCCTATGTTAGGGTTCTGGTTGGATACAGAGCAGGACAGTCTCCGGTAAAGAAGGTGGCAGCTGGAAGAGAGGCCGACACTCCACTTCTGTACTGCTTTGGTCCCAGCTCCTGTTGGTAGCCCTCACTGCATAGTTAACAGCTCCCCTGCTTCTGGCACTTGCTCTAGCTCCAGCACTTATAAGGATGTAAATTGCTCTGCTATTGACAATCCCAGGGACTTACCCTTTTTCTTGCTGATTTCCCTACCCCTCCACCTTTGTAAATATTCTCCTTCTTGAAATTCCCTAGTCTCTATGCTTCTGATTCAGGACCTGCAGACATATTTTATTATGTTAAACTGGGACAGGGTTTATTTCATCCCATTTTTTTTCTGGGCAGAGCGAGGACCCAATAATTGAATAGTTTGGTTTTTTTATTTTAATTTTTATTAATTATACTTTATTCACATTGTATCCCCCCATAAACCCCTCCCTCTTCTCCTCCCAGTCCTACCCTCTCTCCCCCTTCTCCACGCATGCCCCTCCCCAAGTCCGCTGGATAGGGGAGGTCTTCCTCTCCTTTCTTCTGATCCTAGTCTGTTAGGCCTCATCAGGAGTGGCTGCATTGTTTTCCTCTGTGGCCTGGTAAGGCTGCTCCCCCATCAGGGAGAGGTTATCAAAAAGGAGGCCAATCAGTTCATATCAGAGACAGTCCCTCTTCCCATTACTATGGAACCCACTTGGAAACTAGTTCCTAAGACTTAATTCTCCATTTAGAACTGATGGCTTCTCAGCCCTCCATGCCCCCTCTCATTTAGCCTTTTTACATAAGTTATTCCTGTCTCACCCAGAAGAAAAACTCTTCTTGCTTTGAAGTCTCAGCACTGAGTGGCCCTCCTGCGAAGCCTGCGGTAGCTCCTGCCCTTCCTTTCTGTTCTTCCAGCCTTCAGAGCTTCCCTGCTCAGCACTGTAACCCTCCTCGGTGGACAGCACGCTCCACATCACAATCCCCCCAGCTCAGTGACTCAGGTGCTGGAGCCACTCACTGCTTCTAACTCCTGAGTCAATTTATGAATTATTAAGCACCAGGCAATTTGGAATTCCAAGAAGACAAATTCCCAAAGTCCAAAGAAGTCCAGCTGGGAACTTAAAAGTGAAGGTTGCCAGAAATCCCATCTTAGTAGTTCATTCTTAAAGATTTTCATTTCTTTCTTTTTGTTAAAAAAAAAAAAAGGAAATCTTCAAAACGTTAAAATAAAACAATAGGCTTGAGTGAGTGCCCTAAGACAAATGCTTCAGTTTCCACAGGCGGAAATGTCACAGAAGGCCCCAAGTCTAAGTCCTTTGCAGCTAGACCACTGTGATGTAGGGTGAGGCACATGACCCAAGGCTTGGTTCTTCTTCTGAGAACTAGGGTGTGGCTGGGAACTGAATGCCAGCTGGCTTATTGTGTGTGAGAGTGGCTGGAACTAGTGTTTCACACTGCACAGCCATCACCCCAGTGAACCTGTTTTGGAACAATTTTCCATAGAGTTTTCATTCCACATCTACTCTGTCAGCCCTGGAAGTGCCGTAAACCATCATAAGAGCTTGCATATCTCTCTCTGTTTGGAAAAAGCATGGTTTTAGTGGCTCTTCCCACTTTGGGAGCAACAGTTTCTGGACCTTGGACAGAGCCCTGTCTTGAATTAGATAACATACTTAAAAGTTTCAAGTCAGCATTGCCAGACAGGAAATCCTCTCTGAACCAAGAGTCAACAGAGCTTTTGGGATCCCTATGTACTATCACTGTGGAGACACCAGTCTCCAGGGTAGATGTCACTGCTATCAGATTTAGCAATGGAGAGCCAGCTCTCAGGGAGTCAGATGTGGGTAACATTTGGCCCCTGCTGAAGGGAACTGAAAGAAATATGAATTGAGAGAGAACAGCATGCTAGGTAGAAGAGGACAGAGACCTCTCATGGGCCAGAGTGGCACTGAAACTTTTCTTTTGGTTCTATCCTGGCGAAGAAAGGAGTAGAAACTGCTGAGTCTTCATTCCTACTAGGAGACCCAGCTAGCAAGGACATCAGGTTGAGCAGCAGGTGTGTGGAACTCAGGCTGTAAGGCAAGGGTGTGTATGGTATACAGAAAGGAAACTATGAGGTGGAGAGGTTGGGTAGGGCATGAGTCAGGATGGTTCCAACCTGTATATTTTTGTAGTAGCTTTTGCTTTGGGGTTTTAAAATTTCCTTTATTTTGGTGAGGTGACACTCTAGGCAGAGAACACCAGAATGAAGCAGGGACTTGACATGTGTCCATACACAGCTGTTTGGATGAGCACAATTTCCAGTCCCAGGTGGTGGCTGAGGACTTGAAGCCTTGACACAGCCACTCTATCCCTTCCTCCTTCATTATCCATCACTCTTCTCGCTTCCCACTTTATTTCTGCCTTGCCATTGTGTGTGCCACTTCGTAGGTGATGCCAGATCCCTTGGGAATCAGGGGTATCATAAATTCCAAACATCATCAGTGCCTATTGGCACCCTCCATAGCACCTTTGGCTTCATGCCCACATTTGCTTTTATTCTTCTTTTGAAAGGAGGCTATCACTCATACCTTTGCTTTTTCCTGTGTTGGGATCACGAGGCTGGACATTACCAGCTGTGTCAGGGGTGAGGCTTCTTGGGAGATTTCCCACACTTCTTTCCCTTCCTCTCTCAGCACCTTGTAACTCCTATTCACTGGCTGCATGCCCTCTGGAATCATTGATTCAACCATATCAAATGTGTCAGAGCTTCTCTGATAGAGAAGCTGCTGGAAATAGCAGCTGTATTTGACACACAGGGTCTGACTAGGACTCTCACAGCATCCTGCTGCCTGATGGAGTACTTCTCTGAATGCTAATGTCAGTGGGGTGAGGGGAGGCCAGGCATTTCCCAGCTCTGCTATGGGGTATCCTTGGGCTTTCCCAGGGCTTCCCTCACTCCCCTGCTGCTGTGCAGGAGAAATTCTATGTTCTGGAGACCAGAGGACCCTCGCAGGGACTACTATGCCTGATGTCCCCAACTCTGCACGGCTGATCCGTTATTTAGAAATGGGACAATGGCTCCTTCTTCCCCACAGGAAAATGAGATTAAATGGCACAGTATAGGTTGGGCTCCCAAAAGGGTGTGAGGCAGGCACTTCCCTTGACCTGTGCAACCCATTCCTCTTATGTAAGGGACCAAGCACTGCAGTAGAGGGGCTTCTCCCGGATGCCCCACCCTGGGAGGATGAGACCCGGCTCTCTTTATATGAATAATTCATCACTGTCTTCTTGCTCACGAGGCTTCGAGGCAGCGCCTGGCAACGCTGTAGATGAATTCATCTGTCACGGGTGGGCGTGTGTGCAGGCAGATGGGATTCCCCAGTCACGTGTGCCTGCAGACATCGGGACACACAGACACACGAGGAAGCCCTGCTTCTTGGAGGAGACAGGAGGGAGCCTCAGCTTCTGCAATTGGAGGCAGTGGATCTGCTGTTTGTACCATATGGAGCAACTGCTTTTGTTCTGTTCTGGAAGAAAAAGGGTATTTTCCATCTCACAGTATCCTTGACAACGCCTGCCTGGCAACGCGTTAACCGTTGGGGAACACCCATCTCCTGGGAATCATAGAATCAGCTTATTAATTCCTTCTACGATTGTTCCGTTTCCACTGTGTTCCAGGGTTAGGTGTGGGAGAATGGAGATAAATGGATATCTGCATGGAATGTTTTCAAAGCACAAAGGTTGGGGTTACTGACAGAGTAGGGATTTAACAAGTGACTGCCGATCAACAGCCACTTTGCCAAGTCTGAGGCAGCCAAGGCTTCCTAGAGAAGGTAATCATTTAACTGACATCTAGAAGGTGACTTGGTAATGAAGAGGGAAGATTTTTGAGAAACAGAACATTAATTAATTTTGCCGTTGTTGTGAACAAACACCCTACGTGGAGCAACTTAGAGGAGGATTTGTTTTGTTTCACACTTTGAGGGCGCTGGCCATCCCAGTGAGAGAGGCAAGCTATTGGCTGTGGTGACAGGGTCTAGGGGCCTCTTGCTCACATTTGGGAAGACTGGGAAACAGATATTGGACAGGAAATGGGGTTGGACTATGAACAACCTACCTCTTCTAGCTAAAACCTACTTCCCAAACGTTCCACTCCCTGCCACAACAGCGCCACCAGCCAGGGGAAATATATTCAAACACAAGAGCCTGTGTGTGTGTGCAGGGGTAGGGGGCTACTATAGTAATTACTTTTCATGTGGTTGTGACAAAATACTGTCAAGGAGCAACTTGGTAAGAGCAGGAGCAGAGGAAGGATTTATTTTGGTCCATCGTTTGCAGCTACATTCCATCATGTTATATGACATCTGACACGGCTTTGTGGTGACAGGAGCAGTTCCAGGCTGTGGCAGTAGGAATATGGGAGGTGCTTGCTCATGAGAGTGAGATGAATGCTGACTTCTTCTTTTAATCCCTGGAAATATCCTCAAAAACACCTAAAGCTGTGCTTCACTAATGTTACAAACATTCTGTGTGGGCATGTATGTTAGTGTTATGTGTGGGGTGCATATTCATGCAGGGGCAGTTTGGCAGTTAAGGTAATAATCAAAATTAACTCTCTCAGGGGCATTTTACACTTGTTCCCAATCTTTCCAGACAGCCTTCAGCAGGTGGTCTCTGAAATACAGGCAGGGTCTGGGTCCTAGAGAGGTCTTAGCATAAATTTGCCCCACTTACTGAGTGCTTGAGTCAGGGTAAATCACTGAAGGATGTTGGAGTGGAAGGTGGAATCCATGATACTCTGGCAAGAGCGGGCTGCTTCCTGTAGAATGGCTTAAAGAAAGGAAACCTGTAAACTGAGGAACAAGTTGGTACTTTCATCTATCTACTGCCTCATTCATTTACCTCTCCCTCTCATCTTTTTGTTTTCTCCACACATGATTCTTGAGCCTGTAATGTTAATTATGCTGTGAGATGTCTGTAATGTTAATTATGCTGTGAGATGTCAAGAAGGAGGAGCAGCCGCAAAGTTCACTTACTGAGCAAGGCTTACTTTCGGCTCAGTTCAGGATCATTTTGCTTTTCACGATGAGGTCAGAAGAGCTAAGTTCCCAGTCTGACTGGAATCACAGCAAACCCCTAAGTTTCTTTTCCAGGTGCTATGAAAAAATGCCTACTTAAGGCAACTTAAGGGAGAAGGGTTTATATTCGGATCACGATTCTAGGTCATGGTTCATCCCTGTAGGGGCACCAAGGCAGCAGGGACCTGAAGCAGCTGATCACACTACATGTGTAGTTGAGAGCAGGGAACAAAGGATAGTACTTAGCTTACTGCCTCCTTTTTATTCAGTCCAGTGGCTCAGTCCATGCATTAGTGCCACTCGAACATTCAGAGTGAGACTTCCTGCCTCAGTTAACCCAACAAGAAGATTCCTCATCGCTGTGCCCATAAGCCAACCTTATCTTAGCGAGACAATTCCTCACTGAGACTCTTCTTCTCAATTGATTCTACATTGTCTAGCAACCATACTAGAGTTCATCTGTTGATGTCTCTTGCAACCCTGGCTGTGCTGCTGGACTGCAACTGACCTTCCTATCCCCACTGTCCCGGTGCAGTGGCAGATCATGGTGTCCTTCTTCTCATACCTGAATCTTACAGAGAACAACCTATTTCTCTGAACTTTCTTGTTGTTTTTTTTTTTTCTTTTTTCTGTGACTTGTTTTTGTTTCTTTTTTCTCCCCATTAAGCTTGCTGTTGTTTAGGTTGAGAACTTGAGTGTGCAATGCTCAAGTATACACAAACAGGTCAGCTGGCCAGCGATGTTTTTTGCAAAGGGATTTTTATTGCCTGCCTGGATCATTTCCAGAGCCCTGAGATCCCTGCTGCCCTCTGATTGGAGATGGTTTTTGTCTGGTTTTGAAAGTTCAGGGGACAGAAATGCCCACACTGCATCCTGTCCTTCTGACTGCGTTGCTGTGGATTTTCCCCTTAAGATGTTAGGCTTTATAGATCACATGAGTTAGAATTCCCCCAGAAGGGAGGCAAACAGGCAGCTTCCTGAGCCTCCTGTAATCTTAGTGAATTAGAATTTCCCGAGGGAGAAGCCATGGAGCTTGTATTTCTAATCACCGTTCTTAGTGATTCCAAAGCTTTTTCAGGTTGGAGACACTGCATTTTATAGCTCCAAGTGCTTTTCTGCAGTCAGGCAGGGGCTATGAGCTCAGTGGCTCTGCTGAGTGCCAGCGTTCTGCTTCCTTCTCACTGCAGGCCTGGAGCACCACAGGGTGAACAGTTAGCAAGGTGTGAGGCTGAAGTGAAGCTGAGGTACAAATCCCAGTGGTATGTGTCCCACAAAGGCCAGTTGGTGCTGCAAAGGCAGTGACCTGTTCATTAAAGAGGGCAAATGCCTGGGGCAAAAGCAGCAGCTGTGTTACTATCTCCATGTTGAAATCTCTACCCAACCCCCACCCTGGAAGATGGGGCTCTGTGCCTGGATAGCAGATTATCAGTGACAGTTCCTCAGTGTTCTTAGAGAATCCATAGTTGTTCAGTTGTGTTGCAGTCCAGAAACACCCAGTGTAGGAGGCTACCTGCTCAACCCCTTGGCTGACTCTAGCTTCCAAGAGTGGGAAGATGGAGACACAGGGAGGTGGGCAAGGGTGAGGCTTTTTGCATGTAATCATGATAATGATGATGCCAATGGCAATGGTGGTTTGTGTCTCTGGCCAGGGCACATTTTCAGAGCTTCTGATTTCTCCAGAGGCCTTTCATGGATTCCTGAGAGCTGGCCTCATTAAGAGCTGCCCAATGTTTGACCTTCCACCTCTGGCAGAGTTTGTCCTGGGTTGTCCTCTCAGATGCTACACCCAGGGCCACTCCACTACTGAGCAAGCCTGTCCAGTTGGCCAACACCCTGCCGGCATCAGCAGTTAAGTCATTTCTACCTCCTGAATTCCCAGCACCTGCCTGGGAGTCCTGCCTGCTGGACCACTGAGCTGCGGGAACACAATGATTTTACAAGTGCTCTGGTCTTGGCCAGCTCTTCTCTATAGCCCTTTTTATTTTTCTCCTCTCTTGGGTCTGGTGGATGTACCTTCCAGGTTGTTTCTGTAGCTATTTTCACAAGGTTTGAGATAGAAGGTGAGGGAGGGTAAAGCCCCCCTTGACTCCCCTAGAGGTCATGGAGTTTCCCCTTTTGTCACTGTCACCTCCTCAATCTTTGCACATATAGTAGCTGGTCAGTTTTTGGGTTTATGTCTCATAGCTCATGCTCACTCGGCAGGCCACTCTAAGAAAGCCCACATGACTAGCCCAGGCACCCCATCCTGGAACTGACTGCTCCTGCATAATATCAGCACAATTGTCAGTTTTTTTAGAGATGGGATTTCCTAGGCTCACCTATGCCTTAGTGGTTCAGAAGCTACTGACATAGCAAGTCTGGGTTTTCTGCATCTACAGTGAGGGCATAGATGTGCTAGTCCACGCCTCTGCTTTTGAAAAGCCGTGGTAGCTGTTATATCAGGGCCTGGCTGAAACCGAGGCAAAGAAGTCCCATTTTGCCATCTGTCACACTATCTATAAATGAGCTAAGCAGTCTCTAAAAATACCTTTCCTGAGTTAATGACATGACCTTGACATTTGGGGAACTGAGTGTATCCCAAGCCCTTGTTGAAAAAAATAGGACTCGGCAGAGCTGTAGTTGAAGTAAGTGGGTACATGCTCCCAGTGCTCTTTAAATACCTGCATGAAAGGCAAACCACTATAGTGCCTGCCACTGGTAACAATTACTGTGTGACTCTCTGTGCCAGACACTGAGGCAGGTACTTTTCTTTCAGGGCATGTGCTCATGGACTCTGCGCACCTGCCTCCCACAACTGAACCACCAAACTGGTCGTTCTTAGATGGACAGGATGACATGGTCTCATCTGGCCTCAGCAGTGAGAAGAGTAAGAAGCTGAGGTCTCTACCTCTTCATATGGGGTCTCAAGAAGCTCAGAGGTTATCTTGTTACAAACTCCTTCTTGCCAGTCATTTAAATTCTCTCTTTTAGAAAAGCTCTTAGTTTCAGCATCATATTCTTTAGCTATTTTAGCTCATTTCATTATCTGATTAGTAGTGATATTGTGATCATACACATGGCACCTGCACACACACACACACACACACACACTCAAAAGATGTGTGTCCTTGCTGTAAAAATATGAATTGGCTAGCAAAAATTTATTTTCTCTCTAAATTTTTAATTCTTTTTATTGAAAATAGATTTTTAAGTACGATATATTCTGATTATGTTTCCCCTTCCCCAACTCCTCCCAGATCACTCTCACCTCTCCACTTACCCCAATTCACACTCTTTCTTTCTCTCTCTCTCTCTCTCTCTCTCTCTCTCTCTCATTAGAAAAAAAAACAGGCAACTAAAGGCAAAAACAACAACAAGAAAACAAAACATAACAGGAGAAAACAAACAAACAGAAAAGAAAAAGAGCCAAAGAAAAAACAAGAAACACGTACAAACACAGAGACAAAGTCAAGAATCCCGTAAAAACTCAAACCACAAAATTAGAACCTGTAACATATAAACAAAAAGAAGAAAAGTAGAAGAAAAAAGAGGAGAAAGAGGGGATGGAGGATGGAGTAGCAGAGGAAGAGGAAGAGGAGGAGGTGGAGAAGAGAAACCCAGACAAAGCTTTATAAGACAAAAAAAGAAAAAAATCAAACAAACAAAAACCTCAAAAATGTCATTGTGTTCTTTTTTGTTTGTTTGTTTTTTAATGTAGTTAATAGAGGCTGTTTTATTTTATTTTATTTTTTATTTATTTTTCTCTGGTATGTTATATCTTGACTGCAGTTTTCCCTCCCTTCTCTCCTCCCAGTCTCTGCAACTCATGTCTCCCAGGAATGGATCCCAGAGATCCTAGGTAGGGAAGACCTACCTATCATAACCTCTTTAGTGATTAATTCACAATCAACTTGACCCTAATTAGAGATGTAAAATTATTTCAACCATGCAAGGCATATCACTTGTAGAAGGTTGGCCTAACAAATTCAGAGATCCATTCTTCTTCTGTTTCCTTTCAGAAAGGAACAGGCCTCCCAGGGTTATCAACCAACCATGGCATAACATGATACAATGAGAGTAGGCAAACTCTCCTATCAAGGTAACTTAGTATGAGGAAAAGGGTCCCAAAAGCAAGCAAAAGAGAGGCTACTTCTGGGCATGGGGCCTATCCTAAAGTGCTCCCTAGAGAGCCATAGAGAGCCAGAAACTTTACAGAAATGTTCAAAATAGGGCTGGGTGTTGTTTTTATTTTTGTTTTGTTTTGTTTGAACAGAAAATCTAGGAACACATATGGACAAAGTAGCATCAGTACTAGGTGTGGGGCTTTAGTGCACAAAATTGGAGAGGACATTTTTGGGCCAAATTCAGAGAGATTCATGAACTGTATTTGGATGCCCTTGAGTCCCTATTAGTCTAGCTTAACAATAGACCCAGTACTGGAATTTAACACAAAGGTTTTTGTTTAAATGGATGAGATGGATTGGAGGTAAATATGTAAGTTTTTCCAAAGGCAAGTTGGGCACAACTCTTGAAAGTCATAAAACTAAGAATCACTGTGTCTTGGAGAAAATATCACACAGGAATGACTTGCCTGTGTCCTTACTCCTGGATGGACTCACGTATGAGTCCATGGAGAAAGAGACTGCAGGGTTTCATTCACAGCTATAAAAAAAAAAAAATCACCAAAATAGAGTAGTTTCAAATGCTCATTATAGATTCTGCCTGTCAGAAGTCCTTGTACCATTGTCCATCACAGTCTCAGGATGCAGAAATGAAGGGCTTCTGCAAGGGTGAACCTCATCTGGGTCTTTGAATCCTCTTCCTAGATCATAGTTGTGGCAAAAGTCATTTCCCAGGGGTTATAGGATTTAGACCCTGCTCTCTCTTGCTGGCTGGCAACTAGTTTTAACTTTCTGCTGATGGACACTATGGGACATTTGCTGTAACTTATATCATCTCGATGGTAAGGTGACATGTTCCTTTATTGCTTTGATTCATTTGTTTTGAGATTAGGGAAGACCCACCTATCATAACCTCTTTAGTGATTAATGCACAATCAACTTGACCCTAATTAGAGATGTAAAATTATTTCAACCATGCAAGGCATATCACTTGTAGAAGGTTGGCCTAACAAATTCTCAGATCTACTCACTGTAGGGAGGGAACTGTACAGGGCATACATGCTAAGAGTGGAACCATCCCTGTGCCTTCTAGGCAGTCACAGTGCATAAGGTCATAAATACCTTGTTTGAAGCACCAAGGAAGTTCCTGAATATGAGGCACAGGAATGAATCCACAGATTCACTCCAGATGGGTGAAAGTGAAGCACAATTGGCTGATGAGCCTTCTACTCCATCCCATAACTCTAATAAACATCTGCTTGGTGTAAGGGGCTGTGAGGGTTGCAAATGTAAATAGTGGGGCGACTCCAGGAGTTCGTGGTTTATCAAGGGTCAGGACCAAATTCAAATATATTGCACCAGTTTTTGCCAAATACTCAAGGAACTTCTGGGTTTATAAAATTACCTTCACAGAACTGACAGTGACATCTCACCTTCCAGGTTTAATAGAACTTCTCAGGGTGTGGTCCAGCTGAACTTCCGTTACACAGGTTTCTGAATTAGGCACTCTGGAGGTGGTGCCAGGAAAATGGAGTGTTTGTGATCTTTCTAGGTCATCAAAGCAATGGAAGTGTAGCTTCTGGTGTAGGAACTGGGATGGGAAGTTAGACAGCACACCTCCTCGTGGTGTTCTTGCTTTATTGGAAGAAGGTATGATACAGACCTGGGAGCACAGTGTTCTATGGAAAGGAACAGCCTCAAATAAGTCCAGAGAAGAGAGAAACAGAGGCAGGAAATCCCAGAAACTAGCAATAACCTGCCATCTTGATTCTGGAATGGAACTGAAGCTCAGTCCAGTTCTTAGGTACAACATCCAGTTCAAGATATATAAATCTAATTTAAACTGGCTCTAAGCTTCTGCCTTCTAAACACAGTGGGCTTGGTTTGAAAAGCTGGGAGCAAATGTTCCTAACCTCAAGAGCACAGAGGGTAGGCTCAACTCACAAAAGAAATTTCTTGAAAGGTTACATGGATGGCATGAACTGTCACTCATCATGTTGGATAATTTTTCCTAATTTTCTTTTTTTTTTGCTAAATCAATAGATTACAGATGTATTTGCCCCAGGATGTAAAATTGGTAATTTACTTCACTATAGGACTATAACAATTATTTTAGGAGGGGATCATGCAACATTATATTGTATACCATAAATACATTGCCATGGTTAATCTTGATTGCCAGCTTGACTACATTTAGAATCATCTAGAAGACATACCTTTGGCATTTCAGTAAGTGTGTTTCCAGGGAGAGAGGGCCTGGTTTGCATGTGGGTGACATCATCTCACAGTTTTGTAAAAGGCAAAAAGAGCAAAGAAAATTGACCACTAACTAGCACTCATTTCTCCACTTTCTGACTACAAGATTTGATATGATAAGCCACTCCTTGTTCCTACCTCCATGCCTTTTCTTCATTCCTACAACTCCTGAGCCAAAGTAAAACCTCCCTTGATTGATTAAGTTGCTTTGTACTATATTTTGTCAAAGACAGGAGAAAGCTAGCAAATATATGTAAACAGTAATTACTGTTATGAGACAGGGTCTCACTGTGTGTAATCCAGGCTAGCCTCAAACTGGATATGTAATCTTGATTTTCCTGTTTCAGCCTCCTGAGTGCACAGCCAGCTAGTTAAAGTCGTTTGTAACAAGAAAGGAGACGAAAATTATGTCTCACCTTTTCTTTACACTTTCTAAGTGAAAATATCTAATATTTTTTGTGTGTGTGATTCTAACACCCATCCCTCAGCCAGGCCACCATCTTTTCTGATTAGTGTGTATCCAGGCAATATCTGGGGCTTAACATTTTGAAAAAGTACCTTTCCTTCCATTAGAACTTCTAGCTCTTACCCAAGTCATGCACAATTGGAAAATTTGGCCTTACCAATTCCGATTCACAAATGACTATTTGCACAAAGATTGAACCCTTCATACATGGCCACTCTCCTGAGACTTGTGTGCTCAATGTGTGTCAGTGTTGTCTTTTCTGACCCAAAGCCTTTCATAAAATGCTTCTTAAGCTACTCTGTTTGACTGTAGTAGGGCTTCTGACTTTCCCCACCTGCTGTGTCACCCTTCTGGAGCCCTGCTCTTTGTGTTGAGATGTCCTATCCTTCCAAATGGTAAGGGACTCCAACACTCAATTACCAAATCTACAGTGTTCCTTGAATGAACAAAAACTGATGGGATGAAGAAACAATTGAACCTACATTAGTCTATCATGCATTGTCAGAGTTAGTCATGTTTAATCTTGTCAGACTCTACCATAAGCTAAGAATTCCAGCAGTCACCCTACCTGTTTACCTTTGCATCCCACGTGGATGCCTACCAATGCAGCCCATAACACCAAGTAGATGCTATGTTAGAGTTATGGGATGGTGTAGAGGGCTGACCAGTCATCCATGCTTCAAGTTCACTGATTGGATGTTAGGTAAATGAGCCTTAGCCACTGTCTCATCCCAAAACTCTTAATGGGTCTTCTGGAAGCAAGCTGTGTCTTTCAGGTCACTGGGCAGCTGGGTGCTTAATGCAGAGTGAGAGGACTTGATCTCAAAGGTGTTGTCTATGGAGCTGGAGATTCCGTGGAACTGAAAAATGAAGACTGGTAGCTTGTAGGGGTGCTGTTCCCTTCTCACAATTCTTCCAATGTGCTGTAGCAGAAGGTAATCTCTATCTCTGGCCACATTCTGAAGTTTTGCCTAGGTCTAAATCAAAAACACATTTCTGGAAGAATGGAAAATTACCAAAGGATGCACGTCATCCTATATAGTGTTCTTGTTTCTTTCAGAATTCTGTCTTGTTTTCCCCAGATACTATGAGGTAGAAAATGTGTGTTGCCTGCCCTTCTACTGACATGTATTCAAGCTTTCTTTAGTCACTTATCTGTGTTCATGGTGGATCAATTAGGTATCTCTCTTCCTTTCATCTGGAGAATCAGGACAGGTACTTATTGTGAAGATTAAGGTCAGAGTGTGGACACCCTTGCCTTCTTTCTGACTGAAGAGGAAATGCTTTCAGTTTTCTCATATTTAAGTATAATAGTACCAACTGGTTTGTTGTATATAACCTTTATTATGTTTAGGTATGCTCCTTTAATTTCTTTGCATTTTCTTTAAATTAAATTTTTTATTTTTTATATTAGTTATGGTTTATTGCATTTTTTTTATCATGAAGTGATGTTGGGTTTTGGCAAAAGTCATTTTTGCACTGATTGTATGTGATTACTGTTTTTATAATGTGCTGTATTACATTTATTGATTTATGCATGTTGAAACAATCAATCAATTTCTGCAATGAAGTCAACATGGTCATGGTGTATGATCTTCTTAATGTTTTCTTGGATTCAGTTTTTAAGCATTGTAAGGAAAAAATTTCTATGTTTATAAAGGAGGTCTCTCTCTTTCTCTTTGTGTGTGTGTGTGTGTGTGTGTGTGTGCGCGCGCGCGCGCGCGCGCATGAGCACACACGCATTCATGTGCATTATTTCTGTGGTGTCCTCATTGAATTTTTGTATTAGAGTAATGCTGGCTTTGTATAACAAATTTGATAGTATGCTTTGCTTTTCAATTTTATGATAAAGTTCATGGACTGCTAGAGTCAGTTCTATTTTGTAAGTTTTTGGTAGAATTTTATCTGTGAATCTGTCTGGCCCCAGAATTTTCTCTTTTTTTTTTTTTTGCGATTTTGAGGCATTTTATAGAAAGATATATAATCATATAATCACACACTTGTTAACAAAGTACATTTTCTCATATTTCTACTGAAAGTGTGTTCTATGTTAAACAATAATATCAAGAATGGAATGTTAGCACATGTTCTTTTAAATAAGCTTTATCATGCATGTTCTAAATTATTGAGTTTCATTGTCAGGAGAATACTACTGATTCAGTCTTATTGCTTTTATTTATAGCTTCTTGAATTAATTTTAGTTGGTTATATGTAGGTAGAAATTTTGTCCATTTCTCCTAAACTCTCTAGTATTTTTAATACATTAAACATTAAAATACAATCGTAGAATTTTATATCTTCATTTTTCTCCTTCCAAACTATCATAAGCAACCTCCTTTACTCCTCTTGAATTGTGGCCCGATTTTACACACACACACACACACACACACACACACACACACACACACACACCAATATATGAATACAGCTTTCTCAAGCCATTTAGTGTTATTTATACAGTTATGAATCAGGGTTGACTACTTAGTATTGGGTATTATCTAATAGAGAGATTATTCTTGGGAAAAAATTATTTTCCCATCTCTCAGCATTCTTAGTAGCCTGTAGCACTTTGTTTAAAGTTGGGCATCCATGTTATTTTCCTCTTCTCACAGTTTAACATGTTAACATGAGTATTGTTGTTGTACTTTGTCAAGTTTTGTTTAGGTAGCTGTGCTATTGTGGTATCATAGGTGAAGCTTTTCTGATGGTTCTTGAAGGCACAACCTCACAGCAGCTTTCCTCGTCCTCTGTCTCCACTTCTGTGATGTTCCCTAAACCTTAATGCAAGAGTTGTGTTGGGACTTACCACACCAAGATCTCTTGTTCTCTATGTCTTGACTGGTTGTGGGTTTTCTGTAATGATCTCGTTTTGCAGGAAAAAAAAATGTTGTTGTTTTGTTTTGTTAATTTTTAGATTCATTTATTTTATACATGAGTTCTCTATCAGCATACACACCTGAATGCCAGAAGAGGGCATCAGATCACATTACAGATGGGTGTGAGCCACCTTGTGGGACTTGAAATTAGGACCTCTGAAATGCAAGAAAATGACAATAAATCTATGCTTAAGAAGATTATAATGGAGGTAATGAATAAAATTCATAAATAAATGCAGAAAGATACAATCAAACAGATTGAGGCCTTTAGACAGGCCAGTAGAAAGGAAATGAATAAATAACTCAACGAAATACAGGAAAACATAAACATGTGAAGGAATTGAACAAACAATTTAACAAAATTCAGGAAAACATAAACAAACAGGTGAAGAAAATCAATAAAGATGGTTCAAGATTGGAAGATGGAAGTAGAAACAATAGAGAAAGTACAAACTGAGTAAATCCTGGAGATGGCAAACTTAGGGAAGAAAACAGTAACTACAGAGGTAAGCATCTCCAACAGAATACAAGAGATGGAGGAAAGAATCTCCGGTGTAGAAAATACAATGGAAGAAATCAATGTATCCATCAAAGAAAATGTAAAATCTAAAAAATTGCTGACACAAAACACTCAAGAAATCAAACACACCATGAAAAGACAAACCTAAGTGTAATAGAATAGAAGGAAGAGAAGATTCCTTGCTCTAAGGCCCAGAAAATATTTTTTTCAACAAAATCATAGAAGAAAAATTTTCCAGTCTAAAGAAAGAGATGCCTATAAGTATACAAGAGGCCTATGGGACACCAAACAGATTAGACCAGAAAAGAAAATCTTCCTATTGCCAAATAATAATCAAAGTACTAAATGTACAGAAAAACAACAACAAAATATTAAAAGGTGCAAGAGAAAAAGACCAAGTAACATATAATAGCCTGACTTCTCAGCAGAGATCATAAGAGCCAGAAGGGCCTGCAAAGACATCTTGCAAACCATAAGACACCACAGATGTCAGTATAGGCTACTATACCCAGGAAAACATTCAGTCACCATAGATGAAGAAAACAAGATATTCCATGACAGAACCAAATTTAAACAATATCTATGCAAAAAGCCAGCCCTTCAGAAAAATGAAAACTTTCACCTGAAGAAGTTAACTAATAACACCCCCCCACACACACACACAAAAAAAACCCCACAGGATATAAATACCTTCACCATAGCAAAACCAAAAGTAGACAAGCAGACAAGCACACTACCACAACCTGCATCAAAATAAAAGGCACTAACAGTCACTGCTCATTAATATCTCTCAAGATCAATGGGCTCAACCCTCCAATAAAAAGATACAGACTAACAGAATGCATGTGTAAACAGGATTCATCTTCTGCATACTAGAAAAATACCTCAGTCAAAAAGATAGACATTACCTGAGAATAAAGGGTTGGAAAAAGGTTTTCCAATCGAATGGACACAAGAAGAAAGGTGGAATAGCTATTCTAATATCTAATAAAATAGACTTTCAACAAAAATTTACCAAAAGAGATGACGAAGGACATTTTATACCCATCAAAGGGAAATCTTACCAAGATGACATCTCAATTCTGAATATCTGTGTGCCAAATACAAGGGTACCACATTTGTAAAAGAAACATTAATAAAGCTTAAACCACACATCAATATACAAACATTAATAGTGGGAGACTTTAACACCCCACTCTCACCAAAGGACAGGTCATTGAAACAGAAATTATACCAAGTTTCTGTTTGAAATAATGACACTAACAGAAGTCATGAATCAAATAGACCTAACAGACATCTGTAGAACTTTTCACTCAAATGCAAAAGAATATTCCTTCTTCTCAGCACCTCATGAATCCTTCTCCAAAATTAATTGTATAGTTGGTCACAAATCAAGCCTTGACATATACAAGAAGATTGAAATAATTCCTCATATGTTATCATGCCACCACAGACTAAAGCTGGACCTCAAAAACTACAGAAATAACAAAAAGCCTACACACACATGGAAACTGAACAACTCTCTACTCAATGATAACCGGATCAAGGAAGAAATAAAGAAATTAAAGACTTCTTAAACTTCAGTGAAAATTAAGGTACGACATACCCAAACTTATGGGACACAATGAAAGCAGTGCTAAAAGGAATGTTGATAGTGCTAAGTGCCCTCATAATGAGATTGGAGACATCTCATACAAGCAACTTAAAGGCGTACCTGAAAGTCCTAGATAAAAGGAAGCAGACACACCCAAGAGGAGTAGATGGCTGGAAATAATCAATCTCAGGGATGAAATCAATAAATTAGAAACAAAGAGAAAATTTCAAAGAATCAATGAAACCAAGAGCTGGTTCTTTGATAAAATCAGTAAGATAGACAAACCCTTAGCCAAACTAACTAAAAGGCAGAGAGACACTATCCAAATCATCAAAATCAGAAATGGAAAGGAGATATAAAAACAGATAAATGAAGAAATCCAAACAATCATTAGGTCTTACTTCAAAAGCCTATCTGCTAAAAATTTTGAAAATCTAAATAAAATGGACAATTTTCATGATAGATTCCACTTACCAAAGTTGAATCGAGATCTGGTAAACAAATTAAATAGTCTTCTATGCCCTAAGAAAATAGACGCATTCATCAAAAGTTTCCCAATCCAAAAAAGCCAAGAACCAGATGGTGTCAGTGCAGTTTTATCAGACCTTTAAAGAAGAGCTAATACCAATACTCTTCAAACTGTTCTACAAAATCAAAACAGAAAGACAATTACCAAACTCATTCTAGGAGGCCATAGTCACCTTGACACCTAAACCACAGAAAGATCCCCTAAAAGAAGGAGAATTTCAGACCAAATAGCCTTATAAACATTGACACAAAAAAAACTCAATAAAATACTTGCAGACAAAATCCAAGAGCTTATCAAAAATATCATCCATCATGACCAAGTAGACTTCATCCCAAATATCACTATTAGCGGATGATATGATAGTATACGTAAGTGACCCCTAAAATTCTACCAGGAAACTCCTACAACTGATAAACACCTTCACCAAAGTGGTTGGATAAAACGTTAACAAAAAAAAAGAAAGAAAGAAAAAGAAAAAGAAAAATCAGTAGCTCTCCTGTATACAAAAGAAAAATGGGCTGAGAAAGAAATTAGGGAAACAACACCTTTCATAATAGCCATAAAAATCACAAAGTATCTTGGTGTAACTCTAACCAAGCAAGTGAAAGACTTTTAAAACAAACAAACAAACTACATGTCTCTGCAGAAAGAAAATGAAGAAGATATCAGAAGATGGACAGATCTCCCATGTTCATGAATTGGTAGGATTAACATAATAAAAATGGTCATCTTACTAAAGATATCTACATTCAATGCAATTTTCATCAAAATACCAATGCAATTGTTTACAGACCTTGAAAGAACAATTCTCAACTTTGTATGGAAAAACCAAAAACCCAGAATAGCTGAAACAATCCTGTACAATAAACGACTTCTGGGGGTATCTTCATCCCTGACCTCAACCTGTACTGTAGAGAAACAGTAATAAAAACAGCATAGAAACAGACTTGGTAGATGAATGGAATTGAAGCAAAGACCCAGATATAAACCCACATACTTATGGTCACTTAAATTTTGACAAAGGAGCCAAAACCATACAATGTAAAAAAGATAGCACCTTCAATAAATGTTGCTGGTCTAAGTGGATGTCTACCTGTAGAAAAATGCAGATAGATCCATATTTATCTCCATGCACTAAACTAAAGTCCAAGTGGATCAGAGACAACATAAAACCAGACACACTAAATTTATTAGAAGAATAATTGGGGACAGAGACTTGAACTCATTGGCACAGGAGACAACTTCCTGAGCAGAACACCAACAGCTCAGGCTCTAAGATCAACAATTAATGAATGGGACCTCATGAAACTGAAAAGCTTCTGTAAAGCAAAAGACACTGTCAGTACAACAGCCTGGAGGCTATGAAAAGATCTTCCCCAACCCTACATTTCACAAGGGGCTAATATCCAAAATATATAAAGAACACAATAAATTATACAGCAACAACAAAACAAAAAACAAATAATCTGATTAAAAAATGGGGTACAGAGCTAAACAGAGACTTCTTGACAGAGGGATATTGACTGGCAGAGAAACACTTAAAGAAATGCTCAGTGTCCTTAGTCATCAGAGAAATGCAAATCAAAATGACTCTGAGATTCCATCTTGCACCTGTCAGAATGGCTAAGATCTCAAAAACTCAAGTGATAGCACATGCTGGTGAGTATGTGGAAAGAGGGGACCTCTCTTCCATTGCTGGTGGGAGTGCAAACTTGTACAACCTCTTTGGAGATCAATCAGGAGGTTTCTCAGAATATTGAGAATAGCTCAACCTCAAGATCCAGCTATTCTTCTCCTGGGCATATACCAGAAAGATGTTCCACATACCACAAGGACATGCTCAACTATGTTCATAGCAGCTCTGCATTCCATGGAATAAGCAGGTCCATGGAGAAAGAACTTTATTAATCAATAAGCTAGCTCATGAGAGGATGGAAGATTCCCTTTCAGAACATTTCTTCCAGAGGTATTTATATAGAGGTTATGTGACCATAGAATAATAAATGTCTTCTTGCAGTGTATCAGGAGTGGCCAACTGATACATATCATATCTTAACTTTCTGGAACAAGATAATTTTCAGATCTACAAATCTCTAGTCAAAGATTGTTATTTCCCCAGGATGTTCTGGTAACTAGTTTGTCCAGGTGCAGTTTCTGATGTATTATTGAAAAGTGAGAGTAGGGTAACTGTTCAGAGAAGAAAGGCAAGGGTCCATTGAATGTAAATATAGAGTCAAGCATGTTGTGAGGGAGTCTAGCCTTAGCTTCACTTGCAGCAATGGCAACTGACATGTACTAAGACACTCTTGTAACACTATCAAGAATGTTTTGTTTTGTTTTGTTTATTATTATTTTAGTTCTCTGTTAGTGTTCTCTACTCAGAAGCTAGGGAGTCTAAGCTTAGAGAACTTCCTTATCTAGGATCCATTGTGGAACTTGCAGAGAATAGAGAAGCCAGGGTGTGTAGGGTGAGGAGAAGGGATCTGAATGTTTAGTTCTTTTCCATCATCCATTTGGGATTCTAAGAGGTGTGTTGAGGAAGAATTGGATTGCTTTGGGATAGTAGCAGGGGTGAAACGGTAACACCAAGAGTTCTGCTATGATGTCAGAGACTTAAGGGACTGTGAGGAACCCACGTTACCCAGCCCTCAGAGCTACATAGTCCTTGACCTGGATTCTGGCAGATTTGACTTCCTGGAGCTTTGTGACAAAAGCTAAAATGGGTTTGAGAATTTTCTGGCTTCTCTGTTGAGAAGAGAGCTGGTAAGTGTGGATCACCTGGATCCAAAAGGTGAATAGAATGGACCCTGATTTTTAGTGTCTCACCAAAGAAGGGACACATCACAAGTGTGTCATCGAGTTGTTGTGATTGCTTGAAGAGGGTGTCAATTAAGCCCTCCTACAATCCAGAAGGAGTCAGGTCCTTGTGCTTGACAATTTGGGCAATGTAAGAAGTTATAAAAGCCTTAGATTTGGGACATGGAATTACCTTGCTCCCACATACTTTCTTCTTTTATCTCATATCCCCGGATCTCATATATAAAGTGTCTGCTAAGGCCATCATGGCTAGGGATTGAAGGAAGTAGGTCACAAGAGAAGCCTCTGCCTAATAGAACATCACCTTTCTAACTTCTTTGCCTCCTGTGAGAGCTGCAGACACAGTCAAGTGTACTTAGAAGAAATGCTCCAGAAAGCTGAAGACCGTCTACTCTGCGGGTTCTCAGAGATGAGACAACTTCCTGTAGCTCACCAGAGTTCTTATTCCAACTGTTCCAACGCAAACCTGTGAAGCAACTTGGTGCGATTATCCTGCGTCCCAAAATGCTCTCTGACTGAAGGATGACTGAGCATGCATCTTAACTTGTGTCGCTGGCATGCTTTCCCACAGATCTGGGAGCATCTTCCGCTGTGTGAAACTGAACAATTTTCATGTTGTACCAGTGGGTGTCTAAGCTGACCTGGCTTGCAGCACTTTCTCAGGACCTGCACTCTGAAGTTCAATTTCCCTTCCTTCTGGGCAAATGTCAGCATCACTTGGGGTCTGAGAGAATTCATCCAGTACCTCAGGCACTCAGTGTCACATGCTGCTTTTCTTTTTCTTTTTTTTCTTCTTGCACATCTGCTCATCTTTTTCCCTTCCTTCCTTTCCACCCCTCAATCTCTCCCACACTTGCACATTCAGCATTCTGCCTGTCTCTTGGTATCCAGCTGCTTAACCTGTAATGAGTTATATTCTTCATGCATATCCAGAAAAATTAAAATAGCATTTTAGTAGGGGGGAAGGCTTATGCAAGCAACCTTTACCAAAATGCTGAGTTCTTGGGGGCACCCCCAAATGGGATTTTGACAACTGATTCCTTTTGACACAGGAAGTACACAGAAAAATTTAAAATATGGATAATGAACAAATCATTTTTACAAAATGCCACTTACAAAATGAAAGCTGCTGCAAGTTGTTTTCTTCTTATTCTGTTTGATTCTAACATTTTTGAAAAATACGTAAAATAAAAAAGTAAAATCAAGAGAATCCAAAATGTTGGGAAGGAATCTGTATCATGAAAAGCAGAAACTAATTTGATCAAGTGGTGATAAGCTTGAAATGGCTGAATCCCATTGCTCCTGTCTCTTGGCTCATTGAGAGCTGGTCATGGAGGGTAGAGACTAGAGGGTGCGCTTAATTTCATTAAAAATGAAAGTTCTAACGCTTCCTCAAGATCCAGCCATGCCACTCCTAGGCATATATCCAAAAAGGGCTCAAGTACACAATAAAGACATTTGCTCAACCATGTTTGTAGCAGCTTTATTTGTAATAGCCAGAAGCTGGAAACAGCCCAGATGCCCCTCAACTGAAGAATGGATGCAGAAACTGTGGTACATCTACACAATGGAGTATTGCTCTGCAATGAAAAATAAGGAAATCATGAAATTTGCAGGTAAATGGTGGGATCTGGAAAGGATCATTCTGAGTGAGTTGTCCCAGAAGCAGAAAGACACACATGGTATGTACTCACTCATATAGACATATAACATAGGATAAACCTACTAAAACCTGTACATCTAATGAAACTAATTAAGAGAGAGGACCCTGACTAAATCACTCAATCCCCATCTCAAAAGGCAAAAAGGATAGACATCAGAAGAAGAAGAAAACAGGAAACAACCTAGGAACCTGCCACAGAGGGCCTCTGAAAAGCTCTGTCCTGCAGACTATCAAAGCAGATGCTGAGACTTATAGCCAACTGTTGGGCAAAGTGCATGGAATCTTATGTAAGAAGTGGGAAATAGTAAGATCTGGAGAGGACAGGAACCCCACAAGGAGAGCAACAGAACCAGAAAATTTGAACACAGGGGTCTTCCCAGAGACTCATACTCCAACCAAATACCATGTATGGAGATAACCTAGAACCCCTGCACAGATGTAGCCCATGGCAGGTCAGTGTCCAAGTGGGTTACCTAGTAATGGGAAGAGGGACTGCCTCTGACATGATCTGATAGTCCTGTTCTTTGATCACCTCCCCCTGAGGGAAGAACAGCCTTACCAGGCCACAGAAGATGACAATGCAGCCATTCCTGATGTGATCTGATAGACTAAGATCAGAAGGAAGGAGAGGAGGACCTCCCCTATCAGTGGACTTGGGGAGGGGCATGTGGGAAGAAGGGGGTGAGAGGGTGAGTTTGAGAGGAGAGGAGGGAGGGGCTTATGGGGGAATACAAAATGAATAAACTGTAATTAATAAAAAATTAAAAAATGAAACTTCTAGTTCCAACTACAGAGAACTAGAAAAACAATTAAGTTTTACATACTCTTTCATAACTAATATCCATTATCTGGCATTCATTCCCTTCTTGTCATTTATAATTTAGGCATTCTCATTCTCTGTCTATATCTTATACTTACCCACACACGCATTTGTTCACATATATACATATATGATTGGCCAGGTTCTGCATATGAAAGAGACCATGTGTTTTTATTCTTCTAAAATTCTGTGATCTTACTTAATATGATATATTCTAATTCTGTCCATTTTCCTGAATATTTGTGACTATATTTTTCTTTGGAGTTGTATAATGTTACAACATGCATAGGCATTTTTATGGTATAGTGGAAAAACGTGTTTGTATTTTATTGGCATTTTCTTTATTTTTCTTCTTCTTCCTTTTACTATATTGATAATACTACGTTTTGTGTGTGAATAAAAAGAAAGTTCTCCAGAAACATCACAATCCTTTCAGTCTCTGTCGTTATTGCTAGAATTCTGCTTCTCCAAGTTACCTTTGCTGCTGCCGGTCTATGTGACTACTGTGACATAAGCATGCGCAGAGTAGTGAGAGGTTTTGATGAGTGAACTTGAGGAGTTTTTTTTTTTTTTTTCAATTTCACAGTATGCCTACTTTATCTTAAATAACAAACAATTTGGGATGATGTAGAGACAGACACATAGACAGGTGATCAGAATGGCGGACAGGGAGGTATGGAGCCCACACTTAGTTGTGCTTGAGAAAAGTCCCTGAACACGGTGTAAGGTGACATATTTGGAATGTCTGCCCCCTTGATCATCTGGGATTTATTTTAACCTATTATTATTATTATTCCTTTTTTTTATTAGGCGACATTAACATTTTTTGAGCTCACTATCCAATGAACTACAACAGATAATCATATGCCATTATTGAGTGCTTATTGAAAACCTATTCCTAATTAAGTGAATGTATCGGTTAAGGATCATGATTGTGAATCAGAGTATTTCATGAAAATCCTGTGTACCCAACATGACACTACTGACACTACATGGGTTTTATGAGATCTACATCCCTATCACGTGTGGCATAACTCAGAGTAATAAATCAGAAAAGCAGCAATTGGGGTCCAGAGAGAGGAACTCTTGCCCAGGGCTTTTAGCCCTTAGTGCACTGAAATTGAGAGCTTAGGTATGTCCAGGTGGAAGTGATGGTCTTGAGGCCATGAGATCCAGGGAGATCAGCTCACCTTGTCTGAGTAGTAAATTCTGAAATATTGATTGGGTTAAACTATATTTCAATAGGCTGTGGTGGTGTTTAAGAACAATGCAACAATGAGAAACCCATTTGGAAAAATTGGTGACATCAGTAACAGAGACACTCTCCCTGACTCCCATAGATTTTACACACACACACACACACACACACACACACACACACACACACACACACACACACACA
>NW_026596079.1:10489086-10517115 GCF_907164565.1 Psammomys obesus
ACACACACACACACACACACACACACACACACACACACACACACACATACTTTTTTCCCCCATGTTCTCTGGTTTCTTTTCTTCCAGATATCTGACTCCTTTGGCAAGATCCTGCTTTGGACTACCTCATAGTTACCTATGAGCCCTTTGGCCCGTACTTCTGTGACTTCTTTCTGCTTTTAATTGGATCTTGTGGTCAGGGCTGGCTCACCTAGAAAGTCCCTCTATGGTCAGCTGTTTTCAGTTACAGCTGAAGAATCTTTTCCAGTCGCCTCTCTCCCACAAAGGCTTTACTTGATTCTTTAGGAGATGATATATCCTGAGGGGTAGGGAACTTTGTTTACCTTGGATCCCACCCACCACTGTTCTTCCTGACTCTTTTGTATTTGCTGAGGTTGGGAGTGTGTGTACTTTCTCAAATCAGAAACCAGCATTAAACATGAAAAGATGGAGAAGGCTCTTCTTGGCAACAGGAATCGCTGCCTTGGCTGGTTTTGATTTTCACTACTTATGTGGCTTTTGTGAAGTCGACATTTCTTTTTCGTTTTACTCGTTCAGTGTGAGTGGAAATTTCCTTTCATGTGAGTCTGGTTTCTGTGAAGATACATTGTAGGTTGCAGAAAACTACTACTCAGTGGGCAACATGGCTTACAGGCTGGTTTCTATGGAAACAGAACCTGGAGGAAACCCTCCCCCTTGTCTATTATCACTTTGTAAAATGGGGAAAATCCTGAGCCACCCAGAATGTTAGAGCCAAAGACCATTGCAGACTACCTTGATCAGAAATTAAGATCGTGATGACACCCTGGGCCAAGGATCGCTCTGGACCATTTTTTCCCCTCCATGTAGGCTTCCTAGAGTAGACACTAGTTGGTCTAATCAAATGGAAAGCCTCTTAAACTACCTTGTGGCCTACTCAGGTCACATAACTGAATTTGAATAACCAAATGTGAGAATCATAAAAGATTCAGCATCAGTTACAAAATTTAACTCAGAATCAAGTGTGTAATGCTCACTTGAGGTTTTAGGAATGCTCACTGCTGACATTGACTTGCACAGTCACTGTAGCCTTGTTGTGTGTGTATGTGTGTTATGTATATGTGTGTATGTGTGTGTATGTGTGTGTATATGTGTGTGTATGTGTGGTATATGGTGTGGTGTCTGTGTGTGGTATGTGTTGTGGGGTGTGTGTGTATGTATTAGCTTGCTCATTCATTCATTTATGGAGACAAAGGATTGACTCTGGCTACTTTCCTGTGCTGTTCTCCACCTTATTTCCTGAGGCAGGATCTCTCAGTAAATCTAGCCTAGCTAGCTAGTGAGCCCACTGGGTCTGCTTGTTTCAGCTTTGTTGCACTTCCATTACAGACACAAAAGCTATGTCTAGTTTTTACATGAGTGGTGGGCATCTGAACTCACTAATATATTGTCACACAGTGCAGCACCACTGAACAGTGCCTGAAACACACATTTGACCTGCAGTATTTTGCTGTACATACAAATTTTTTTCCTTATAGAAACATAATACTTTAATTATAGAAAACAAATAATTTAATATTCTCTTATCAGTATTCCTTAGCAGTTAAGTACCAGATTGGTATATTTTTGGGTTGTATTATGTTAGACAAACAAGCACATTCATCTCATTACCATGCAAATTTGATTCCATTTTTATTAAATGATGATATCATATATATATATATATATATATATATATATATATATATATATATATGTCAGGAAATTTATTAAAATTATTTTCATGATTTATTATCAGAAAATGATTGATTTGTGGAACTATTCTCTATACCTATAGATCAGGGCTACATAAAACTTGCGCAAGAAGGAATTCTAAGCCCTTGTCTGGTAGAAGAAATCAATCTGTTTTAAGTGAAGTACCACACAGAGTGCATGGGCCCACCATCAGGAAAACCTGACTGTTGGTTCTATCACTGCTAATGCTTATAACCAGTTCTTGTGCCTAGGACAATTCTCTGTCTCTCGTCTTTGGTGAGATGTGGCATACCCTTTAGGGATGGATTACCTGTGTAGCTTCTGTACATAAGTCCCCAAAGTTCTGAGGATTCGATCTCAGACCATACAGAGAGGAAGCCAATGATAGAACATCTAGGAAAGCCCAGACCCACTGTAGAAGTTGTCTTTAGAAAGGAGATCATGTATCCCAGATTACTCCAAAACTCAATGTTTAGCCAAAGATGACATTAAAGGGTTTTTTTGTAGTTGCTTGTTTGTTTTTCTTTGATTTTTTTGAGACACAGTTTCTCTGTGTAGCCTTGGCTGTCCTGGATAGAGATCCTTCTGCCTCTGTCTTCCAAGTGCTGGGATTAAAGGCATGTACCATGATGCCAGGTTTGTTGTTGTTTTCAGTGCTGGAAATTGAATCCAGGGCTTCAGGAATGCTAGACAAGTACTGTTCTAACTGAGATATATCTCGTTCTCTGAAAATGCTTGCTGTATCAACGCCTTCTGTTTTAGTTAGGGTTACTATTGTTGAGATGAAAATCATGACCAAAAGAAAATTGAGGAGGAAAGAGTTTATTTGGTTTTCATTTCCAAATCACTGCTCACCACTGGAGAAAGTCAGGACAGGAACTCAAGTAATGCAGAAACCTGGAAGGAGTTGATACAGAGGCCATGGAGGAATACTGCTTACTTGCTTGCTTGTCATGGTTTGCTCAGTTGGCTGTCTTAAAGAACCCATGATTGACCAAACCAGGGATGACTAATTTAGCTTGTGGCAATTTGACATAAAACTAGCTAGAACGATTCACCCTTTATCACCTCGACATGTAAACACATCACTGTTGGACCACAACTTTTCCTTTCTCATCCATCCCCAAGATCATCCATTAATATCAATATCACAATATGAAACATTTTACAATTAACAGTCCCACAGTCTTTACAAATTCAAATACTTTACAATTTAGTCCCTTTAAAAATCCACTCTTTTAAAATTGGAAATCTCTTTTAAAATTCATTCTCTAAACTGTAACCTCTCATAAAAATTAAAAAAAAAAATCTTGCTTTAAGAGGGACCTAGGGCATGGTCACCATCTAAAAAAAAAGAAAAACTAAACTCTGGCAGTACAAATACCTAAATGTCCAATACCTGGGTTTTGCTTATGATATTCTGGACTTCTCCAAAGGGCTTGGGTCACTTCTCCAGCTCTCCCTTCTGCAGCACACACGGCTTTTCATCTAGGCTGTCCCTGGCCGCACTCCTCTGATGTTGCTGTTCTTGGTGGCTATCCCATGGGTTTTGGCATTTTCAAAATGCTGGATCTTCTGCTCTACCTGGGCTGCATTTTCACCAGTAAACTTTCTTCGGTTCTCTTCAGGGATTGGTAAACCTGCAGCACCAGTGCCAAACCTCAGCTGCTCTCCCCAATCCCTTTACACTTTAAAAACCAGCACTACTTGGTGACTCTTGACTTCCAGCAAAAAGTAGAACCTTGGCCACCTATGGGACACAGCTTCTGGCTAGTTTCATGTCAACTTGATACAAGCTAAAGTCATCTGAGGAGAGGGAACCACAATTAAGAAATTGCTTCCACAAGATGGGACTATAGAAAAAGGGGCAAGCCTTTAAGGCTTTTTCTTAATTAGTAGTTGATGAGGGAAGGACCAGTCCATTGTAGGTTTTTCAATCGAGGGTCTAGTGGTCCTCTGATCTTTAAGAAAACAGGCTGAAGGAGAAAGACAAACACGGTATATACTCACTTATATAGACCTATAAGATATGACAAACATAATGAAATCTATACGCCTAAAAAAGATAATCAAGAGAGCGGACATGGGGTAAGATGATCAATCCTTGTTTAGAAAGACAGATGGGATGTGCATTGAACGTATGACAGGAGTCTACTGAGCGCATCTGAAAGACTCTACCTACCAGTGTTTTCAAAGCAGATACAAAGACTCATGACCAAACCTTCGGCAGAGTACAAGGAATCATATGAAAGAAGGGGAGTTAGTATGATGGGGAAAGGATAGGAGCTCCACAAGGACCAAATATATCTGGGCACAGGGTCTTTTCAGAGACTGACATTCAACCAAGGACCATGTATGGATATAACCTAGAACCTCTGCTCAGATGTAGCCTGTGGTAGCTCAGTAACCAATTGGTTTCCCATAGTGAGGGTAACAAGGACTATTTCTAACAGGAACTCAATGACTGGCTCTTTGACCTCCCCACCCCCCAAGGGAGGAACAGTCCTGTTAGGCCACAGAGCAGGGCTCTTTGCAGCCAATCCTGAAGATACCTGATAAAACAGGATCAGATGAATGGGGAGGAGGTCCCCCCCATCAGTGGACTTGGCAAGGGGTACGGTGGAGATGAGGGAGGGAGGGTGGGATTGGGAGGGAATGAGGGAGCGGGACATGGCTGGGATACAGAGTTAATAAAATGTAACTGATAAGAAAAAAAATAAAATTAAATAAAAAAAGAAGAAGAAGAAGAAGAAGAAAAAAAAAGAAAACAGGCTGAGCCAGCTCTGATAAACAAGCCAATAAACAACACTCTTCCATCAGCTTTTGCCTTCAGATTACTGCCCTGCTGAGTTCCAGTCCTGACTTCCTTCAATGACGAACAGCAACATGGAAGTTGAAGCCAACTAAACCTTTTCCTCTCCAGTTTGCTTTTGGTCATCACAGCAAATTGCTGTGTTTTATCACAGCCATCGTAATCCTAACTAGGACAGAACTTGGTATCATAAGTGTGGTATGGTATTACTGAGACCTTACCATGTGTCTTTGGAAGACCTTTGGAATTTGGGCTAGAAAAATCATTGAACGTCGAGAGCTTGGTGGGATGTTCTGTAGGCATTTGGAAGATAAAAATGTTGAGGGGAATATGTGATAAAGGTCTAGTTAGTGACTTCCAGAAGGTAGTTTAAAGACTATCTCAGGGCCATTTGGTATTTTGAATTAATAGTCTGTGGTTCTGGTTATCTGGGGCTGAAGAATCAGCTGTGATTAATGAGATAGCCTAACTACTAAGCTAAAACTTTTGCTTTGCTGGGACACTCAATGCTGGTCAGCTAGAGCTGAGAAATTATCCATGATTAAAAAGAGAGCAGCATTCCCCTTTCTCCACATCCTCTCCAGCATGTGTTGTCACTTGAGTTTTTTTATCTAAGCCATTCTGAATAGTGTAAGGTGAAATCTCGGAGTAGTTTTGATTTGCATTTCCCTGATGACTAAGGGCGTAGAACATTTCTTTTAAGTGTTTCTCTGCCATTCAATATTCCTCGCTTGAGAATTCTGTTTAGCTCTGTTACCCCAATGTTTGTGTTTAACTTCTTGAGTTTAGATAGATAGATAGATAGATAGATAGATAGATAGATAGATAGATAGATAGATAGATAGATAGATTCTGGATATATATATATATATATATAATGGATATATATATAATGGATATATATATAATGGATATTAGCCCTCTGTCAGATACAGGATTGTGAAGATCCTTTCTCAGTCTGTAGGCTGTTGTTTTGTTCTGATGACAGTGTCCTTTGCTTCCCAGAAGCTTTTCAGTTTCGTGAAATCCCATTTATTCATTGTTGATTTTAGAGCCTGTGCTGTTGGTGTTCTGTTCAGGAACTTGTCTCTTGTGCCAATGAGTTCAAGGCTCTTCCCCACTTTTTCTTTTAACAGGTTTAGTATGTCTGGTTTTATGTGGAAAAGGGGAACCATCCTTCATTGCTAGTGGGAATGTAACTTAAACAATCACTTTGGAAATCAATCTGGCACTTTCTCAGAAAAATTAGGAATAGTGCTATCTCAAGATTTAGCTATACCACTCCTAGGCATATATCCAAAATATGCTGAAGTATACAGCAAGGACATTTGTTCAACCATGTTCATAGCAGCTTTATTCATAATAGCCAGAATCTGGAAACAACCCAGATGTCCCTCAACTGAGGAATGGATACAGAAGTTGTGGGGCATTTATATAATGGAATACTACTCAACAATTAAAAACAAGGAAATCACGAAATTTGCAGGCAAATGGGTGGAACTAGAAAAGATCATCCTGAGTGAGGTAACCCCGAAACAGAAAGATACATATGGTATATATTCACTTATAAGTTGATATTAAACATATAATATAAATATAATATAAAATTTGTACACCTAAAGAAGCTAAGGAAGAAGGAGGATACTAGGAAGCTGCTCAATCCTCATTCAGAAAGGCAAATGGGATAGACATCAGAACAGGGAGAAAACAGGGAAAAGGACAGGAGCCTACTACAGAGGGCCTTTAAAAGAATCGACCCAGAAGGATATCCAAGCAGATGCTGAGACTCATATCCAAACTTTGGGCAGACTGCAGGGAATCTTATAAAAGAAGGAGATAGAAGGACCTGGAGGGGACAGGAGCTCCACAAGGAAAGCAACAGAACCAAAAAATTTGGGCCCAGGGGTCTTTGCAGAGACCAATAACTACAACCAAGGACCATGCATGGAGATTACCTAGAACTCCTGCTCAGATGTACCACATAGACTCAGTCTCCAAGTGGGTTCCCTAGTAATGAGAGTAGTAGCTGTCTCTGACTCGAACTCAGTGGCTGACTTTTTGACCACCTGCCCCTGGGGAGTAGGGCAGTCTTTACCAGGCCAGAGAGGAAGACATTGAAGCTAGTCCTGATGAGACCTGATAGGCTAGGGTCAGATGGAAGGGGAGGAGGACCTCCCCTGTCAGTGAACTAGGGAAGAGGCATGAGGGGAAAAGAGGGAGAGAGGGTGGGATTGGGAGGAGACAAGGAAGGGGCCTACAGCTGGGATAAAAAGTGAATAAATTATAATAAATTAATAAATAATAAATTAAAAACAAAGAAAAAATAGAGCAGCAGATCTGGGGAAGAGAGAAGGTACATGGGAGCTGGGAGGAGTGGAGGAAGGGGAAACCAGTTGGGATGTGCTGCATAAGAAAAGAATCTCCTTTCAGTAAAAAAACAAAGGGAAGGGTGGGGGCAGCATCATTGTGCTAAAATCTTCTGCAAAGTGTTTTCTCTGAGCCAGCACACCTTTTTTTTTTGGAGGACACGGAAACACAAGGCCTTGTTGCTCTGTGAAGGAAGGTCTTACTGCTTTCCTTGGTTTGTTTTATGTTTCTGTATTTTCCTGAGCTAAGTTGCTCGGAGAGTTCAATAGGGACTATTGATGGCAGCAAAAGATGCACCGAGTGATTCGAGAACCTTCTTTTTATTTCACTTGCATTATGTGAAAACAGACTCACATCCATCTCTCTGCTATTGCATTAGACCTCCTGTTGTTTCTATTAGGGCATAGTACAGGTGGGAGGTTCCAGAAAAAAAAATACAGCAGGATCTGGAAAGGAACATCGATGAAGCACCATCCATTCACACTGTGATCCTATCTGTGCACTTTAACAAGCAGCATTTGAATTGTCTCTTGGCAGTATCCCCATTCCATTCTGTGGACTTTCGTGGCTCTGTACTGTTTAATAAGCAGAAGCCTTATGGTCTGGGAAGTCCATACGCTTCATACTTTACTTGCCCTATCACGTAATTCGAAGCCCTCATAACCCTTTGAGGACAAACTGGTAATCATTATGGCCAAATTGTAGCTCCCTGAAATGGATCAGGCAACAGTCACTTTGCATACACAAATCTACTATATTTTCAAGGGATTTATTAATTTCCTCCAGTTTTTTGTTTGTCTTTTTCTCAATTTCTTTAAGGAATTTTTTTTCATTTCTTCTTTAAGGACCTCTGTCATTTCATAAAGTTGGTTTTCAGGTCATTTTCTTGTGCTGCAGCTGTGCTGGCATATTCCGGTCTTGTAGTAGGATAGCTGTTTCTGGTGGTGTCATATTGCCCTGGATGCCTTTGATTGTGTTCTTACCCTGGCATTTAGGCATCTGAGTTGGGGATGAGTATAGGTCTTGGTGCCAATTTCTAAGTTGTTTTTTTTTTTTTGGGGGGGGGAGTGGAAGTGTTTTATTCTTTGGTTTCCTCTTTGGTCTTCTGATCATGATGGTCTGGATCCACTAGGGAGTCTCTGACCAGGTTGGGGGGCTGGACTTCTAACAACTAGCTTGGCCTTCGGTGTAGCAGGGGACAGGGGTTCTCTGTTATTCTAACTGGTGTGTGGCCTGTACCTGAGCAGTGGTAGTCTGCTGAATTGTGGGCAGGGGCCTGGCAGCAGGGGCAGCCAGTGAGGTGGGAGGGATTGGCAGTGGGATGTGTCTTGGGGAATGGAGTCTGGTGAGTGGGGCCGTTCAGCTGGCAGGTGGGTCACTCACCTGTTCATCTGAGTGGTGTGGCCTGCACCTGAGCAGCAGGAGTCTGCCAGAAGCCCAGCCTTGGGATGGGCCTTCGGTGGGAGGGGAAGAATGGGACGGGTGGTAGTGGAATGTCTCTTAAGGAACAGAGTCTAGGGAGTAGAGCCACCTGTTCTGTACCTACGGCCTGTACCTGAGCAGTGGTACAGGTCTCCCCTATTATATTTTTAAGAACAAATGGAGCATGGGAGATTATACTCTTATCATGGGTGTACACTGATGCATGCAGAAGCCAAATTATACTTCCAGGATCTACATAGCTACAGGGTGGAAAAAATATGCAGAATGGTCACAGGTCAATCCCACAGAAGCCCATGGTGTAACTATGATCTTCTACTAATTCCTTTCTGGCATTGCCAAGGTGGACAGCCACTATTTACCCTAGGAGGTCTCCTGCCCTTGGCATTTCCCATCAGTGTTTATCACCTTCTACCTACCCTAGCCACAGAGTGTGCTCATCATGCTAGAACATTCGTCATCACTGCCCTACTTATCTTTCCTCCCAAAGACAGACCCCGAGTCAAAATCAGGTTTCTCATGCTCTTGGAGGGGTGCCTGCAATGTGACCACTCTTTGCTGGTTTTATAGTTTTTTTTTTTTTTTTGTATTAACATATACCCCATATCTGATAAAGTTTGTATCACACTGAGCCTTTAAGCATAGATACACAGCAGGTAGTAGGCAAACCTGGCCTGGAGAGTTGAATGAAAAACTATACAGACAGTGGGTGACAAAGAGTCAGACCTTCTGGCCTCAGCATGACTTGAGGTTTTCAAAGAAGGTACAACTAGAATAAAAGAGAGATGTCCAGTAATGGAAGCAGCAGGAGCCTGGGAGACATGTACTTCATCCCTCATTTTGTCACTCATGGGGATGGCTTAGGACAAACTGCAGTGTCTCAACATACCCCCTCTTCCTCCAGCTCTTCGTTTACTTCTGAGGGACTAGGGGCAACAGTGCCTTTCTTTTTAAGTCATTCTATGGATGAAATGACACAAAAAAGGAAGCTTGACTGTGGTGTTTGCCATTAGACAAGTGAAACATCAGACATTCAGTCTCCATTTGAGGAATACCTGCCATGTGCAGAACACTGTTCCAGATCAGGAGACCACAGCTCTAGCCTACAATACGAATTCACCCTACCCCCAACAGCTTATACACATGAAGTTTTACATAGGAATGTAGCCCTCATCGCTTTTTTTTTTGCATTTTGCCAGTACAGCCTCTATACTGCAAGGCAGAATTGAGGTTTGAGGTGTTGAAGTAGAGACATGAAGGCTTGCCCATGATCTTCTCTTTAGTTCCTCTACCCTTTCTTCTCAAAGTTTTCAGCTCCCATTTTAGGTAGGTAGAAGAGAGCTACGATCATGAGCAAACAAGCCTTGCTTACTTGTTCCATATTAGGTTATTATGATGGACCTGAGGGAAGACACAGGTGATGGTGGACAATGAGGGGAAGAGGATAGATATTGAGGAAGGGCTTCCTTTACTTTAGGTGCAGTTTGGACAAAGCTCAGCCCTTGAAGCCATTCACTTCTGAAAGATAGAAGGTCTCAAAGGAAGCAGAAATTGTTAAGTACCTGCTACTTCATACTGGGGTTGAGAAGTGGAACAGAATTAAAAAATGGTTAGTATGGTGGATTTTACATGTGGGAAACAGCAATAATAATGTTTTTGTGATAGTGGAGGTGTGTGTGTGTGTGTGTGTGTGTGTGTGTGTGTGTGTGTGTGTGTATGCTGTTTAGTGCAGATTTGGTTCAGGTTCATGCATTGAATACCCGTAAGGAGGCTAGAAGTTGATATCAAGTGCCTTCCTTTCTTGATCTCCACTTTAAAAGAGAATTCCTAGAAGGAAACTGTTTGCATTGGCTGATTGCTAAAACTTCAATGATTATGTAGAGTTTGGAATGTTGCTGATCAGATTAGCCTTATTACAGTTTCTCTCTGGCTAGCTTTAGCTCCATATAGAGACATCCCTTGCCCAAACAATCCTGATCAGACCAAAAATCCTGATAAAAAGATAAAAATAAAGAAAACTATTCTCCTCTACTGGAAAGGCTGTAGAAGCTACCAGATAGCTATAGTTGGCTCCAGAATAAACTATCTCTTATTTTCTTTGAGGTGAGAGCTGTGTTTTTGCTTGGACCATTTTGTTCTTTTGAGACAGAGTCTCTCACTGACTGAGATGCACTGGTTGGCTGGTCCATGAACTCTGGGGATCTTGTCTCTACCTCTGAGTAAGTTAAAGATGCATGCCGCTATATTCAGTGCTTATGTGGGTGGGTGATGGAGATCAAACTCATGTCCTCAGCCTTTACCAATGAGCCATTATCCATTGCCCAAAAGTTTGGTTTTTTTTTTTTAAACTTTTAAGTTATGAGAGGGAAAGTGTCAGAGTAACTATTGGGTAAGAGCAGGAAAGATGAAGGAAGTGTTACCGTAGTGGGGGATCAAGGCATCTGGGAAGGAGGCATTTGAATGTAGTATTGAGGGAAGGTGAGATGTATAGGCATGTGGGAAAAGAACCTCCAGGAAAGAAACCATGCAGTTAATGCTCAGGGTCAGTAATATATCTGGTATCTTTTAGAAGCAGAAAGGAAATTAGGGTGGTGTTGACAGAATTAGAAAGAGGGTGTGTGTGGCTGTTTGAATGAAAATGGTCCCCATAGGCCCATCAGGAGGGGCACCATTAGGAGGTGTGGCCTTGTTGGAGTAGGTGTTGCCTTTTTGGAGGGAATATGTTGCTAGAAGTGGCCTTTGATATTTCTGATGCTCAAGCCAGGCCCAGTGTCACTCTCTCTTCCTCCTGTCTTTGGATCAGGATGTAGAGCTCTCAGCTACTTCTCCAGTACCACACCTGCCTGCATATTGCCACACTTCCCACTATGACAATGGATGAAACCTTTGAACTATAAGCAAGTTCCATTTAAATGTTTTTCTTTATAATAGTTGCCATGGTCATGGTGTCTCTTCACAGCAACAGAATACTAAAACAGTGAGTGAATGCTAGTGGTTGAGATCAGAGAGGTCATGTACCTTTGACAGTGGCCAGAGGCCAGTGTTTTGAATGTCTAAGCTTTTCTGTAGGAAATCTCAACTGTAAGACAGAAACAAAACATAAGTTTGAAAGGGTTTCTTTTAGAGAAAGTTAACTGAATTGACCCAAGAAAAGAAGACTGGCTTTTCTCCTAGACAAAAAAGTGGCTCAATGTAGGTCAGAGACATTACATCCTTCTCCAGGGGAAGCAGATGCTGATGACATTAAAAGCTTAGGCTTGGTGCCATGGGTAATTAAAGTCCAGGATGGTTTATGAGAGGGCAGGAGGAACACACACAAATCAGAGTGCAAGCCTACAGGTGCAGATGGGGATCCAGGCACCTGCTGTGTCTGTGTCAGTGCCATAGTGCATATTTGGGGCAGTGTCAGGATGGATTACATTCCTTTTTCTGACTTCAAAAAACATTCTGTACACACCCCTTATTGTGGATGGCAGTTCCTAAGACAGAAGTTTCCTAGGCCCTATGAACAGAGGCTGTAGAAGGCTATCCCGCACACACTGTGTGATACAGGATACTGGCTGAAATGTGGACCAGGATCCTTCTGAGCAGCTACCAAAAAGAAAAGAAAAGAAAAAAAAATCAGAGAAGATGTTTTAAGTTTGCTGCCATTGTGTGAGACATGTTTTCCCTTTTCTGGTTGATGGCTGTGGACCAGTAGGGAAAGATTATTATTTTCTTGGACTCCCTTTTTGTTGAGCCCTGTGTATTCAAGTTCAGGATGGCCATGAGATTGGGGATTTTTGTTTTGGCTCCAGAGATTCCTAAGGTATATTTTGTCTGCAGGATTGCAGGATGTAGTTTATCTTTTCTCCTTTTTTTTTTTTTTTTTTTTTTTTGAGCTATCTTCTGGGCATGGAAGTATCAATTTTTATCTGAGTGCAAAAACATGTTAATGATTTTGCAGAACTCTATCTTCTAGGCATCTCCATACCAGCATATCTGGACAGTGGCAATAGCTGTCCTCAACTCTCCGTAGGCAAATGCAGATGCTGGGCCCACAAAGATGAGTGATTCAGCCAGGCAAGAGGCCAGAAAGTCTAACATTTTGAAGACATATTTGCAGGCAGTTTCGGTTTTGTTATTTATTTGAGACAGGGTCTCACAGTGGAGTCCTGCGTTGACTGAAATTCATTATGTGTCGCTCAGGCTGCTCTTGATCTTGGAGTCCTCGTGCTCAGCCTCTTGAAAGCTGGGGTTTCAAGTGTGAGTCAGCCATAGGGTAGCTTCTGACCCACGGAACAAATAAGCCTTAGTCTACGGAAGTCTACAGAAATGTGCTGCCCATTTCCACCAACACTGGCAGAATCAGCACAAGAAGGGCTTGGGTTTTGTCTCTGGGGAATGTGCTGAAATGAAAGGAGTGGAGTCCACAGTGTAGACCATATCCCACGTTATCCAGTCCGCTGAGTCCCACAGCTCATAGGGCTCCAAGTGACATCTGTCTACTTTCTGATTGTATTTATGTTTTCCAGATCTACAGAATAAAGATCCCCACAACTGGGAGCATTTCGTGGTTGCTCTGAGATGTGGAAATCAGATATTTAATATGAATGTTATCTGGGAGTGCCAATAAATGTTTGGAATTATGTTGAACATGTCTAGTCATGTTACCTACTTATGTAAGGCTTTCCTTTCCTTAAGACAGGGAGTATTTATTGGTCACTTGAATGTTAACTTACTACATCCTGCTAAGGGCATTTGCTTCCTTAGAACATCATTAAATTTTTGCAGCCATTTTACACAAGAAAATGAAGTACAGAGACATGCCCAGAGTCCCAGAGACCAAGCCAACTGTTGGCTCTTTTGAAGTTCCAGCCTGCAGAGACTGGGATCTGCTGCCTCTCAGACTTGGTACCCACATAAAAATATTGATGCCTGGACCTCATCTTTGGCCACAAAAATCTGAATCTCTTCAGGGTTGGGGTGTTTGCTATCTGAGCTTTAAAAACACTTTCCAAGCATCATAATATCAATATTTTTGTGTTTCTCTTATGTATTACTTATTTGTGTGTGTATGTGTGTGTGTGTTTGTGTAGTGTGTGTTGATATACACCTGTGCACATGCCATGACATACCGTGAAGGTCTGATAGAGACTCATGGAAATTAGTTCATCTTTCTACCATATGGGTCCCTGCATTGAACTCAGGACATCAGGCTTGGTAGTAAACACTTGTGCCCACTGAGCCAACTTGCTGGCCATTTTTATATTTATTTAATGACTGATTTTATTGTGAAGTGAGTTCCTCAAAATTCATGACATAAATGCATAGCTAAATGGTGGTAAAGGACACAATTGTGACATAAGTAACCCGTGAGTACTCCAGGGCTTGATTTGCCCAACACAGCTATGATCCTAACTCTTGACTAACCACTGCTCCTTTTCTTGCCACTTGGTATTCATTTCTCTTGCTCCTTGTGTGCTCAGGAGTTTGTGCCACTAAAGCCATCTAGACTGAGGTATATGAAACCATATGCTTCCTTGTAGCTTCAGCCCATTTGTTTTCACTGCACATAGAATATTAATGCACGTCCAGACAGACTGTCAGTCACCATGGGTCAAAATTTGGACAGATTCTTACACTGGGATATTTTAGATAAGGTGTCTAAAATTTGGGGCACATGCTTTTGGTACATATATGTGTGTGTTTGTTTACAGGGTTTATACTTAGGGCAATGTTGCTGGGTGAAAGGTGTGTTTATCTTTAAATATAGTACAAAATATTTGTATGTTTTCTAATGTGGTTCCTACTCCTATCAAAAATATTTGAGAATTCTGTCCCTACCATATCTCACCAACCATTCCTATTACCAGTCATTTTAATTTTAGCCATTCTGGTGGGTGTGTGGAAGTATCTTGTAGGTTGAATTTGCATTTCCCTAGTGGCTTGTGAGGTTGCTTGCTTTTCATTTGGATAAAAGCCACTGGAGATCCTCTTTTGCAAAGTGGGTACTCCAGGTTTGACATTACTTTTCCATTAGATTGCCTGTGTTTTTTCTCATATATTCTGGATAAAAGCCCTTTATTAATAATTACATGTGTAGCAAATAATTTTTCTCACTCTGTGGTTTTTCTCTATGGATGCTTTTGTTGTTATTGCTTTGTTTTATGGACAAAGATTCTTATTTTTAATGAAGTGGAATGAATCACATAAATCACACTCTTCACAAGAAAACCCTGGAGATTTCTCAACTATTTGTCTCTAGAAGCTTCATGTTCTTCTTTCATGTTGAAGCTTACCATCAAGCTGGAAGTGATTCGGTATACAGCATGAGGCAGACATCAAGCTTTCTTGTTCTCTCCTTCTCACCCCCTTTCTCCAACTGGTAGAAAGTTTTCATGGGAATATCTTTTGAAAAGCATCATATATGAGCATTTGCTCGTAGTTGTTTGTACTTCCATTAACCTCATCACTAAGAAGTAGCCACATTATGGGGCTGGAAAGATGCCTGGTGGTTAAGAACACTTGTTGCTATTGTTGCAGAGGACCTGGGGTTCAGTGCCCAGCACCCACATGTGGCTCACAACTACCTGCAACTTCAGTTCCAGGGGATCCAGTGCCCTTTTCTGACCTATGTGGTCACTGGGCACACATGTGGTACATATACATGCATGCAGGAAAAATACTCATACACATAGACTAAAATAAATAAACATGAATTAAAAAAATTGAAGCATATTGTTTTGAAAAAAGAGGTAGCCACTCAGAATCTTATTTTGTTTCTATGGGATCGAACCTAGGCCTTCACACAGGCTAGCAGATATTCTGCCATTGAACCCTATCCCTAGCTCACCTGTCTGTCTTATTTGGCAATGCCTGGAACCAGGCCTGGTCAATAGAGTCATAGTTAGTATATTTTAAAGATATGAAGAATGAATGAGTGCAAACTATTGTTTATCTCCCATCATTTCTTCTTTGTCATTTTCACAAAGTTGAGCTATGTTGCATGTTGAGCAATATGGTTCATTTACTTAAGTATAGCTCCTGTCTACTCTCTAGTAGTGAGTTTTTTCAAGTTGATGCTTATAATAGGTTTTCCGTTATACATAGACTGCTTTGACCCAGTACGCTAATGTTGAGGTGGTAGATACTTACTGCCCTATGTGTGCACATGCATGAGAATACCTGTGCATATGTACATGCCTGTGCCTGTGTGTGTGTGCACTGCTACTGATGGGAACAAGGTTCTTTCCTATGCTAAGTAGTTGGTCTATCACCTGAGGTACACCCACCCCCATCTTCTTTCTTCTTTGGAACCAAAATAAATACCATTCTCTGTCCTGATTTTTTCCATTGATTTCCGTTCTTTTTTTTTTCGGAGTATAGTTGAGGTAGAATTATCAGGTCAAGATGCTAATACTTACATATTTCAAAACTTACTACAAAATCCCTTTAAATGTTTCTTAAAACCATTGTGGTTTCCCCAAACAATGGTATTGCCTGTCTCACAGAAAGTTTACTCTATTCATTCATTTTTTTTAAACCCTAGTCTAAAATTGTTTAAAAGTTACACCACATTATTGTTGTAGTTTCCAATTTGTTTATCTCCACTGACCCTGAAAATGTTACTTGTATGAACCCTTTGCTTCCTTTTTTTAGAACCACTACAGTCTCCAAGACAAGCATCTCTCATTACCTTCAGGCATATTGTGAATGTTTTCCAAGTTGTCACTTTCCCTAAAATTCAGTGTCTCCTTTTTTGTTTTTCCAAATTTCATAATTTCTTTAAAATAATCTCTGTTTTTTTCCTTTTTATTTCATTTCCTTTCTTTTCCTTCCCTTTCCCCTTCCTCCCTTCCATCCTTCCTTCCTTGCTTGCTGCCTTCCTTTCTTTTTGAGAAAAGGTCCCATTATGTAGCTCTGCCAACCTTGGGATTCACTATGTAGACCGTGCTGGCCTCAAACTCACAGAGACTCAGCTCTCCTGTTAGAAATCATTCTCTTCTAGGGCTCAGTCATGCTCCTGACGCAGCCCTGGTGGGACATTGTTGGATGTGATGTTCTGTTTTGTGCAAGACAAATTTCGTTATTTTCTTCAGCTACTGGATTTTTATACTAGTCTTTTACTTACGAATTTTGCTTCTGTAACTATTTGGGATAATATCATTTATAGTTTTTTTTTTTGAAATTTTATTCTGGTCCCCTTTTTATAAACATGTATAATGCATCTCAAAATGGATCAGAAAATTGCAGTTCACCAAGACTACTAAGAATTAATGATTCATACTCTATTTCTCGAAAGTTTAGGAGAACTTCTAATTTTTATGATGTCTTCCTGCTGTATCAGGATTTAAACATGACTTTGGTTATTCATGTCTTATTTTAAACTAGTGTATTTTAAACTTTTTATAAGATTCAAAGTTACGAATTAAAGATAAAATTGAGCTGGTTGCCCTGAAGAAGCTGAGGTAGGAGGATTTCAAGGTTGCAGTCAGCATGCCCTACACAGTGACACTGTCTCAAAAAACTGAAAAAAAAATAAATTAAAAAAATAAATCTAGAGACCAGTTAAAAATAAATAAAAGATGTTACTAGCTATATTATATAGAGACATATATATTTTTATATAAATAAATAAAGGTTACTTATTTTTTTCACTTTTTTTCTTTATTAATTACACTTTATTCACTTTGTATCCCCCCTGTGGTTCTCTCCTTCCTCCTGTCCCAATCCCTCCCTTCCTCCACCCTCTGCATGCATGCCCCTCCCCAAGTCTACTGATAGGGGAGGACTTCTTTTCCTTCTATCTGATCCTAGTCAATTAGGTCTCATCAGGAGTGGCTGCATTGTCTTCTTCTGTGGCCTGGTAATGCTGCTTCCACCTCAGGGGGAGGCAATTAAAGAGCAGGCCAATCAGTTCATGTCAGAGACAGTCCCTGTTCCTATTACAGTGGAACCCTCTTGGATACTGAACTGCCATGGGCTACATCTGTGCAGGGATCTTAGGTTATCTCCATGCATAGTCCTTGGTTGGAGTATCAGTCTCAGGAAAGACCCCTGTGCTCAGATTTTTTGGTTCTGTTGCTCTCCTTGTGGGGTTCCTGTCCTCTCCAGATCTTACTGTTTCCCACTTCTTTCATAAGATTCCCTGGATGTGAGGGCGATCTGGCTGTGACATCTGTCATCCCATTGATCACCAGGGTTGATTCAGCTGATCTGGCTGGCTAGGCGGGTGTCCCTTCCTCCATGTGCGTCCCTCCCAAAGCTTTGTGCTTGGTCAAAGAGGACGACCTTCTCCGAATAGAGGAAAACAGATCTTCGGTCAAAGGTATACGAGTAGCTGCGCTCCCCTGCTAGAACCTCCAAACAAGCTCAAGGTTACTTATTTTAAAGTCAATATTTTAAATGATAAATTATAGCTAGTTGCATCACTATGCCCAGCTCACTATCCTTAATTGATGATTTTGCATTTTTTATTTCAATAAGCTAACTTTAAGATAGTTTCATCTTGCTGAGATGAAACCTTGGTTTGTTTTAATCTACGCTTCTTCAGTGTTGTCAGCACTGGTAGTACTGCACTGTACTCTGAGAACAACTTTCGATGCCCCTCCGAGTTGTGGTAAGAAGTGCCCATTGTTCTTCAGGTTTCAGAGGAACTTGCTACATTACAGGGTGTACCAAATGCCACTGGAGGATCTTGAAATGCCCACAGTACCCCTGTAGCAGACTCTCTTACTGGCTTTGGCCATGCCAGGCATCTCAACTTCCCTTTCTCCCTTTTCTTCTTCATCATTGTCTTTTAGATGTGTTTCAAGTATGCAGTAAATCAGTAGACTTAGTCTTATGCTAACTTTATCAGTGTTTTAAAGAAATTTTGTTCTTTGATTTAGCCTGTGTGCTTGGTCAGTGGCACTCATAACTACTTGGCTCTGCTTTGGCCAATCCACCCCATGGCTAGGGAGGCCAAGTCCATTGGGATTGAAGGATATTTTGATTGTCTGATACATGAGGATATCTAGGGAACACTAGGCATTTGAGCTCAAGAATGGTACAAAATATTTCTCATTTTTATTATTAAATGAAGCAAAGCATGAGATAATGTTTATATTTAGCTTAATCAAATACAAGTATGGGGGGCAAATACACCTGGTGTTATGTCTTATCTTTGGTCATGTGAAAAGAGCCAAGAATATTCTTCCCAAGCCTTTGCCTTTCCCACAGAGATAATTTAGGTATTTCAGGCCATTGTTTTCCAGTCCTTTCTTTCAAGTGTATTCACTTATCGTAGTTTGTGCAATTCTTTCTAGAAAACACCTTCATAATGAGCATTCTGCATTCTGCCCCATCCATAGTTCACGGTAAGTTTTTAATTTAGGCTTCCGCATGCTTTATTCTTCCAGCACATTTTCTTGCTGCTCTCTGGCTATTGACTGATAATATAACCCACACCTTGCTTCCTGTAAGAGGAACCCCTTAAGTTACACCTTTTTGTGGAATCCAGTACTCTATCCAGCAGGGTATTAAAGCATATGCTGAAATGCATAGCCAAACTTTGGGCAGAGTGCAGGGAATCTTATGAAAGAAGGGGGAGATAGAAAGACCTGGAGGGGACAGGATCTCGACAAGGAAAGCAACAGAACCAAAAATATTAGGCACAGGGTTCTTTTCTGAGACTGGTACTCCAATGAAGGACCATTCATAGAGATAATCTAGAACCCCTGTACATATGTAGCCCATAGCAGCTCAATCTCCAAGTGGGTTCCCTAGTAAGGGGAGTAGTGGCTGTCTATGGCATGAACTCAGTGGCTGGCTCTTTGAGTACCTCACCCTGAGGGGGCATTGTGTGTATGTGTGTGGGGGGGGGAGGTAGCCTTACTGGGCCACAGAGGAAGACAATGCAGCTAGTCCTGATGAGACCTGATAGGCAAGGGGTCAGATGGAAGAGGAGAAGGACCTCCTTTATAAGTGGAATGGAGGAGGGGCAGGGGAGGAGAAGAGGTAAGGAGGGAAGGATTGGGAGGGGACTAGGGAAGGGGCTACAACTGGAATACAAAGTAAATAAATTGTAATAAATAAAAAATAAATTGAAAGAAAGAAGGAAGGAAGAAAGAAGGAAGGAAGGAAGGAAGGAAGCAAGCTAAGGCTTCCGCCATCTTGCAAATCCTTACACAGTGTTGCTGGCCAAGGTTCTGAAACTAGAAAATGCTACTGTGCCAGAAATGTGGATGTGTTCTTGTCAGAGGAAGGGAGGATTGTTTGGGAAGGGCTGAAGTATGTTCACTCAGCCTGGTGTAGCTGGCTGGGTCAGGTTATGGTGTGTGTCGGGATTATCATTGGTCTCTTTGTTGTCAGGTTGGGTTCCAGAAAGTGAGTGCTGAGATGAATCCTGTTACACAGGCTCTTGAATTTGCACAGGCAGCGGGAATGGAAAATAAATCACACAAAGATCAGGAGAAAGTTAGTAACACTTAAATTTATACAAATACCTCATACATATTCACTGTGGTCTCAGAATCTCGAACCATCTTTCATTATCATCCCATATTCAGACAGTAAGGCTGGGTTTGTATTTTTATGCTGGTCAGTTATAATCTGTTGACCAGTTCTGGAAAAAGACACAATCTCAAGTGAGGAGTTCTTCTGCCAAGGCTGCATTTGGAGGGCGAGCTGGTCACTCAAGTATCCACTAAGCCTGCTGCACCTTACTGGGGATGTTTTGTTTTTCAAAGACCTCTGAGTTTGCCTGGCTATATTTATTCTAGCCTACTATATCTTAGTCTAGTCTCTGTGTAAAGCACTTCAACCGTCAATATTTTATGAAATAGACACTGTACTGTCAAGTTACTGGTTTGAAAATGGGAAATAAAGCACCTTTAGATTAAATGTTACCCCTAAACTTTGAGTGTCAGAGTTGGTATTCGAACCCAAACACTCTGATGTCAGCCTGCTGCTTCTATTGATTGGAAGAATAAATCCTCTATTCTTCTGCTCGGCATTTATTTTTAAGTACTTAAGAGTCTTGAACCCGTATTTCTCAGATGACTACTTAGTTGTGTCTGTGTGCTTCCTTCACACATCACTGAGCAGCTGACAGGTATGGAAATCCGACCTCAGCATGTCCCCATTAAACCCCTACCTGGATGTCCTGCAGCTTCTGAGGCTTAATGTGTGGTGCTGAGAAGTATTCAAGCTTGATTCTTTCAACTTCTGTTAGACCTGACCTCACCGTTTCTGCTTGCGTGCTTCTAGGAGCCTGTCCAGGTCCAAGTTTTGAAAAAAGGCGCCCATGACTGTATATTTTTGTCTGCTCTTCTCATGGGGAAAACTATTAATTCACATTTACTTGTACATCTTTTGAATCACTTTGGTGTTCAGTCTCTATCATACACAGCGGCAGGTGCTGGGCACACAGAAGTCAGCGAGAGCATAACACAGAGATGAAGAGATGGTCAAGAAAGCAAACTCAAGGACTCTGAGCCCTAGGGCAGGTTTTCAGCAAGATGGGCCCAGGGTGGGTCTTCAGAAAGACAGGCTTTCTGATGGAAGGTGCCCTCTTGCTTGAGGGTGGCAGTGCGTGACAAACTCAAGTTTTCAAAAGTCCCATCCTCCTCGGCAAAGCTTAATTAGATGTATTAGAACCCATGACAGCAAACGCTAACATGGAGATTCTAGATGCTATTTCTCTATCGATCTGTGCAGTCCGTACGCTTTCTGGGAGAAACGCAAGCCTGCAGAGGCTCTTGCTTTGCTTAGCCACGCATTCAGGTAGTGAGAGAGGCATCTTGTAGTTCTGTGATCCATGCTTAGAAACAGAGGACAACTGCTTGTACTGAGGTCCCTCCTCCATCAGGAATCTTATCCCACTCTGAACATCACCAAGAGGGCCCTGACCATCTCCCCTCTGCACTCTGGCATAAGCACTGTTTAGCATGCCAGGTACCGCATCAGTGACAAAGCTTGTTCCAAGACGCTGTAGTCCTGTAGTCCTAGGCATGTCACATGCCACCCGGGCTCTTGCCAATGTGTTGAGTAAGTACACGCTGGACAGTCTTGTCTTGAATGAACCAGACTATCATTACTACCCCTTTTGTTTCCACCTCACTGCCCTCCTGCAGCCTGAGGCTCTGTGACTTCTCTGGTCCACCCTAACTCCCACTTCCAGCTTCCTGCAGGCTAATGCTGCTGATATTCCCTCCCTGCTCTGTGATAATCCCTCCTGCTCTGATCTCATCACCATGATGATTGATCTTGAATCGGCAAAGAAAACTTTGCCGTCATGTTTCATGAGATTGGTTAGATTAAGTTCTGTCTCCCGAACACACAGCAGTCTCACAAACTCCGCAATTTACTTTCTTGTCTGTCTCCTCATCCCTGTGAGATGCCGTAGCTGACCTCTCTGTGTGCTTCTCTCTCTGTATATGTCTGGTAGGTACACACAGGCTTATTTTTTTTTAAACTGAGAGCTGGGAACATTGCCAGGCAACTGTGCCCTCTTCTTACCTTGTGTTCTCAGGGGACTATAAACACCTGTTCCGCAAAGCGTGGTCATTGGATTCATAGAGAGGGAAGGCAGCCAAAGGCTCGGGGTTCTGTGTTTACTTCCTGCTGGGATGAGAAGTTAGGAAGAACAGTACTCCCAAAGTTTTGCAGGGAGCTTGATCTCTGTGGCATGTATTTACCTTATCTCCACTTTACAAATAGAAAAAAAATGGAACACCAAGGTTCAGAGGGTGTCAATAACTTTCTTCAGTTGTCTGAGTTGAGAAGAGGCAGTGTTTGGACCTGGATGCAGATCCTCAGCATTCTTATCCCTGGTCCTTCCCTATTGTCACCCTAGGGAAGGGTGACTAAGAACAGCCATCTTTCTTCTGTCCACTATATGGACTTGTAAGCAGGTCAGAGCCAAAGTCTGCACTTACTCTCTTTAGACTAAAGATGCCTCTGTGCCCTGGGCTTAGCTTCTTTCAGGAAATCTGACTCTCATAAAAAGTAGCCCCCAAACCCTGTAGGATATTGTAGTAGGGCAACATTTACAATTGTACAGTGCACTCTGTGAAGGAGGTGTTATTGCATTGCTGATTTGTGTGACTGGGACACTGCTTTTGCCTTGGCCGCACTGTGGGCAGGAACCGTGATGGTGAAGGAAGTCCTCATTGTTAACCCCCAGGCCCTTGGGAAGAGCCTATGGTTCAGTTGACATCATCCACATATCTGGAACATTCTTCCTCAGAATGTTCTGTTAGTTTGTCTGTTAGTTTGCCTGACTGTGGGAGAACCCTACCACCACTTGCCTCTAGAACCCTAAAGTCATCCAGCTGAATAAAGCAAAGGATATATACCCTGTGGGTCTGGACTTCTGGGGTTCACAGCTGGGCTTTGGGGCTCATAGACACTAAAATAGTGCAACAGTTGCTCATTCACTGATTGTGCTAGGTACCTAGAAGAGCATCTGGCATGTAGTAGGTGAATGAATTAATCCCTCCCTGAGTATTCATTGAAAGAATGAATGCTAGTCGCAGGCTGATGGTAAGGATGAGGAGTTAGCCTGACAAGATGTTCTGCAGTATCTTGAAAGACATTTTGAAGAAACAGCCCCTGTCCACATTGATGAATTATAAAAGTGTATAAGAACTAGTAAGAAGGGCTTCATCCCTCCCAGGCCAGAAAGAACACTGCTGAACACAGTCTTCCTTTTCTTCCAAAAGGAAGTCATAGTGTGTGAGAGATTGCAGTGCCTCTGCAGGACAGAGGATCTGGCAGTTTTCTTAATCTGAGTCCATGAAATGCCACCTTCCTACTTACTTCTTCTATTTATTCTCCTCTCTCATTTCCTCTTTGTTTTCCTTCCTCTCCCCACTACCCTTCATCAGTTTATACAATAAGCTACTCCATTTGATTTGGACATCTGCCTCCAGGGAATTTTCAGTCCACAAGAAAATCTTCTCTTTCATTCTAACAGTTTTGCCTCTTTCAACATTGTGGGGGCCTGGAATCTGAGAATCCTGATAGTCTCTACAGAGTATGATGCCACCTATAACCACTCTCCTTTAATAACACTGTCATTTCTTGATGAAAACCTGAGATATTAATGATGCTCAGACTGCAAGGCCAGGTAACCTCATGGGTGCATCTATCCCAAGTGTCAGCGGCTGGAATGTCTCTTCCATAGAGCTCCTACAAATGCTGATCTTGGCCAGTTATGGGGACTGTCTGCCTGATGGAAGGAGTGTTCGTGTCGAACTAATGTGGGTTTGAAGCTTGACATTGTCACTTCTCAGCTGTGTAGACAAACAAATGACTTGTCCTCTCTGAGGCTCATTCTCCACACCTGTACACTTAGGACCAGTGGATCAACCTTTTGAGGAGGTTGAGTGAATTCAGTGTATACTTGTAGCACATGACACTTGTTGATGGCCTTTGGATTCTGATGCTTCTTAGCCTGTGTGCCTACCATTTGTACTCTCTGATGTCCCAAACATCTACACAGATGCTCAGTGTCTTCCCCTCTCTCTAGTATTCTGCTCTTATCTCCCTTGCTGTGGAAAGAAAGCCTTCATCACCCCTCCATTTCCCTTACAGCCGTTCTCTGTGGTAGATCTTAATGAACTGCGGCTCTGTCTCAGGGCCGGGAGATTAAAGAAGAGGTGTCTGGCACCTCTCCTTATGCATCACCCTCTTGTGGAACAGGCTGGGCTTGGTGGGAATTAACTAAGTAGATGGTTGGATAGCTCAGAACATTTTTCTCTCATTCGCCTGTACTTCATTGACTCTTTTTCCTCTCAGGTGTGGTAAACAGATCACTCATCCATGGATATGCATGGAGAAAAGAGTGGGAAATGATGAAGGGGGCCAGGGTGTGTTCAGGACCGACTCTGCAGCATCTATCAATCAGAATCAGGGAAGAAGACTGAGTCCTGTGAGAACCAGAATCTATTTAGCTAGATTCTGGTGTTTAGCGTGTTTGGAAAAACCCCTTCATGTCTGTGAAGGTGACTATGTCAGTGAAACAAGATTTAAAAGGTCTCGTGTATGTTGTGATGTTGGGGGGGGACTCACTTCTTTTCCGCAGACTTAAAGCCTGTGTTTAGGTCTCCCCTAAGCTCAAAACCCACATGATATCATACAGCCCTTCTCTATACTTCTTTGTCCTTTGATCTAAATCAGTCAAAGCAAGGTTTATAGTCTCTGTCCTGGGAGATATCGAACAAGATGATAGAGTGAGCTGATTTTCCTCATGTCCAGCCAAATTCTGGCACACAGTACTTAAGAAGTACTATTTTAACACTGCTGCCCCTTGCGCAATGCAAAACATATGTCTGGATCATCTATACATTTGTCTTAATCATGTTATCATCACCAGCAATAACACAACTCAGGATTTGTTGGTATCTGTATAATCATAGGTGGACTGAGCCAAAAAAAATAATTTAAAAATTAAATGCCAAGATTTCCTCAGGAGCTCCCAGGAGGAAAATCAGGGGAAAGCTGAGTCCTGACTGCAGCAAAAACTAGCAAACACTTAATTTGGTGTGATATGTTCCATGTCTTTGTCTCCAGAACAATTAGCTGATGAATATCTGTCTGCCCTCAGAAAGGGAACATAATATGCAATTAAAATTAAGAACTTTCTGTTGAGGGGACCTGTTACACAAAATTATAGGAAAAAAGCCATTAGAGAATATTATTGTTTCTCAGATTTCAAAATCAAGGTAATTAGGAGATGCTAAACAGTAAGGATCAGCTGAGAGGTTGAGTAGGGGGAAAAAGGGCGACTCACCTTACTGGTTGTGGGCTACAGCTGGTGATTTTGTCACACTTTGGAGTCATTGTCAATGATGAATGCTGGGAGTTGTAACTGAAAGAGAAGCCAGATACCAGTATAGACTCTTGTAACTTTCTAGCTCCTCCATTTACTTTCTTTTTCGTTTGTTTGTTTGTTTTGTTTTCCTTCCTTCAAAGCTTTGGTTTCTTTCTCATTTAAAAAAATAAAATAAAATAGGGCTGATCATTTTGACCACATAGATTTGCTGTGAGCATTAGAAATTAAATGATCAGTGTAATGTGCTTCCTAATATACAATCGGTCCTCTGCTCCTGTGGGTTCTGTTTCTGTGAGTTCAGCCCACCAAAGATGGAAAATATTAACAACAGATGCATCAGTGCTAAAAACGTATGGAATCTTTCTTTCAGTTAGTCCTAAACAATACAGTATAACACCTACTTTGATTATTCTTACTTACCATAAGTAATCTAGTGGTAACTTAGAACATGCAGGAGGATGTGTATGGTATGTGCAAACATTCTGTCATTTTATAGGAAGGAGATGAATGTCCAAAGATTTGTGTGTCTGTGTAGTTCCTGGAACCAATACTTCTTGAATACCAAGGGATGACTGTACTGGGGAGGAGTCAGGCTTTTAGAGATTGTTATTGCCTGTTCAATGACGTGTAGAGTGTCCACATACTGCAGAAAGGTTTATAGGAAACAGGTTACAGGTGGTACTTTGAAGTTCAGGATGCTTTGACTTCCATCTGCAGAGGACTTTCACCTTAGGGATGCCTTTTATTCCATAGAGCAAGAATCCTTGCTTGATTTTATGGCTTCCATTGGCTACTCAGTGATTCTCTTAATGTTACTAGGAGTTGCTTTGGTGGTTGCAATGACTGTTACCATTCCAAATGTCACATCTGTCTGCTGCTACATTTAGAAACAGGAAAAAAGAGTGTCTCTTCCCACAGATCTCTTTTGCAAGTCTAGAAAATCTTTACCCACTCTCATTCTGTCCCTCCTGCCTTATTGCCCAGACTTAGCCACATGCTGGTTAGCAAGAAAACTAGAATAGTCGTGACCTTCTTTACTTTCTGAGACTAGGAGGGACCCCCTCTGAAGTACGTGGCCCCTCCATCCTGCAAACAAACAGAAATGCTTGGCCAGGAAAAAAACAGAAGAACAGTTTGGAAGTGGGCAGGCAAAGGCATCTGCTTAGAACATGGTGCCAGAATTCAAAGACATATGGACAGCATCTAATGGAACACGTCCCTAAAATGAGGGACACCAGTGTGGTAATCACTGAAATGGTGCTGTTTTGCTCTAGGATTAGAGTAGCACTTGCATTTACTTCTGTGTTTTTTAGTATCACCTGACTTTTGAGAAATGTGTTTTGTATTGCTGTTATAACCAGCTGTCTTAGTCACTGTTCTGTTGCTGTGAAGAGACACCATGACAAAGTCAACTCTTACAAAATAAAGCATTTAATTGGGGCTTTGCTTCAATTGACTGAGAACATGGCAGCAGGCAGGACACTGGAGAAGTAATTGAGAGCTACATCCTGTTCCAGAGAGGGAAGGGAGGGAAAGAGGGAAGGAATAAGAGAAGGAGGGAGGGAAGGAGGGAGCCAGAGACAGAGAGAGACTGGGCCTAGCATACAGTTTTGAAACCTCAAAAGAGCCCATCCTTAGTGATACACTTCCTCCAACATGGCCATACCTTTTAATCCTTTCAAACAGTTCCACTGCCTGGTGACTCAGCGTTCAAATATATGAGCCTGTGGGAGCCACTCTTATTCAAATCAGCATGCCAGCTAATACCACTTGTTTTAAAAGTTGTCTCTTTCCAAAATAACAGAATCTGCAATGAGAGGACCCACACAAATTGATGGTAGCTCATTCACAGCACAGTCCTCAAATGAAGAACTGATGGTAGGAAATTATGGTCTAGAATTTAACAAGGGCAGTACTTAACCAAGTTCCAGTTGCTTGTGACAGAATGACTTAATTTACTCCTTAACACAATCCTGTAAAGAAAGACCTTGTTATCCTCAGTCTATGGACAAGGAATCTGACCTGAGCCAGAGAGAACTTTTCTGCGCAATGATTTTCTGGCTCCCAGGACAACACTACTTGATGATTATTCACCTAATATTTACCAAGGATCCAGTGTTTGCCAGCTCTGGGAATAAATTAGAGCACCGCCTCCACTCTCATCGAGTTTATGATCTCAGCAATAGACAGACCAAGAAATGTGGTAGTTTCAGTCAAGTGACAAGTGTTATGGTGAGATGGAAGCAAGGCAAATGGGGTCCATGGCTATCCTCACCTCCCCTTCCTTATTTACTTTCTCTGGTCTTTTATCTCTTCTCACCCATGCTTTCCAGGAAGATCAGGGCTCTCCAAAGAGACAGAGCCAAGGATATAAAGCTGTATTTGAAAGAGTTATTGTCAGATTGGCGGAGGAGGTTTTAGAAGAGCTGATGACCTATGACTCACCATTATCAAGTTAGAGGTCCAGGAAGCCCATTGTGTAGACAGAGCTCAGACTCAAAGGCCTAAAAAACAGAAACACTAGTTTCTGGAGACAGGAGAAGGTGGATGCCCCAGCTTAGCAAAAGCACACAAACCTGTTGTCTCTGTTTCTTCTATATTCAGACCCTCTCTGGACTGTAGGACAACACCCAGGGGGGAGGACAATCTTTTTCACTCAGTGTTCTGGTCAAAATTATAGTTTCTTTTAGAAACACACATATACACATACCCACAAACCATGCTTCACCTGCTGTCTGTACATCTGCAGTCTAGGCAAGTTGGCAGAATTAGCCATTTTGTGTACTTTCACTTGTAGGTCCCTTCCTCCCTGATTTTTTTGGGGGTTGGTTTGTGTGTTTGTGTACATGTCTGAATACAGGTGTACATACATGTG
>NW_026596079.1:10517125-10528175 GCF_907164565.1 Psammomys obesus
ACATGTCTGAATACAGGTGTACATACATGTGTATGCACATGTATGTAGAGGCAAGAGGTTAACAGTGGGTGAATTTGTTAATTAAATTCCACCTCATGTATTGAGGCAGGCTCTCTCACTTGGACCCAGAACTCACAGAATAAGCTAGTATAGCTGGCTAGCTCTCTACAGGAGATAGGGCTTAAGGCCTCTCCCTACTTTTTAAATAGCTCAGCCTCTTCCCCATTCTCTTTCACTAACTGCTTCAGGTTATTGCAGGTAGTTGCATGCTAGAGTCTTACTCAGGATCACAGGACTGGCAGTCCATTGTTTGGGTTGTAATGTCTCTTCTAATTTAAACCCTTTACCTTCCCAGCCCTTGAAGTCCTCTTCAGTGAAATGGAACACATATTTGCTCATATGTCTACACAGAACAGTGGTGATGGTTAGATACCCTAATGAGTATAAAACTAGACTGCAGACAGTGGGAGCTATGAGGATGAGAACTGGCATTATAAGTATCAAAGATGAGGTTGGAAGCAGCCTAGAAGGTGTCTGCAGAGGCACACGTATGAAGAAACCATCTTTTCTAGATCAAGGAATTGGGACTGAGAAGGACTTGCTGTTTTGGTTCTTAACCTGTAGCCTTCTTTTTCTAAAAGTGTCCCATTCTTTTCACTTCACTTCACCAAACAAACAAACAAACAAACAAACAAAAACTACAAAACTGGAGATAATGAGACCAATGAGCAGTTGTAGTCAGGACTCCAGGGTGGGGGGTTGGGGAGGGTTATTGGAGTAACAATGTGAAGAGTGCAGAGAGGCCCTTGGTTAAATGCAAGATTGTGGATTGCCAGTCTCCTATTTATAATAGAGTAATTATGCTTATTATGATGTAAAATACCACTGATTGTAAGAGAGGCCATCAATTTAACTGCAACTTTCAAAAAGAAGCAAAATCAGAAACATTAAATGTACCCATCCATCTAAGACATTCTGACTTTAGAAATGTAATGCGGAGAGAAAGAAGAGTGTGTCTTATAATTGAAGAATTAGGGTAATAACTATGGGAATTTGGATGGGCCATGTTATGGAAAGAAAATAAATTTGGTAGGAGAGGCATGCTCACATTCGAGTAAGATCTGGAAGGCGTATGGCCAAATATTCTCCTGTCCCTACAGAACCAAAGGTCAGCAAAAGAAACTGACTCCTAATCTGAGTTATTGACTTCAAGGCAGTGATTGCTAGGAAAGTCTTATGAGTACTTGCTCAGAGAATTCTAGGGAAAGGAAGTACCAGATGAGAACTCCTCCAGGGAATAGTGCCAATGGTGGACCTCTGCAGGATACAGTAAGTGGCCTGGGAGAAGAGGCTGAGCTGGCATTGAAAGAAGAGGCCAACACAAACAGAGCTATACAAATGGTCAACATGGCCCTGAATCCTCTTATGGTGCACCTAGCACAGGATGGTGGTGCTCAGAAAGCACCCAGAGGTAGCTAGAGATTAGATGGAACTTTAGGAGTTGTGGGAGTCCTTAGAAACAGACTAGCTGGGAGTCTGGATTCACTGGCAATAGGGGCAGGCTCAACGCAGCTATTCTCAAAGTGCTATCCAGAAACCCTGGATCCAGGGAACTTGGAGTCTCCTAGTTTCAGGGAGGCCAAGATGTTAAACCTGTTTTCCTAAGACCGCTAACCTCATTTGTCCCTTTCAGTCTCATTTTCTTGTGAGTCTACAGTGGTGTTTCTCAGAAACCACAAGGCACATGTGGGCAGGAAAGATTGAATGTAGGGGCAGACACATGGGTCCAGCTACCTTTTTCTAGTCTAGATTTTAAGGCGTGCATAGAAAGAAAAAATGGCACTATTTTTTTTCTCATAGTGATTATCCACCTTAGAAAAAGATACCTTTTCTAAAACATATATTACTTTAGCGAAAATATGGTAGATTCCCAACTGTGATTTTTAGATGAATTTAAATATGTTTACAAGACACTTGACATAGTTCCAAATGGTGTCTGGCTAGGGCCAGGTGTTTGGCTCTTTATCTTTTTTCACAACTCTAGGATAAGAGAGGAGGTGGTGAGTTGTGGTTTTTACATGTGAAGAGACAAGTTCAGAGTGGACAAGCAGCTTTCCCACGACATGGAGCAAATCAAGGGGAGGCAGGATTCAAGTCAGATCTGTCTGACTTGGGTCCATAGACTTCTCATGATTGGGTCTGTGAAAGGAAGCATATTAAATGCCCCAGCCCAGATGTCCCCAGATCTTTGAGCCTGTGTTCTCTGATGGTGTCTGATGGTGTCTGGGAAAATGTGCTGGTCCCAGTTGGTGTGGATTTGTATATTGTTACTCACTAAATGCAAAAGTTAGATACTGATCCAACTAAGCTACCCTCAGAGGGTAGGCAAGGGCCTTGCTGGGTTCTGAGAGGGAGTAGAGCTGTCAGTATTCATCCAAGGATGGAACTTGATATAACCATCCTGAAGCAGAGGAGATGGCACACGCCTTCTGCCAGTTGTCAGCAGAGTTAACTGGTGCTTGTGTATGTCACATGCTAAGCCAGCTACAAAGGAGACACCAGAAAGCAGGGCAAGAAGAACAAATAGTTGGTGTAACATTTTATACATCAGGATTGGTAAGCAGACTTACATATGGGAGTGTGGACATTCAGTTCACGTTGATACTTATTCATGGTGTGACGCTGGGCATGAAACCTCTTGCCATAGTTTCCCCTGAGTAAAATGCTCATTTTGTACAGTTGAAGTGAGGATTAGCGCAGTAAGTACACATCAAGCTTTTGGCTCTTGGCCTGAGAAATAGTTTGAAAGACATTATTTGAAATGTATTATCAGAAAACTGGGAATAGCCTTACCACAAGACCCAGCTATACCACTCCTGGGTATATACCTGAAAGATGCTTCACCATACAACAAGTACATTTGCTCACCTATGTTCATAGCACCTTTATTCATAATAGCCAGAATTTGGAAACAACATAGATGTCCCTCAATTGAAAAATGGATACAGAAATTGTAGTACATTTATATGACAAAATACTACTGAGCCATTAAAAGGAAATCATGAAATTTGCAGGCAAATGAGTGAAATTGGAAAAAGAAACCATCCTAAGTGAGGTAACCAGAAGCAGAAAGACACACATGATATATACTCACTTATAGGTGGATATTAAACATATAATATAGGATAAACATAATAACATCTACAGCCCTAAAGAAGCTAAACAACAAGAAGTACCGTAGGAAGGATTCCTAATTCTCATTCATAAGGGCAAACAGGAGAGACACTGGAAGCCATGAAAGAAAGGGAACAGGATGAGAGCCCACCACAGATGTCCCCTGACAGACTCCACCCAGCAGAGGATTGCAGCAGATGCAGAGACTCACAGGCAAACTTTGGGCAGAACATAGGGAGTCTTATGGAAGAAGGGAGGTATAGAAGGACCTGGAGGGGAGAGGAACTCTATGTAGAGACCAACAAAGCCCAAAAATCTGGGCCCAAGGGGGCCTGTAGATACTGATGAACCACCATTCATGGAGAGGACCCCCCTGCTCAGATGTAGCCCATGGGCAGCTCAGTCTCCAAGTGGGTTCCCTAGTAATAGGAACAAGAACAAGAACAGTCTCTGACATGAACTCAGTTGCCTGTTCTTTAATCACTTTCCCCTGGCAGGTGGCCTTACTAGACAACAGAGGAAGAGGATCCAGGTATTCCTGATGAGACTTGATAGGCTAGGGTCAGATATATGGAGGGGGGAGGACTCTCCCTTTTCAGTAGACTAGGGGAAGGGGATAGGAGAAGAAGGGGAGGAAGGGTTGTACTGGGAGGTGATTAGGGAGGGGGCTACAATCAGGATACAAAGTGACTAAATTGTAAAAAATTAATAAAATAAAAATTAATAAAAAGAAAATGTATTATTACAAAAAGCTTCACATACTGCTGTTTTTGAATGTGTCCTCACACTCTGGAGGCTCATCCCCATTACAAGTATGACGAGAGGCAACACTTGAGGAGAGAGAATCAGGTTTTGTGATCTGCCTTCACAGGCTTAATGACACTATCACAGGAGCTTGCTAGTTATTTTGGAGGTGGAGTTGTGAAAAAGCATTTCATTCCCCCCCCCCACCACCACCACACACAGACTTGCTCCCACTCACAGACTTGCTCCCACTCACACACTCTTTCAGCCTTTTTTCTTCTGCCAGGGGACAGCATAAGAAGAGGACACTCACCAGGTTTTAGTACCTCCATATTGGCCATTCAAGTTTCCAGAATTGTAAGAAATAAATCTTCCAGTATAAATTACTCTGCTGTATTGTCATGTATCTCACTACTGTGACAAAATACCCAACAAGAAGCAATTTGAAGAAGGGAGAATGGATTTATACTGTTTCACAATTTGAGGGGATCTGTTCCATCAAGGCAAAGGAAGTCTTGGTGGCATGAGGTAGGCATGTTATGAGTTTAGTAAGGAAGCAGAGAGTGATGAATCCCCAACCCATGGAACGGAACGGTACTTCCCACTTAAGTGTGGATCTTCTCATTTCAATGAACTTTAGAGGAACATTCAAATGTTGGTTTCCACAGTTGCTTCAACGAGTTGGCAAATGAAACTAACCTTCACTGATCCAATGAGATAGTTCAGTATAGAAGGACACTTGCCGCCAAGACTAACAATCTGAGTTTGATACACAGAACTTCTATAGAAGGAGAGAGCTGAGTCCCGAAAGTTGTCTTCCATCCATGTACACCCTATGAATGATATCCCAAACTGGCCTACGAGTGAGAGCTAGGGAACTTCATGGCCTCCCACCTAAACCTGCCCTGCTAGGCTCTACTTCCCTTGTTCCTACTCCATCTTAGACTCATGGAGAAGATCCTCCAGGGACACTTAGGTGGTATCAGAGGGAAGTGTTAGAGGCAGGGGTTCCAGAGCCCCCTGTGGAGCTGTGGTCTTGGAAAGAAAAGCCCACAAACCGTAGCTGAAAGTGTGAGCAAGAAAAAGAGTTGATGCACTTTGGGGAAAAACTAAATCTTGAATGTGGTTATTGGTAGCTCAGAATAAGCCACTCAAAAGACAGAGATGCACTCGACCCTAGTGCTGGGGCTGCAAGCTGAAGCCTGGAGGCTTTACGGAGGAGAGATGGCAAGCCTGGGTTAAATGCTTCTGGAAGACCAGCTGGCCTTTTCTCTAAGGCTCAGATAGTCTCAAGTGCAAATCTCTGACTTCAGTGGCCGCCTTGCTCCTGTGTAACTCTCCAACCTGATGACAGAACAATGCTGAAAAAAGGGTACCTTCTGGGGAGGGCCAGTGAAATAAAATGTTTTCGATGTGTAGTAGAGACACAAAGCCTCCTCACTGGCAACTATGCTGGACTTTCATGGTCTTAAGGGATTTATTCTCGGTGGGATCCAGCCTGCACTAAGTTCAATTTCAAAAGGACAGGGCTTCATTTTTTGTCATGGGGTTTCTCTTGGTTGGCCTCACTTCTTAAGGGGACAAGTATTACCTTCCACCACCCATGTCATAAATGCATACCCCACCTTATTTATTCATTCATTCATTCATTCATTCATTTACTTATTTATTTATTTATCTATCTATCCATTTATTTATTTTTTATTTATATATTTGTCAGTGTCTTGCTGTGTAGTCTGGCTAGCCTAGAACTCACTCTGGAGCCCATTCCGGCCTCTAACTTGCACTTGTCATCTCCTGCCTCTGCCTCCTGAGTGTTGTATTACAGACGGGGGGCCAAGCCATTCTTTTTATCTTTAACAAAGCAAAGTCTTCAATGGTCTAATCTGGATGACTTTACTTTTTGCTTATAGCTAGAGAGTTCAAGTGACAGTTATTGGTCAGTCATTTCCAACTCATCTTGATGTCTTTTGTCAGGCAACTAGCTCCTCCATTCAGAATTCTTCCCTCTACCTAGGCTGCTTTGGAGCCTTTTCCCACACTCTGTAGCTGCCTCCCTCCCTGAATATTTTCCCTCTTCAGGCTTAGCTGGAGCCTGTGGTCTGTATGCTTCACTACTGTACAACTACAAGCTACTCCCTCAGCGCTCAGATTCCACAACTTCAAGAGGAAAGGCAGTCACTCCCATCTATGACAAGGATTGCATTTCAGAGAAAACAAGTCACTTACCCAAATTTCTAAGTATTTGCTTTTGATTCAGTGTCATTTCCAGTAGATCACATTGCTAGTGCACACATCGACAACCGTTTCCTCAGGAGATGACCAGAGCACATTAGGGGCACTTTCAGGGTGTACTGACTGCCTCACATTCCAGAAACCTCAGTTCCTGCACTGTCAAATTGGAAATGAGAGGAGCCAGGGAAAACAATTCTCTAGGAAGTTTCCTGTATGCACAGATCTTTCTGCCGATAACACATACAGCTGAAAGAGATACCGAGAGGGGTGGGAGTCTGAAAAATGAGAGACCTTATGGAGGACTTGTATATTGGGGCAGGGAAATAATCTTGGTTGCCCTGGTTTGAGGCTTTGGTCTCAGAAGCTCATCCTTTGCTTAACAAATTACTACTTTATTTTTTTTAATTTTATTTATTTATTATTAATTACAGTTTATTCACTTTGTATCCCGGCTGTTGCTCTCTTCCTCCTCCCCTCCCAATCCTGCCCTCCCTCCCTCTTCTCCTCCTATGCCTCTCCCCAAGTTCACTGATCAGGGAGGTCCTCCTCCCTTCCATCTGACCTTAGCCTGTCAGGTCTCATCAGGACTGGCTGCATTGCCTTCCTCTGTGGCCTGGTGAGGCTGCCCCCCTCTCCTCAGGGAGACCAATTACTACTCTCCTATGCTCTGGTCTCCTGCTGTGTATAAAGGAGTCCACAACACTGAAGTGGTTGGATGTGGTAGGGTGTAAGTGGGATCAGGCTAGAAAGGCACTTGGCATGGTGCCTGGCTTGTTTTGTGTCTGTGAAATGCTGCCTCTTGTTACTGACACAATTGTTATTTCCAGTAGAACCAGTAAGAAGGGCATTCCTGGCAGTGGGCTCTGCTCCCTAGCATCTGCTTGGCTTGGAGATGTTCAGTGGACTATTCCCATGGTGTAACTGGATACCCCATCATTCTGTGGCTGAACTTGGCTTGAACCCCTTTGATTGATTGGGTCCATTTGAGGCCAGGGAGCAAACATGGGGCTCTAATGGCACAAACAGAGAGCCTGCCAGAGGAGCAGACTGGTAGCTCCAGAAAAGCTGTTCCTTGCAGGCCAGGAGTGCTAGAGACTTGGCCTAGGCAGGCATCAGAGGTTATTACAGGACACCCTGGTAGCATACCTGTATTTCCCACAGGGTTGGGTCTCTGCAAAATTTATTCTCCTATTTATCCATTCTCCCTCCAAACTTTAATTCAGCAAGGTTGCATTAAGTATTCACTGTTCTCAAATACTGGGTTTTGCTTATGTGTAAGGTATCACAAAGATAATCTCATTTGTTCACTCATTAACTGGAATACATCTTTATCCAGAAATTGTCTTGTGTGAGTGTTGTCTCTGACTTTTTGGAGTTTGGTAAATTGGAGTTCTATGTTATCAGAGAAAGTGTGAAGGTGAGGGAAGGACTCAGGTGAAGTGCTGAGGAAGTCCTGATGCCAAAATTACCTTGGCTATATGCCTACAACATGTCAGCTCTGCCTTGGAATGATGGGTGGGATTCAAGCAGAAGCGAATGTGGCAAGGGAATTGTTACAGGATGACAGAATAGCATGGTGTGATGCTAGTGGTCTTAGGAGAGTAATACTGTGGAGCCACTGTGGTTGGGAGCAACCTAATAGTGATAAATTCAAACAGTAGACATTTATTGGAAGCTCTCACATACTTGATGCCTTCTTATACGCAGTGGTCCATTTCCTCCAGGAACAGAGACCATGTTTTTTATTGCTCGAAAACATTTCTTTTCAGGGTCAAATGGTATGGACTTAAATCTATTTTCTGTGTAGTCTATTAATCTCTATTAAATCTATTAAAATTAAATTATTAAATCTATTAAAATCTATTAAACTCTATTTTCTATGTAATCATGGGCAATGGGCAACTGAACATGGTTGAGTTACTAACTTAGCTCCTTTTCTGTCGATGTGAGGAGACATCATGACCAAGACAGTTTCCAAAACAAAGCATTGAATTGAGGGTTTAGAGTTTGAGAGAGTGAGTTCACAGTCATCCTGGCGGGAAATATGGCAGCAGGTAGGAAGGCATGAGGTTGGAGCTGTAGTTGCGAGCTTACATGCAGAAACAATAACCGTGAGGCAGAGGAAAGGGGAGGGTGGGAAGGAGAGGAGGAGGGAGAGGCACAAATACTAAATGGGAATGGCATCGGCTTTTGAAAATTCAGTACCTACTCCCAGGGACACACCTCCTCCAACAAGGTCACACCCCCTAATCCTTTTCAAACAGTTCTATCAGCTGTGAGCCAAATTTTCAAATATATTACTTGGAGGGGTTATTCTCATTCAAACCCCCACAGTTACAGATACTTCTCTTTAAAAATAGATCGGAAGAATATTATATTTATGTGTATATGAGCTCATTCTTTGCTTTTGAAGTTTAAGTTATGATCTAATTTTGATGTATCTTACTGTTTAAAACATTCTAGTTTTGTGACTGTTGGTATTTGTGAGTCTTTTGTTTGTGTCCTTTGATGTATATCCTTTGTTCTCTTTTTTTTTCTATTCACTTCCCCAACCCCAGTCACCTGACTTTTTTTGTGCTACTCTAGGCTCAACTTCATTGTCTCTGCTCTCATAATATCGTCAACCATTGCTCCAAGGGACTCTGCTTCCTTTAACTGGTCAATAGCATTAAAGACAAAGTCTGGTTGGTGAGTGTGCTCACCACTGTTGAGAGAGAGTTCTAGAAAAGTCTCCAGTGCAGAAGAATTCCAGAAAAGTTATATAGGGACTCTCCCTCTGGGAGGTAGAAGAGCATAAAGTGCAACACAGTAAGTATGAGATATTCATAGTAACTTACTTCCAATTAGCCCAGCAAGAAATATGACTAGCTTCCCAGAGGAAAAACCCTGACAAGGGCAACCCCTGCCAGGTGTTCACAGAGAGCACCAGCAGTCAGTCATGCTAATAGCACACGCTGTGTGATGAGAACAGCATTTATTTTACCTCCCCAGCACCTGAAACCCTAGTCTTAGCATCAGCCTCATCAGCCATGCAGCCCCAACTGGAGGAACATCCAAGCTGCCTGACCTGTCCATCAAAGCTGCCAAGATTATCCATCACAAGCAAAGGGTGAAGAGCTGTCATAAGATCCAGAATCCTAAGGCATAATGGATTCACAATAGAATCCTGTGGTGGAAATGAAAGGATTGTAATCTGGTGAGGACTGCATAAAATAGAGCTTCAGTCAGTAATAATACATTGGTATAACTCATTAGCACTGACAGATAAACCCCAGCACTGGAAGATGTCAATAACAGGGGAGTTGTTGAGGATGGGTACTAGAGAGCTATTATGCTATTGCCTTAAGTGTTCTGTATGTGTAACACTATTCTAACCCAAAATTTAATACTGTCATCATTACTTAATTCTCCCAACTCCTCTCATATCCCTTTGAGTAAAGGTAGAATTGTGTCCCTTTTTATTTTGTTATTTTTTTTTAAAGAATTATTTTTAAGTTTTATTTAGCCTCATTTTGTGTGTATGTCTGTTTTCCTGGCACATGTCTCTGTGTACCACATGCATGCTCTGCCCATAGAGGCCAGTTAAATGACTCTGATCTCTGGAATTGGTGTTAGATGATTGTGAGCTCTTGTGTGGATGTTCAGAACCAAACCCAGGTACTCTGCAAGAGCAACAAATCGTCTTAACCGACTAGCCATTTCACCAGCTCTAAAAAGATTTTGTTTTGTGTGTGGAGCAGGGGGACGGAGAGAGAGAGAGCATGTGTGTCTGTATGTGGCATTCATATATGAGTGCAATGCTCATGGATTCCCTGCATGTTCTGGAGCTGGGGTTACACACGGCTGTAGGCTGTGGGTGTTTAGAGCTGAATTCTGCTCCTCTGCCAGAGCAGCATGTGCTCTTAACCACTAAGCCATCTCTCCAGCAGCTTGCCTTTCCTAAAAGTTCAATGGTTCAGTGGTCTCCTCAGACAAACGCAGAATCCAGGCAGCTGAATGTCAAAATGAGGTGTTTTTCTTAGCACCTGCTGTGTACTCAGCCCTTTGCTTTAGTTCTCTGAGAGTTCCGATTTTTGACCATTCTGGGAAAGGCAGAGCTCCCAGGAGCATGTGATTTCATGCAGAGCACAGTGACATCCGAATCTCTTTCCTTCTGGGAAGAGACCTGGGAGACAGGCATTAGCAGAAAGTACATGGTGACCCCTCTGCTCTGGGTCAGCCAGAAGTGCTTGTAAAACTCAGCAAGGGCTGGTGCCTTGAACATATCCCAGTATTCTGGCTCATCGTCTGATTTCTTTTCTGAGTTTTTGCTGGCAGACACTAGAAGCTTAAAAAAAAAAAATCACTGGAGAAAACCAGCGTCAGTGTTTTGCACTGTTGGGGAAAAAAAGGCCCATCTAGTGGCCTAATTTGCATTGTGTGTAAAGGTAACATGTACTATGCTTTTATGATCCACTTTAAGATCATGAAAGCTGGGACTGTATCTTCATTTTCCAGGTGTTTCCAGGAGGCTTAATGCTGGACAATTGAGTGACAGAATAAATGTGTGAATGACTTAACTTAATAGGAAGTTGCCTTGAGCTAGCTCTTAAATACCAGTGTTCTGCTAATTAATTCAAGAACTTTTCAAGGCCAAATATGAGGTCATATAACTATGTTAAGGGAGGAAAAATATAATGCTAATATAGAAAATGACCATGGATCAATATGATCAATGGACAAGAGAAAACAATGCTTTAGGAGATGAGACATAGGTGATGGTCTCAGGCCTTGTGTGATGTGACCTCTGTCTGAGGCACATTGAACAACCACATACGTGTTCCTTATGTTTGTCTTCTCTGCGTCATTTCCTTTCTTTCTTTCTTTCTTTCTTTCTTTCTTTCTTTCTTTCTTTCTT
>NW_026596079.1:10528185-10532488 GCF_907164565.1 Psammomys obesus
TCTTTCTTTCTTTCTTTCTTTCTTTCTTTCTTTCTTTCTTTCTTTCTACTTTGTGCCTCTACTTAATTCCAGTTTTTCATGGTGTGGGGGTCAAATAGAAAAATAAAGAGTTATTTTAAAGTATTTTTATGATATCATAATAATGATTCCAAATCACAAAATGGGAAATTTAAGTCAACTCTCAATTGTTAAACAAACTTCAAAAATAATATATCAGCAAACAGAGAACATCAAAGCATTCTGAGTAACTTCCAATGATCAAGGAATTTATTCTGCGACATAACGTTAGATAACCTATAACATTTTTTCATTTAAATGAGTTAGTCTATGAAAAATAAGTATATGCTTATCTTGATAGGTGCTAAAGTTCCATTAAGCAAAATTCAGTCTCTAACCCTTGAAATTTTCTTAGTATAATTAGCATTGATGTAAACTCTTTCACTTGGAAATGTATATTACTTTAATTCAGGGTTGGTGAGATGGCTCAGCAGGTAAAGGCCATTTCTGCCAAGCCTGATGGTCTGAGTTTAATACCTGTGTCCTACGTTGGGGAAGGAGAGAACCAACATAAGAAAGTTGTCTTCTGATCTATATACCCTGGCACATGTACATGAACACACATACACCCCACACATACATACAAATAACTACATGAATAAGTGTAATTTTTAAGATATATTTTACTTTTATTTTTATTAATTACAGTTTATTCAGTTTGTATCCCACCTGTAGCTCCCTCCCTTTTCCCCTCCCAATCCCACCTTCCCTCCCCCTTCTCCATGCATGCCCCTCCCCTAGTGTACTGATAGGGGAGGTCCTCCTCCCCTTCCATCTGACCCTAGTCTATTAGGTCTCATCAGGAGTGGCTGCGTTGTTCTCCTCTGTGGCCTGGTAAGGCTGCACCCCCTACCTCCCAAGGGGGAGGTGATCAAAGAGCCAGCCACAGAGTTCATGTCAGAGACAGTCCCTGTTTCCCTTACTAGGGAACCCACTTGGAGCCATGGACTTTATTTAGTATCATGCTTGCTGAGAAAATAATGGGGACCATCAGACTAAAATAGAATAAGAAACAAAAGTTCCCATTACATGCACTGGTAGTTGACACTATGCTATAGACACTAACAAATGTGAATATGTAATAGGGAGGACTTAGAGGTGTGAAACTGGTAAGGAAGTGTAAAAACCTTTTTCTTTCTTTTTTTTCTTTTCTTTTTCTTTTTCTTTCTTTCTTTTTTTTTGTAACACAATGGCTAGATAATTTGAACCAACTGAATATATTACTAAGAAATTTAGTAAGGTGACCTGTTAGTTAGTCTCGGGTATCAAGTTGATGTGTTCTATAATCATCTGAAGATAAGCCCCTGTACATGCCTAGTGGAGGCTATCTTGATTAGTTAATTGAGGTGGAAAAACCTGTCGATTGTGGTGGCACCATTCTTTGGTTTAAAAGTGAGCTCAATGTAAGCATTGAATCTTCTCTTCTTTCTGATGGTGGAGGCAATGTGACCGGCTACATCAAGTTTCTGGCGTCTTCACTTCCGTGCTGTGATGGCTGTATCCTTCAACTGTAATCCAAAAAAAACAGAACATTTGTTTTTTCTTAAGTTGCTTTCATCAAGGTTTTTTAGTCATAGTCATAGGGAAAGAAACTAAAATAGAGATCAAGGCACAGATATGCTGGATTCAACATGTAAATAAGAACAAAATGGAAAACCTATTATCTATAATAGTATGGCATTAAAGTACCCACAAATAAACGTAGTGAAAATGTTTGAGAGCTATATGAAGAAAACATCAAAATACTCTAAAAATAGACAACAAAGGGCTCTTATCAAATGGGAGGACTTGGCAGGCTTTAATTAAGAAGCTTAACAGTGTTTATTGCATTTATGCTCACTTATAAAATTAACCTAATATAAACACAGCAGAACTCCTTAAACTAGACAGATTCACATACTGGTTAGTTACTGTCTTTCAGATTTTGCTTCTATTTGTTAGCATTTGCTACTTAGGCCCACAACAAACCATGAGGCACATGCCAACACCATCACTACATCAATTTCCAAACTGAGGAAACGGAAGCAGTGAGGGAGGAGCTTGCTTTCCACTGCACACAGCTTCAAAGTGGCAGCACCAGCCTGAAATCGCAGGCAGTCCACATCGAGTGCCTCCTTCCCTTTCAACCATCATCTACGTGGGGAGTAACTAGAAGCAGGGAGTGTGATAGGAAGAGCATTAATGGGTACCTGCACTCATTGTCCTTCTCCGATGGGTAGACTATAGTGAAAGTGCCTGGGATTGTTGCAGAATTAAACCAGTTCAGAGTGTAATGTACATTCCCAGTGTAAAGCACAGAGTAGGTACCCAGTGGAGGCTAGAACATTGGTGCTTGGGTTGGTGCTTAATGAAAAGAATGCTTAAAGCTTGCCCATTGATGTATTAAACATGATTTAGTATGCCTTTACAGAGTGCCAGGCTTCATGCTCGTCTCTTGGTATTAAAAAGAGTAATAAATACTAAACGAAAGAGGGAATAAATAGAGTAAACAAACTAAACAGCAAAATGTAACACAAAATCAATGCCAAGCCCATTTGGATAATGTTGATTCTTGATATTCTATGTCACCAGAAAAAGGTGGAGAGTAGGAGACAGCCACTTCCAAGTACTATGATTTTGACCAACCCTCCTAAGCTTCTTTCTACTTAAAAGGAGGATGATTGCAATATATCTGCTTTACAGCTTTCTTGGGATGGGGAAATTATAGAAAAATGTTCATGAGTAATGTATCAGAATTATTCTATGGTAAAAAACATGAAAATGGTAATAATAATAGGGCCAGCATTGGCATCATCTGACCCTGGCATGCCTGTCACTTGTCCTTTTGTTCATGCTTCCGTTTAACTCATATATAACATACGTGCACATGCATAGATAGAGTGTGTGAGGAACTGTCCAGTTCCTAAACACATGACACGTAGCCTGCTAGTGTTTTCCAAACACATCGAGATCTTCCCTTCTGTAATTTATGGAAAGATGTTAGAGACACTCACTCCTCTGCTAGGCTGTCACCTTTTGGGACTCCTGGATAAGAAACAGACTGACCTCCCTCTAGGATTGTAGGGAACCTTTTCATAGTGTAAGGGATAATTTAATGGAAAAGGCTTAGGTGAGCCATACTACATAGTGAGACATTGACAACCCAGAACAATGAACCTATCAGTTACGTACTTGGGTTGCCAAAACTTGCACCTGAAACCATGCCATCCCCCAATCCTGGCAACGGTTGTTTCTTCCTTAAATGTTTCAAGTTCATCTCTTCTAATATTGCCTTTCACAATTCTAAGCACATCCTGTGCTGTCATCTGCATTATACCCGTCCTGAAATGTTTTAATTCAGCTTTTGCATTATGTCTGATGTGATGAATTAAAGCCACAAATTCATTGACTAGGTGTCGGGGGAAGATGGATTGAGGAGTTGAAACAAATGGCATTTGGGGACAATGTTGTTCTGTGACTATCAGGGTCACAGTGATGAGGTAAATTTATGTTGCTCCTCGCCAGGAACAATACACAAACTTCAATGTCATACACAAGCATTCTTTTTTTTTTCTTCTTCTTCTTAAAGAAGAGAAAATTTCATATGTTTAGATTCTTTGAGAAACCCCAGTCTTCAACAAAGTCAGCAAGGAATAAAATAGGATGGCCCAGCTCAGGATTTATCAGTCCTTGGCATAAAATTATAAAAGAGGAAAGAAGATAAACAGGAAATGAGAGGCACTGGGGCTTGAAGGTACTGAGGGATCTGGTCACAAAATTTGGTTTAAAAAAGAAAGCGAATGGGTGATTGGAGTCTTTTGGGTCCACTGTTAGGTGCTGGCCTACATCTGTGGACTAAGAGATCAAGGTAGATGACAACAGAGTACAGCAACATCAGGTCACCCTGGGTCAGAGCCTTGTGAGGTGTGGACATGGACTGTGCTACTTTGCAGAAATCCTTTAGTCTTCTCCGTGACTACATCAGTGAGCAGTCTGCTTCCCACATCCCGTCCACCTCCATCCACCACACGGCCTGCTAGTGTTTTCCAAAGTACATTCCAAAGAACATTACTGAGTTATGGGGAAACATTTGCCTTTCATTAGGAGTGTTACATTATTCATTGGTTTTGAGAAGTCCACTAGCATAGCATAGATTTTTACCTTGGTTGAGCCTTCTCCATATCAGCTTGCTATCTGATACCCTTTTGGGATTTACACTAATAATATAATATAATATAATATAATATAATATAATATAATATAATAT
>NW_026596079.1:10532498-10562948 GCF_907164565.1 Psammomys obesus
ATAATATAATATAATATAATATAATATAATATAATATAATATAATATAATATAATATAATGATATAATATAATATAATGATATAATATAATATAATATAATATAATATATATGTTATATAGTAAATATATACTACATATTATGTAATAATATATAGTATTATATGATTTATAATACATATCATATTATATATAATATATTAGCATCCACTAATATCCTTTGGAGCTAGAGTTATCCTTTGAGAAAATAGTGTTGAATAGTCGGGAATGCTCAATGAACACATCTTACTGACTTTCCTATAAGTGCCTGGATTGGCTAAACAAGAGGCTGGCTGATGATGAATCCCATTTCTTATCTCTATACTCTCCCTTTGCCTGACATGGTCGTAGAAGTTAGGGGGTACCTATTATCTTTCTGTGAGGCCTCCATGGTTCCCTTGTTTGCAGTTTCTTCATTAATGAGATCAATCTTTCCAAGATGAGTTTTGCTACCTATTGCTTTCCTCTGGTCTCATAAGGCCAGATTTATAATGTGTTATCACATGTGCAAAATCCTCATGTGTCTCCTTAAGGTGATCACTATAGCACATGCCCGTCAAGTTTGCTCACCTCTGCACTCACACATTTTATTTCTTCTTTTTCATGTTCTCTTCATTTCTCCTTGGCCAGTCCCTTGTCCACATTCCACTCTCTCACACATGGTCTACTAAGAGATGCCCAGGTTTCTTAGTGCTAATCCAATTCAGCCAGGCCATCTGAGGTTTACTTGAGAAAAGACACTTGCCACAGACTCCTGGGAGAGCACTGCCCAGCATGTCATTATCTTCTTGTTTGTTTGATCATTGATTTCCTCAACTGACCTGAACTTTTCAAGGACACAGCTTTTGTTTATTCCTTTCTGCTTCTACTGGAACTTGTTGGTTGAAGCTTAGGAGCTGTTTACAAATGATTTGGCAAAGTATGATGTTGGCAGGTCCTTAAAGCATGGCTTGAATATGGATAAGTAGCAGAGAATGTAGAGGTCACATGAATGTGAGCTTCTGAGAAACAGATGATACTGTGCTTGGAAACTTCTGGTAGACCTGAACTAAGACACAGAAAGGTCACCTGTGACTTCTGAGCACATCTTTAAGATCTTAAAGATTAGATTTATTTTTCCAGTATGAAATTAATAGTAAGTAATCCTTATGAAATATTTCAAAATAAAAAAAAAACTGATAAAGGAAACTTTCCAAGGAACAGCAAGCTGGTAGAGTAGGTAAAAGCACTTCTTAACCCTGAGGACCTGAGCTCAAACCTCAGTACCCACGTGATAGAAGAAGAGAACTGACTCCAGTGAGCTGTCCTCCACACATAAAATAAATACATGTTTTTTTTTAAAAAAAAAAGCTATCCCAGACACCTACAGAATGTAAAGCATTGTTACCATGTTTGAAGCTTCCTTAACACTTTCTGTTCAGATTTTCATCAGATAATGCAGAGCGCTTCTCACTGCCTATACATAAAGTATCAATATTTTATAGTCTAATTATTTAATGGTTGTGTCATGATTATGTTAACATATTGATGGTTGCATGACATTTCTTCCTCTGGACATTCCAGAAGTGATTGCATTGAACTGTACATTACTCTAAGCACTCCAGAAAGACTACTGTGCCTGTGGTCCTGACTCACACATATGAATGGATAATTTAATGGTCTAAAAATAGTTTCTCTGAGCTAATTTGTGAGACATAATTACCAGCATGTTCTTTATTTCCTAATCATTGAGAATCCTGTTCTGCCCTCTTGACTACTCTGATTTTGTAGAAGATGAAATAATGAATTCCAACTACATTTCTTTGATTTCCATCCACGCTGACTATTTTAGGTATATAGCTTCTGATAGCCTCTTGGTTTCTTCTTATTTTAAGTGGTCTGTCCTTTCCCCTTTGTTTTTATATCAGAGACATTTCCCACAAGTAGGCATCTCACACTCTGATAAGATCTGCTCTCCTAAGACACACCAGAAATGAACCACAGGACATCATCCCTGAGAAATTCAGAGGGCAAAAGATAAATTATTGATTTAAAGAGGATTAGTACGTAAGAAGCAACATCAGAGAAAGACCTGTCTGGTTTGAGGCCACTAGATATGTATGGCCACAGCAGGTGGGTTCTGCTGAGGTATCTGGATGTAAGGGCTGTGGGGGTTTATCCTGTGACTCTTAGCTATGTGTTGAGTATACTTCTCCCTGAGGCAGCCTTACTTATAATCAAATACTTTGACTTCTGATGAGTTTCAATACCCCAAATCAATCACTGCAATCATGGTTTCCCTTAGGATTTTTTAAGTAGGGCCCTGGTAAATTGGTTAGCAACTGGGATATGAGGGCCTCAGATTGGTTACCAGATGACAGTGTACATGATGGAAACTAGTCGGGTGTGAGGAGCTGAAAAGTAGCATTGTAGACCTTGGTCTAAATGGTGAGACAAGCTGAAGCCCCATGAAAACATTATGGTGAATGTCAGCTGCACAGCTGGAGTTAAGTTTCCTATCTTAACTCACAGGTATTTTGCTCTGTGCACAGTACTATCTGGGCCTTAAACACATAAAATATCCGAAGTTCCTTCCTTCATGACACTCAGGAGTACTGGAGAAAATAAAAGACTAGACAAGAAGCATATGGGATTGTGGAAATTGCTAAGAGGGGTGTGAGAAGAAGCCTTCAATAGGGGAGAGAAGTAGAATTGTAACAGGCAACCTGGACACTACCAGAAATTCTAGTGAGTCTGAAGTCTCTTGAAAGCAGGAAACTGGTCAAAGATGAGCAGAAGCTGGGATCTCCTCTCAAAATGTCTGAGGTTTCAAGTACAGCCCTTTAGCCATCCCACTAGAAGGTATTTGACACTCCATCTGTGCCAGGCACTGTGCCTACACTGAGCAGGTCTCAACTTGCATAGAGCCTACTTTCTGGTGAGAGGAGATATAGTTACTGTTTTAGGCCACAGACCATGCCAGAATAAATATTCTAAAGAAGGATGAGAGAGTCCTGCAGAAACATAAGCAGAGAGGGTAACTTGGCTAATTCCAAAAACAGCGATGAATCCAGACTTACTGAAGTACCACATTGCAGCAGGCATGAGAGAGGAGAAGTGGTCACAGAGGCACTAAGAGGCCAGATTGCTAGAGCTTTGCCTGCCATGGAAGGAAACGTTATTCCTTGGCTTATGCTAAACGAAGGAGCTCTATCATTAACCAAGCTTGTCTGTAGGGTCTTAGGAATCCATGCTCAGCTCTGAGAGGTTAAGCTGGCGTTCTATGCAAAGGATAAAATGTGAGTATAGGAGGGTAGATTCAAGTCAGCAGCCAAGGGACAACAAGAAGGAAAAGGATGGGAATCAGAAGCCATAGACTTTAGTAGTGAGTGGATGGGGCTTCCTGTGAAACAAACCTGCTCATCTTTCAGGTGTGCTGAGGAGAACCACTACCAAGATCAAGGGACACTATAGAACTTTTAATTAGCTGGGTCTGTCTCCAGGCCTCCTTTACCTGAATGGGTGATCACGTGGTATGTATGAATCCAGCCCTTCATTGTGCACAGATGTCTAACTCTGCTAACCTATAATACCACACCTTCCAAGTAGCTTCTTAAAGATGCACAGTGGAAGTGTTATTGGTGGCTTATTCCAAACAGAGGAGGCAGAGAGGACGCCCCCTCTTTCTCCTGAGACCTCAGCAGGAAGCAATAACCTAGACAGTGCTCCAAGGATGACAAACCTGTCAGAGACCAAAAGTAATGAACCACACACCAAGATGAAGGTAGTTATGAAAGCTGCGGTGATTCAGTTGGGAAATGTAGGATTCTGAGCAGGGTATCACTGATCACAATAAAAGATGAAATATTTCTTTCTAGTATCAGGAATAAGGATCTCCCTATTTTTTTTAATGGTTGCATTATTTGAAGTAGCATCCTATTCCCATTGAGCCAGCATGTTACATGTTATTTTAACATCTTATTTGACTCTCTGTGATACTGTGTTGTTACCACTCAACATATAGAGAAATGGGCTCTGGAAAAATCAGCTATGGGGCAAAGGCCAAATAGATGACAGGCCTAATGCTACTGTCAGGGATTCTTAAATGAAGGCATTGCTGGTGGGATTCCACAATAGGAGAGATGACAAAGGCATTGTTGTTTCTTCCCCTGCTTTCACTGAGCTGATGGCATTGGACTGTTTCCCCAGGGCTATCAATCAGACTGTACGTCCACAGCCTTTGGGGGCACAACCCTTTAAATAGGTTGAAGTCATCGTGCTGTTATGGAGAAGCAGAGTACATCCATCTAGATTGAAGTTATATCTCAGGATTCAGACATTCCTTTAGACAGTCATCCATTATTTCTGAATGACTCTGGTTAGGCCTCCAGGCTCACTAACTCAGCATCTTGAAAAGGACTAGGTCAACTCCACCCACACTGTACACCCCTGAATTAGACAGTGTTTGTCATCCTTAGGCTCGTCAGGAGGTGATAATGAATACAGGACGTTTAAGCTGTGAGGAACCAGATATATCTCAGGGCCCATATAACACTTGGGTCTTCTTTTAATAGTTTACTTCCTCTGGATGGCAATTGGCATGCAGTAAAGTTGAACATATGTCCGTGCAATGACAATGAAAGCTTCCCATGAAAAGATGCTGAGTAATTCTGCATGTTGTTGAATTAAATGGAACTGTATTTTCTGTAGAGCCAAGGAACACAGGTTACTCCCAAAGATGTCCAAGGTGAAGCATGTTCCCTATCTGTTAGGCCTCAGCATGCATTCCTTAGATGCATCTGGCAAGTTATAGCTTCATATAAAATATTTCTGGAAATGAATCATCTCATTCTCCTTTATTCTCAAGTGGAAGATACTTCAGAGACATTGAAGATGGAAGATTGTTAAAGCAAGGCACTTGTTCTCCAATATCCATGAGTACTTTTCTTTTTGAAAAACTTAATTTTATTTATATATTTATTTATTATAATTTATTCACTTTGTGTCTCTGCTGCAATTCCCTCCCTCATCTCCTCTCAGTCCCACCCACCCTTCCTCTTCCCCCCCTCATGCCTTTTCCTTCATTCCCTGATAGGGGAGGCCCTCCTCCCCTTCTATCTGACTGTAGCTTATCAGGTCTCAACACTGGCTGCATCTTCTTCCTCTGTGGCCTAGCAAGGCTGTATCTCCCAGGGGGTACATCCAGCCACTGAGTTAGCCCCTGTACCTCTTACTAGGGAACCCACTTTGAAACTGAGCAGCCAATGGACTTCCTATGAACAGGGGTCTACGTCCTCTCCATGCATGGTCCTTGGCTGGAGTATCGGTCCCTGCAGGGACCCTGGATGGGATAAACATACTAAAATCTGTAGTCCTAAAGAAGCTAAACAACAAGGAGGACCGTAGGAAATATGCTTAATCTTCATTCAGAAGGACAAACAGGATAGACATCGGAAGTAGGAGAAGACAGGAGCCTTCCACAGAAGACCTCTGAAAGACTGTCCACCAGGGTATCAAAGAAAATACTGAGACTCATAGCCAAACTTTGGCCAGAGTGTCAGAATCCTTATAGAAGAAGAAGGAGATATAAAGACCCGGAGGAGTCAGGATCTCAACGAGGAGAACAACAGAACCATGAGTACTTTTTTATGGTAGACTCTAGAACATGTTTGTTTGCATCTTGATGTTGTTTTGGTTTTTGTTTTTGTTTTGCCTAAAGAGGCTTTTCTATGGAGAAGGAGGCACAGAAATTTACACACACTCCAAGGAAACTTGGTAAGTATTCATAAAGAAGCAACGCCCAGAGAAGTAGTGACACTTTAGCTAGGATGGAGAGGAGATGTTGTAGATAGATGGATGGATATGAATGGATGGATGGATGGATGTGTGTATGGGTGATGGATGAATGAATGGATGGATGGATGTGTGATGGATGGAGGGAAGGGTGGTGGATGGATGGGTGAAAGGGTGATGGATGGGTGGATGGATGGATTCATGGGTGGATGGATAGATGAATGGATGAATGGAGGGGTTGATGGATAGATAAATAGATGGATGGAGAAGGAAGGTAAAACATGCTTCTAGCACTTTGAACTTTAGGGGTAAAGCACAGAGGCTTTACAGGGAAGATATAAGAGTGACAAAGGTGATAGACTGAGGTGCAAAGGTCATGTTTGGTTGGAAAAGGAACAACCAGAGTTTGAGATGGACAAATGGGGTGGGGTCTTGTCATGAAAGGCTTCAAAAGCACCACTTAATGTTTTGAACTTCTCTTATGTCACATAGACTTCGAGTAAGAGAGAATCCCATAAGAAGATCATAGATGTGACGGGCTGGAGATAGGGGACTCCTAGGGATGTAAGAAGATGAGTTTGGGGATATAGATGTCTTTGGTCCTCTTGTCCCTTCCATTATATTGGCTGAAGCTTACTGGAGCAGCTCACAGTTGCAGAGTCACTGTGGGTGGCTTGATTGATGCAAACCAGCAAATGATCCAGACAAGACTGCTTTCCCTTTATACAGATACTTCTAGACGTTTCTGTAAACATCTAAGGTGTCTCGGGGATATATTGGCCTGTTACCACACATCCACACACTGCCTGTTATAGTTGCTTACCTCGCTCTACCAGTTTGCTTTCACACACCTGCTTTCTTGCATCACTTCTCAATTGAACCACTCATGCCCTTTGCTTAGACTCTGCTTTGGGGGAAACCCAAACTAAGACAGATAAAGAATCAAGTGGGTGTTATTTTTGTTTTAAGTCAAGTGAATCTCATGCCAGATGGTCTGATCAGAGAAACAACATGGTATTTTTTTGGCTCATTTAAAAAGGATGATTTTCAAGATGTTCCTGGACCTCAAAAGGAAAGTGACTCAACTCCCAGAATTCTAAGTTCTTTCATTGTTATCATTCATAATGCTTTATTCTGTTCTAAGCCACAGGACTATGAAATCTCAAGCCTAGCACATGTTTTAAAATGCATCTAATCTGATCTAAAACTCAGACTTAAATTGCCTCTGTAGCATTTCTATCATCTGGTCATCTCCTCTGTTCCTCTTTTTTGTTTTATGTTGTTCTTTTATAGATATCTTTTAATGAGTAATTCACTTCCTCTCAGACAGACCATCCCATTTCTGGTCCATCAATCAACACACAACTCAATGAATATTTATTTAGCATCTAGCAAGAGACACACACTGGAGTTTTGAGAGCAGCATTAATCACAGTCTTCTTCCACCTATATCTTAAAAGTAAATAAACAGTAAAATGGCCTCATGTAAGTATCAACTTGGTACATCAGGAAGTAGGTGTTTCCTTCAGAGCCGATGGCCTACTTTCTTTTCCCAATCTGGAAGTAATATGGGGTACTCCTAAGGAAAAGAGAAGCCTACAAATCGGGCACATATACAGCCAACTCCATGGAAGATTAGAGGCTGTCTAGCTGATAGCTCCCATGCTCAGATAACCTAGATAACAAACTAGGGAGCTACCTGAATCTGTGGCCTTTAAAGCACCATCCTCAGGCTGGAGAGATGACTCAGCAGTTAAGGGCCCTTGCTTATTTTGCACAGGATGAGAGTTCACTTCCAAACATTCATATGAGGCAACTCATGACCACCTGTATCTCCAGCTCCAGAGGACCTAACACCCTCACCTGGCCTCTGCAGTTACCTGCATGAATGTGCACACAGAAACACAGACACAAAAACAACATTTTGAAAAATCAAAACATCACTCCTCTTGGTGGAGAAGGAAGCCTCCTGCCATGTCATACTTTCAGTCTAGAAAGGAATGAAGAAAAACCAAAGACCTGCCTATCCTATGTTAGCTTTCCCCCGGACCAGTAACTTTCTTGTTATCCTTGAACTGATGGTGATAATAAAGAAGAAATCACTGAAGTACCCTTCATAGAGACTATGTCACACTCAAGAGTGGAGAAGAAAGCAATTCAGGCTCTGTGAGCTGTTCCAGTATGGGACATGGAGGAACAAGTAGTTCACAGCCTTAGCTCTCTGGACTAAAACACTGAATACCAGAGTGAGCCTGACAATGATGAGTCCATATTGCTAGACCTGGGGACCCATTGGAGGCAATTTAACCTATTAATTCTTCCTGAGAGGCAGTGTTACTCCAGAGAATGTGGCAAGGTTTGAAAACACAGTGACAGCCTGGTCATGGTTAGATACTAACATTTAGTGGGAAGAGATCAGAGATTGGGATGGCTGTTCATATGTCAGCATGACACACAGACTAGACTCATCTGAAATGAGAAAATCTTAATTGAGAAAATACTTTCATAAGATCTGTCTGTAAGGCATTTTTTAAATTAGTGATTGATGGGGGAGAGCCCAGCCCATTGTGTGTGGTTTCATCCCTGGGCTGGTGGCCCTGGGTTCTATAAGAAAACTAGCTGGGCAAGCCAATAAGCAGCATTCCTTCATGGTCTCTGCATAAGCTTCTGCCTCTAGGTTCCTGCCCTGTTTGAGTTCCTGTCCTGACTTTCTTTATTGATGAACAAGGATAACAAAGTGTAAGTTGAACAAAACCTTTCCTCCCCAATTTGCTTTTGTTCATGGCATTTTATCACAGCAATAGTAATCTCAACTAAGACAGCAATGCTGTTATGATTAATACACTATATGCAAAACAACTCTCCATGACAGAGAACAACTATCTTGTTCTAACTTTTAAAAGGACAGAGGTTTCCAACCCATTTTTGAACCAAACTTTTCTCCTCTATCTTATAGATATAGAAACTGATACCCCCAGAGGTAATACAATGGCCCAAAGCTTGCAAGGGAGCCCTTAGCTAGAATCAAGGTGACTTCCCCCAAAAGCATCTCTTCAATCAAGATGCCTGAGAACTCTTCCCAAAAGATGTCAGCTAGAAGAGGGAGATGACAGAAAATCTAGGAAGCCAGTTCTGGGCTGTCAGACATAGGTATGCCTGTGTACTAGCTTGTGTGCCCCGTGGACTTTTCTCACAGTCCTCGGGCCAATTTTATCATCAGGAATGCTTAGAGCTGGGGCTGGAGCATCAGCTGCCTAGGTTGTAGTAAGGGCTGATGAATGGGGCTGAGGCAGCAGGGATATGAGCAGTGGTACTGTCTGTTCTGTGTACCAGCACATTCAACAGAACAGGAATGTGTGTATGCATGTGTTGTGAATGTGCGCAGATCTCACAAAGAATGCCCATATACATATGTGTGTCTATATGTGCGCTTATGTAAGTAGACATACATATGAACAGTGGATGTCTGCATAGAAGTATATATATGTGCAATCTTATATGTATACATATATCATTCATAGCCATCTGCTTTTCTCACTAGAGCAGTTAAGATGTAGGTCCTAGAGCCAGACCAGAACTTAATCTTGGTCCCACTACTTTCTTGGTGTTCAACAGAGAAGCCATTTACCCTCCCTGTGCTTTAGTCTCTTTCTTCATATAGCTGTGATAAATACGAACTAAGACAATAAACTGAAGTCCTTAGCATTTAACACTTTCTTAAACACTATTAGCAATTATTATATCACCAGAAAATAGCAGTGTTTGAAAGTTGAAGGGGCTTGGGGGCTGTATGATAAACTCTAATTTATAAAAAGTGAGGCTCAATTATGAGCAAGATCTGCTGCCCCAGGCCAGTTTTTTGTTTGTTTGTTTTGTTTTTGGTACATTTTCCCTATGGAAACATTGCTTTAATGGAGACAGACCTTTTCCTGTGATGCCATGAGACAGAGAGAATAGAAACCTGTCTCTCACTGTGTTTCTAGGAGGGAGGGGCTAGCACTCCTAGAACCTCCAGCTGTACCAGGCTTCAGCTTATATCCCCAGGAGATCAGTATTCAGTCCTGTGGTCACCTCTAGCTTGCAGGAAAAAAATGCTAAGACTGAGAGGGATTGCCAACCTGAGCTGTTGCCCTCGTGTGTAAATGTGTTGTTTCTATCCATAACTGCTACCCACATCGCTCTGTCTCCCTGACCTCCTGGAACAAGACCAGGCTTGCTTCTCATTGCTCCCCCCTGCCATGCCCTGCAGAAGAGTACTTTCCAGAACATGTGAGATCTTTGGGGTTTTCCAAGGCTAGTTCAGGCCCCAGATGGTTAAGCACAGGGGTCAAGCATGACTGGCAATTGAATGTACATCCATATATCCTAGATATCTTGGTCTCAAGTGACAGCATCTTCACAGACTAGTCTAAGCATAAGAAAGACTGTGACTCATGGTTCAGGCCATGGGAAACTGGCTTCATAAACCTACCAAAGTACCTCTCCCAACTCTCTTATCTACACCTTCCAGCTTCCATCTTCTACCACATCCGTTTTTCCACAGCCACAACTATTTCTCTGGGTGCTTCTGATTAAACTTTGATTTTCAGCTTCTGAGACAATGGCTCTGATTGGTCCACTCCTGGTTGCATGCTAGTCCTTGTCCCCATCATTGTGGCAGAGGGTCAGGGTGTTGACTGGCTCTACCTAGATCATAGCCTGCTCTGGGCAGTTTAGCTCAGGAGGGATGTGGGAAGATGCTTTTACCACTGCAGGCCATTGTGGTTGTGAAGGAAGTACTTTGGGAGGCCTGGTTGTGCATTCCAGCCTTTACTAGAAAAAAGAAAAGCACTCATAGAAGTGTGGCTGTGGCTCACTACTGAGTAACAAATAGCCTGAGGGCTTTTTATAACAGTAATTTATTCACTCACTGCCCACAGCTCTGCATTGAGATGAAAGGAAGTGTTCTGAGTCCTGACCTCAGTCTGGTTCAGAGGTGTGGTGTGGTATTTCCATAAGTAGACCCACTCTTCATTAAGTAGTGTAAGAGCAAGGTGCATTTGTATCTTTATCAAGGCTTTAGCTCTTCTGCTGAAGACTGTTTTAGAAGCTCAACTTCTGTTGCTATTGTTTGTTTGGTTTTTTGTTTGTTTGTTTTTTAAAGACAGGGCTTCTCTGTGTACTCTTGGCTGTCCTGCAGTAGCTTTGCAAACCAGGCTGGCCTTGAGCTCACAAAGATCCTCCTGTCTTTGCCTCCCCAGGTGCTGGAATTACAGGCATGCACCATTGAGCCCAGCTCAAAGCTCAGCCCTTACACATTGCCCACGAAGGTATGCTGTGGGGATACTCCAGGGACAATGGGAAGATGAGCTCCTGGAAGTTACAGGAACATTGACCCCAGCACCCAGCCCATCTTTAGACCAGCAGCTGGTTACTGAGAATGGCAGAGAGGAGAAGCCTAGCTGGTAAAAGGATAAGTTAGGCTCAAGGAAAGCGGAAGAATTCACTGGGCCATAGCCTTCAGAGGAAGAGATCTTGGGCCTTCAAGGCAGAATGGTTCTTGGTCCAGAATAGGACCAAACTGCTCCCAGATATTAGAATGTCTCTGAGAAAAAAAAATTATAAGAGACTGATTTAGAAATATGAATATGGAGTCTGAAAAGGCTAGGCAGAACCTTTTGAGCATTGTTTACAGTGACAGGAGTTTGTGTTGTTCCAAGAATGCAAGAACACAAGTTGTGTGGGGTTAGTGACTCCATATCCCTGGGATGGAGAAGGAAGAAATGCCAGGCTGTTTAAAACTCTGGGGCCAGGAAACATCTCAATATGGTAATTGCAAGTTAGGGCTGGTTTGCTGCTGTGGCAGTTTTTATCATAGCAGACTACAGCTGGGATATCTTATAGGCCAATACATTTGAGTTTTGTACATGTGAGTCTACCTACGGGAAGGGGCAGCCCTAAAAATGGAAATACAATTCTGGTGAATTCTGTCTTGGGAGAGAACATGGAGGCCAACTGCTTCTCCTATAAAATACTCTTTTCACATTATTTTCCCCTCAGTTTTGTTTATTGTAGGTTTGGTGAGGTCTTAGCATGAGCTCGGCACTAGGAGGAATCAAAGCCCTCATATCTTAGAGATTATGGTATCTGAGCCCCAGTTCTGGCCAGCTGAGTCAGGAAATGTGGGGAAATACAAAAAGCAGATACTGTCAGAGGCCAGAGGGAGCTGGCAAAATAGTGAACAAATAGAGACACACTGTGGTGACCATGAGTCTCTGACACCTCCCAACCCTTGTCTCATAAGAGAAACTGCTGACCTCATCTCACTGCTCCAAGTATCCAAAGTTTTTGTTTGTTTGTGTCGTTGTTTGTTTTTAAAGCAGAAGCTAGTAAGTTAAATTACAGATGAGACAAAAAGACTCTAGGTGATGACTGGGTCTACCCCAAAGTTCCTCTCATCAAAAAAAAGAGCTAGGACTGAAATATGAATTATCTAGCCTTCTCCATACTCTGATTCTGACACTTAGCATCTGTCTGATGGATGGTCTTATGCGCACACCCCAGTGCTTCCCAAATCCGAAAAAATATTCCTGTCTAAAACTGAGATAAACAGCGCCTGTCTCTCTGTTTCAGTCCTGGTGAATGTCCTCACTCCTGTCCCCATCACCCTTTCTCCCTCCCTCCTTCCCTTCTTTCTCTCTTTCTTACCCTCCCCCTCTTTCTTTCCTTTCCTTTTTTTTTTTTTTTTTTTTTTTTTTTTTTTTTTTTTTTTTTTTTTTTCTGCTCCTTCTCTCTGTGTCCTCTTAGGGCTATAGCAAAATCCTGTACTCACATGTGGTGCTCTTACCCTGAGGGCGCAACTTTCACTCATCAGTCATCAAACCAATGGTAGATTGGGTGGGATTGAAGAGTGGGGACTCAGCCCAGATAGCACTGAAACTCCTAATGAGGAAAAGACTCCTAACTATAATCTACCCCAGAACCGTCAAAAGAAACCTATGTGAACAGTTATGCAAATTAAGACACATGAGTCACCCAGCTTTCTGCCATAACAATGTTAAAATAGCCATGTCCATCAAAATAAAAAAGTCAACAAGGAGGAAACACACACACACACACACACTTGGAGTTGTCATTTACTTGCGCCATCTTGTGGTTAGATCTGTCACTCTGTCAGATGAGTCACCTCCCCACAAACATGATGGGACAGCTGTGCTCACCAAGGCAGCTCCTCTTTTAACCGATAGGACACAAGCACTGCGACCTACCTGCTCTTGTTTCCTATCTGTTACCATCCTCCTGAGGCTTTTGGCTCAAGAAAAAGTCCTATGAGAACCTGGTTTGAAGGGATGGGTGCACCTACGTGACTTTGACTGGCTTCTTTATCTGTTCCTTTCTATTCCTGTTCCCTGCCTTCTCTAACCTGGCATGAAGCACAGATCATGTTTTGTTCATACTTGTTATTGAAAACATTACATCATGAAGAAGTTTGTTTGTTTATTTCTTCCAGTGTCATTTGGTGGAGCCTGAAGCATTTTCCAGATGCAATATAGAGAAGTAGAAACTGGGTGATTTAGACACAGGTACCACCTGAGTCACTGATTAGCTGTGTGATGTCAGGACAGTCACTTTCCTCTTCAGAGTATTAGTATGTCACAAAATTAGGGGCTTGGTTGAGCTCCTTCTGACTTTGATAGTATAGGTTTCTGTACAAAGCTACTCTGCACTTATGGTCCAGCTCAGTTCCTTGTGTTTGTAGATGGGGAACCATGGCTATTGAAAATGGACTTAGCTCAGTCTAGTTCTTTTATCAATATCAGATTCTTTAGTGAAGTTGATAGCTTGTGAGTGAGTGTGTGTGTGGTGTGTGTGTGTGTGTGTGTGTGTGTGTGTGTGCTAGAGAATAAGTTCAAGACTGCACTCATGCTCCACATATACCTTATCACTGAGACACAGCTTTACATAGCACCAATATTTTTTTTTGGTAGCAGTTGGTCAGACCTGGGACAATAATGGTTGTGTTATTCATCTTGTTTCTGTAACCTGGATGACAAATGAAATGTTATAAGTGACAACAAAAGTAGGGTTAAATTCTCTAAACCTGTCACACATACATAAAGCTAATAAATAAATGAACATTATTACAAGCTCCTTGGCAGCCTTAAATGTCAAGAGAGGGTTACTTTGAGGTAGACATGGTGCTCTTTGCAAGCAAGATTTACTTTCTGTGGGATCTGATCAGATGGCCGGGCCTCTGTGAAGGGACGGAAGTTGGATCAGTCTGGAATAGGCTAGCCACTGACCAAATGCGATTCTCAATTGATTCATTCAAGGTTTAACACCAGGACAAAATGCAGAACTTCTGCCCAAGCACAGAAAGTTCTATGGATTTTCCACACAGCAGGGACACTCTAGGCAGTAAGACCTGCCAGAGTCTCATGCAAATACTATTCATTACACCCATAAAACATTTATTTCTAACAGCTTTTATGCAAATTAGGAAACCTCTGGTGTAAATTTACATGGAGAAATCTCAAGTGCTAAGTAGCTACCTCTGAAGGTGCTGATTTTCCATCAGGACAGTTCAGACCCAGTATATTCATCCATCCAGCCTTGCTTCTGCTTCCTGCTTAGCAATTCACTTCCTTCTAGGTGTGAATTAGCTCAGCTGTAGAAACAGTCTTTATAATGTATTATTTTAATGTAAATTGGAATATACAAGTATAATAGGGGCTCAGAGAACTGTCAAGCCCTTCCACACTTTGGAGTTACAGCAAGGTCTGTTTCTCTCATCTAAACTAAGGATGTTGTCTTTCTTTCTTGTTCCAGGGTAACTCTCATGCAGCCTTTGAAGTCTCAGCCTAAAGATTTATCTTTGGAGGGGGTCCTCCACTATCAGTGGACTAGGGAAGGAGCATGGGAGGAGACGAGGGAGGGAGAGAGTGCGGAATTGGGAGGGAATGAGGATGGAGCCACAGCTGGGATACATAATGAATAAATTGTAATAAATAAAAAATATATATTTAAAAATGCTGAAAAAAAGGATTATCTTTGGTTTGGCCATTTAAGTAAATGGGGCTGTAACTGTCCTTTGTTCCATGAGGCCTGTCCTTTCACCTCATTGCATTTGTCAATGTATACTATTCTGTTGTTTACCTGATGGATTTTTAACCTTCCTTGCTCCTCCCACACTTGCTAAAGGAACCCAGCCATATTTGTTCTTGGATTCCCAACATGGGAGTATCCTTCTGTCATAAGGGTAAAAGGCAGAGTAAAAAAATGCAGTTTTGCTCTTACTGCAGTGTGGGCTGGGCTGTCAAGGAAAGGGGCTTACCAGACTCTTGAAACTCTTGATTAGTGAAAGCAGGACAGGAACTTGTCAGGAGCTCACTATTTGTTGGTAACAAGTCAGTAGAAGAGCCCATAGCTTCTTCATAGCTTCTCTGTGCAACAGAATTTCCTGCTGAGAATCATGGGATCTGGGAGCAGAAGAGATCTTTCCAACACTAAGTTCAGGGGCACTTTTTTTTATCATTTCTCTAAGCCCCAAGCAGATATGCTATAATAAGTCTGTACTATCCAGTGCAGACAATGGATGGAGAAAGCAGACTTCAAGAGTTTCTGCCTAAATGAGTTCAACTCAATCATGTATAAACAAAGTTTGTGCCTGTGTACCATCCCCCACATTAGCTTAGGTCTATGCTTTTCTCCTCTCTCCCTCAAAAAGTCCTAGATATAGCAATCAGATCCAAGAGAGGATTCCTGTACCCTCTCCAGGTTCTGGCTTAGCAGAGATATGTGGCTTCTTGAGTACAAGTTTGCCTTCCTGCCTGGGCTTCCTGGAGGTTTCTCTAGACAGAAGTGAGGAGTCTGCTCAGAGGATTTGAAGTTGAATGTTAGTTGCTGTCGTTCTTTATAAGGAATGAGGTACCCTTATTTGACTTGCAAAGGAAGGTAAAAGGATGGTGAGGCAAGCTGTAGCTGCAGTATTGAGTAACAGAGAGGGCTCCAGTCTGTGCTCATGCTGACAGTATCACCATCTCCTGTCACCCAGGGCTTCTCAGAGGATGCCTGAGTCATCATGACCTTTGGAAATGCTCCCGCCTCCACCTCTCTAGGCTCCAGCTTAACTTGAAGAGCCTGGCATTTTCTCAGTGAGGTGATGCTTGCATGAATAGAGGCCATAAGAAATACAGCTGGGGATGACAGTGTGGAAATGCCACTCTTCTTTTTTTTGGATCAGAGATCAGAACAATGTAGCAATATGGCTTCAGGTTCCAGACTCACTGGCAGGGTAGACTCATGGATCCTTTGTGAGGGAGAGCAGGACTAGCTATGCTCACACCCTGAAGTAGGCATCACTGCTGTTGGCATCCTTAGTCAAAATCACTGTCATCATCATTATCATCATCATCATCAACAACAACGTCATCATCGCCAACATCATTACAGCTAACATTATCAACTTCATACCATCATTGTTATCATCACAGTTAGTATCACCATCGCTGTTATCATTACTGTTCTCACTGTTACTATCATTCTTATCACCATCATAACCACCATTGGCATCAAAACATCCAATTCTATTGCCATCATTCTGTTACCATTCCTATCTTTGTCACTGTTGATCTAAGCTATTTAGTGGGCTCTTATTATGTGCCAGATTCTGCACTAATGAGCTCATTTCCCCACTATGTCCATGCCTCTTGCAGACCAGAGAATAGGGAACTGAGAGTCAGAATGAGTCACCGAATGACAAGATAAACATATAACCCATCTCTCATGTGGAAAGACAGGATCAACCCTCAAAATTTCCTTATGTCAATGCACCCTCACTATGTCGGGGACATTTTTTCTTTACAAGGCTTATCACAAATGTCCTCAAATAATGACTCTTGTGTTTACCGAACCAACCTGGTTTTAGCAGTGAACAAGGACTACCTTATTTATGACTCCCCCGCCCCCCATGCCTTACCTACATCTGCCAACCTGTGTGTTCTCAGTACCCACAGGTTTCTGGAACAAATTCCCAGATCATATCATCACTCTATCAGTAGATACTTCCCAAGGTTGTACATGGATTTTCATTAGATATTTTTTATTCCTGAAATCAGACCGAAGGATGGCAGGATAAGTATGGGTGATTCTACTAAAGAACTGAGAGAAAGTGGATCAATGTGGTTACTTGGCAATTTAACCAGACCCCCTTTTTTAAAATTTCTGAACTTTGAGCCGGTGCTATTCAGTGTCATTGAGGTCACATATGTCCATGTTCTGAGGGTCAGAGGACTTCATTCATAGCCTCTCAGGAGGTTGGATCCTGTCTCAGTGGAATTTAGTCTAGCAGCGTTTTAACAAGGATCACATGAAGCTCAACACAGTCAGCAAGGTTCTTAAGAACCCATCGCTCTCTTTCAGCCCTTTGTCTTCTGCCTAAGGTTTCTTCCCATATTTTATGCTTAACATCTTCCATCTTCTCTTTTCAAATTGCATCCAGTTCCTCTCACCCTCATTAATAACATTTTGTTCTTCCTTAGTGTCCTTTACTTTTTATCACACTGGCCTTGACTTGGTCTGTTAGATCCATGCAAGTATCCTGATCAGTTGTCTGCCCCCTGAACCTATGCTGTATGCTTTGTCTTTCTTAGGGCCATAAATGAAGCCACAAACCATATCTTGGTTCCTTGGACTATATAGGCTCAAATTCTGCTTTCTTCCTTATGAACATGTAACCTTGAGCATGCATCATCTGCACAGTCATCACAACATTGTATAAGCTTTTCTTGAAGAGTTTGTGAATGGATGCCTGAAACCTTCTCAAGATCTAACTTGAAAAGTATGTTTTTGACAGATCTGAAGATGTGGCAAGCAGTCTCCACACAATCTCATTTACTCCAGAGAATGGCTGTGCAAACTGAATGAGACTCTGAATCAGACCCAGATCAGTTCCTTCTAATACTCATGTTTTTTTCATATGCTCAGTTATGGGTTCATTCTTCTATTTATTATCCCTGGCTTTTCTCCACTTAAAGTCATGAGCCTATGAAAAATACACTTGTCAATTTGTCTCCTTAGAACTTTGGGGATAGAACGCTTCCTGACTCTAGAAATTCTGTCAAGCTTTTGAAATAGATGCAATGGAGAAGATAAGAGGGGAGAGAAGAGATGCAGCCACTCCATAGAGAACTGAAAGATGCTCTCTACTCTGCTGTGCAAAGATATAACTGTGGCAATACCTTTGAATGGGACACGTTTAGCTATTGTGTAATAGGCTGTTATGTGTTTGTTAATTGTAAGGGCTAGGCATACATTCCTATTTCTGGGGAGCAGTTACTGAGCCTACAACACTCTAGAAATGGTGGAGATTTCCTTGTAACTTGGATGGATTACAAAGATGGGATTTGGTTCCATTATGAGAAAATATTTTTCTTCTTTGACATCTTTCACAAAATCCTTGTTTACTTATTCAAGGCACAGTCCCTGAAATGCTAGTCAGAGCACCTGTCCCATATGCCAACATTGAGTGGCAACAAGCCCGATTTAAACACAGTGAATTTGTGAGACTTCTTAGTATATCTTTCCCTGGTCAGCCACTATCTTCAGACTATAGAAAGAAATAGCTTGGCTGAAATTCTCATTTCATTTCCTGTCTTCTTTGTTGAACAGATTGGACAAAGATATGCCTTTTATTGCTAGATAAAAAAGAAAATGTGAGATCGAGGCCAGAACACTGTGAAGGTTGAGATAGCCACAAGCAAAGGCATCCAGGACACCAGGTGGCATCCACTCAGGGATGTCACCTCTAGTAGAAAAGGAACTTGGGGGAGGAGTATAGCTTTAAGAATATCTAGTTTTAAATATCTAGTTTAAGAGTTATTTCTTTTTCAGGAGTGTCCTGTGCAAACCACCAGCATACCTTCCATCCTCCTGCCTTGCTGATTCAGGGTGCCTTGTCTTGCATATGGCCTCGATGATGCCAACTAGAGCTTTGGTATATTTCCAACAACAGTGAATATGATGGTTATCTTCAGTGTCATCTTGACTAGATTTGAAATAGTGTAGGAGACAGCACTGAGTGTGTCTGTGAGTGTATTTCCACAGAGGTAGGGGTTTAAGAAGAATCACCCTGAAGAATCACACTGAATCATTCCAGCAGCAGGGGCCTCAGGGTAAATGGAAAGAAAAATGGGAGAAATCCAGGCAAGCACTATCATTCATCTCTCTCTGCTTCAAGATTGTGGCACTACCATGTCTTCCAGTACTCTGAAACCATGAGCCAAAATAAACCCTTCTTTCCTTAAGTTGCTTTTCTCACAACAATAAAAAAAAAAGTAATAGAGAGCTTCCATCTTTATTCACCCCTGTCAGCTATTGGTCTGCTATTCCCACCCAGTTTTATAGAAAGATATTCTAGGTGCATCTTCTCAGCTTGGTGTTAAGGATGTAGATTATGCCTGGGCTCTGTGATGTAAAGTTCTAAACACAAGTGTAAAGGCAATGAGTGTGGTGTTGCTACAAAGTTTTCCAGAGTGTGGAGTATACTCCGTGCACTCCTTAAAAAGTTTTTGATGGATAAAAAGATTGAGCAAGTGATATGATGACCGAATGATGATTGAATAAAATGAAGAGAGCAGTCACATCTATTGAACACAATAATACATCACTAGGGAGAGAAGGGTATCAGAAATGGAAAGATGGGCATCCAAGACATGTTCTTGCTGCTGTATCAGCAGTCCTGGATGGACAACCTGTGTGCACTGCTGTGGTCTTAGCATGCTCATGCAGATGGGACAGCTTGAAGACAAAGCCTGCAGCACTCCACACCTTCATCTTGAAGCAAGTGTAATTCCTACTGATTGTAAGACCACCAGCATATGGGCTGCACACCTGTAATCTCAGCACACAAGGCCTGGATTAAATCCACACTGGGATGGGCTATAGGGCACTTTTACTTGTTTGTACATTTACTTATTCATTTATTTGTTTTAATCACTCATCCATTCATCAAATTTTTATAATAGGAATGAAGAAAGATCATAGACAAAATGGCCATATGGCATATGTCACATGTACAAGATTGTGACCCATGGTAGAACGCCTGTGGGTGTGTCAGGCATGGAAAGGATGAGGCTCAGGGCAGGAGTTATGTGAGGAGAGGAGACCTGGGAACTGGAATACCGGAGATGGAGAGAATATTCCTTCTGCTCAAAGATGTAGAGTACTGAGTTTTAGGCCAGCCTGGGCTACAGAGTTAGACCTTACTTTCAAAATAGTTGAAAAATAGTTAAATGTGACAAAAACTGGTGACAGAGCTGCATGTGATAAGGCCCTAGCTCATGAGAAAAACCAGGTATAATCTATGCTCAAGTCACTTAATCATGTTTATATCACTTATGTCTGTACATTAAAAACTATTTTACTACTTTTATTGTAAAATGAGCATGAAGGAGAAAAAAAAGCATATCTATTTTGAATTTGAAGTCTGTAGCCTGGCAGAAACAAACACAAACACACATGGGGCATTGGGGAATAGTGAAATGAGACAGACCACAAAAGGGAGAGACTAGGGAAGAGTAAGTTTTGCAGGGGGCTGGTAAACTCTTGCTTCCTTAAAGGGAGAAACACCTATGCCTAACTGCTGCCAATGTAGTAAGACTTTGTCATAGAATGAGGCAAATCTAGACTTGATGTGAACTTCCCCAAGTTCTAAAATGCCATGCCAAACAGATACAACTAGTCTCTAGTTCTGCCCAAGGGCTGCCAACTGGCCAACATTGATTTGTTCACCTGTCTTCTTTCTGGTATGACACTGAAGAAGAAGAAAATCTGGGAAATTCAATGGTGGTTTCTGTAATGGCAGCATGGACAGTGGTCCTTCAAAATACATCTCAAGAGATTGGAGACAAGGTAAGGTTTTAGCATGAATGAGAACTGGAATTTTATGAACACTTGAAATTGATTTAATGGTGAACTAGAGAGCCAAGAGTTATGGGAGTATGGAAGCATGGAATCTAGGGTCCATCACATGGAGTAGGCTGTATTGAAAAGGTGGTAAAGGCTTGTCCATTTGAATTTATGGATGACTGGTGTTTTAATTTATTTCCTGTTGTTGCTATAAAAATACTTTGACATAAGCAACTTTATGGAGAAAAGGTTTATTTGGTTTCTAGTTCTGTTATAATCCATCATGAGGGAAAGTCAAGGAATCAGGAACTTGAGGCAGCTAGTCATATTTCATACACAATCAAGAGCAGAGGGCAATGAATTAATGTATGTATTCATGCTTGTACTCACTTTCTCTATTTGTTATACAAATCAGTATCTCTTGCTTATGGAATGGTGCTACCCACAATAGGCAGATCCTTCCAACTCAATTAATGTAGTCAGGATAATCCTATACAGATATGTCATAGACCAATGCCATCTATACAATCACTCATTGAGACTCAGATGATTCTAGATTAAAACCAACCACCACAGCAGGTAACAATGGATGAAAGACTGAAATGGGAAGGGGTGATGATGGGTCAACATTCAAAGGAAGCAGAAAAATAATTGATTAGGTTGCCTACTAGAGTTTTGTTTCAACAGCATGAAGGTATTCATACAGAAAAAAATACAGGATGAAAAAAAGGGGACTGTGTGGAAGGGTGTTTTTCTATATACAAAGTCACCACACATTAGGAATCATGATCCATGATAGATTTTTTTTTAACTAAGGAACACATCATACTTGCCTCAGACCATTACACAAGCATGACCTGAAGTGATTAGAGATTGGCACACCCAAGGTATCCATTTCCCAGATGGCTGACACAGAACCACAAGCTCCCAAGCTCAACAGTAAATGGCTAGGTTCACAACAAAGAGGCAAGTCTGCATTACACCCACAATGGAAGAGGTCACTGTGCACCGTTACAGCTCTGTACATTCATTTATTCATTTATTTTTCTTCATTCACTCATCAGCTGTCCATGCTAGAAATGAAGAAAAAGATTTCAGGCCAAAAGACCCCAAGATACTTACATTCAAGATTGTGAGCCAAGGTAGAAAGCCTTGGCAAGAGAGGAAAAGATGAAGTTTCATCTTTTGCCCTCTGGTACAACACTGAAGACGGAGATACAAACGGTGTAGGAGGAAGAGACAGAGGTCTAGGGGAAGGAGCGGCACATGAGAAGAAGACCTTAGGGTTAAAGCACCTGAGATGGAGAGAACTGGCCTTCAGCTCAGAACTGTAACTCTTCCCACTTTGCAGTTGAAACAGAAGGGTTGTGCCACCTCCCAGCAGCACCTCCTGAACTGAAATGTATCAGTGGCTTTTGCGTAAGGTTGCTTAGACATAAACGCCAGACTCTGGAAAAGAAGACTTTTCCCTGTGTGTCTGATGCTTTGACTAGCATAGCCTTCTCTCTCCTCTTTTCATCCCTGCTAGACAGAGCTGTGCAGTGGAGGCTTCTTGGATGACTGGAATGTTCCATGTCTGCACTATCCAATATTGTAGCCAATGGCTACTTGTGATGATTGAGCTATGAAATGGAGTGTAGTTAATTTAAATTTAGATAATGGAATGTGTCTTGTGGCTGCGTTATTGGAGAACGACATCTGACTCAGGTCCTGGTACATTATGCTGTAGGTTCTCAGTGCAGGTACAATGAAGGAATCTTTTTCTTTTTCAGTGCTCAAAATTGAGGCTACTCCTTAAAAGAGTAGATTTTGTTGTTATTTGTGTGTGTGAGGCATGTGTGTGTAAAGTTAGGTGTACATGGGAATGCACAGGTGGAGAAGGCAGAGGTAGCTATTGATTTCAGGTGTTCTGCTTTGTCATTCTCCAATTAATTCTCTTGAGATAGGGTCTGTTCCTAAACATGGAGTTAGGCTGGTGGCTGACAAGCCCAGTGATCCTCATGTCTTTTCCTCCCTCTCCAATACCTTATCTTGCACTAGCAGTAAGGTTACTGGTATATGTGAGACCAAACCTAGCTTTTTATAGCTTTTTATGTTGTGACTGGTTATTTGAACTAAGGTCTCCATGCGCATATAGCAAGCACTTTTATTCACTCAGCCATCTCCCTTAGCCCCATTGTTTATGAGAGAGCAAAAGAGAGGGAGAGGGAGAGAACCTTTATACTGTAGAATACCTGTGGGGTTTGGCCTTGCCAGCATTGTAATACTTTGAAGCCAGGGTTTTGGTACAGATAGACACCCAGATTTTGAAGCAGAGGGAATTAGTTTGCCAAATAGGGCAAAGCATTTTGTATAACACTGAGAAGGAGAGACAGAAGTTCCAGGTGATGAGCCAGCATCCTTCAAATTGTTCTCCTCTTCCTCTCTCTGCTCTGCCTTAAGGATTCAGACTAATCAAATACTACTATGGGCGGGGGTTTGCAAAATTCAGTGCAGGAGCTGCCTACTGGACCTGACCTTGTAAAGGAAGCAGAACACCCAACCAGCAGGCATCTTGGTGTCTGTGGAGACCAATTTTATTGCCCACAATTCGGATTCAGAAAAGGGAAAACTCATTCTGTTTGGATTTTTCAGGGGCCAAGGGGTTCTTCTAGGTTCTCCCATTTGAAACAGTAAGTTGGTGAATTAAGGAGAAGACTCAGAAGGTGACTTACACCATAGATTATTTTGGTTGTTTTACAAAACTCATCATTTTATATCTGCAAAAGCCCTGTTCAGTGTTTGGCCTGGCTTTCATTTTGTTTACAGGAGTCACTTGAGACCCACAAAGGAGAAGAACAACCCAAGGCCATATGACTGCTTGATTAATGGTAGGACCAGTACATGAGTCCAGGTCCCTCAAGTTTGATGTCTCCCATCTTGTTCCAGGGACTTTATAATGCTGGAAGAAGTGCTTTTAGTGTGCAGATTATTTACTGGGCTCACTCTGCTTTTGCTTCCCATGGTTTCTATCCTGGCCTCTGCAGAGGTTTCTTCAGGTCAGCGGATCTTTCTATTCTTCCTGCTCTCACACTAAGCCCCAAGAAGAGCAGGTTCAGTGTGGGAGCATGGAAAAAGCCTGGGAGCTTTCTTCTCTGCTAGGTCCCAACTTTCCTCTCCCCTTCTGAGTCATTGCTCCCTCGAGATTCAGCTCCCTTCCTGACTGCTTACTGCCAGGAGCAGCTCGATTTTTTGCGTCAATATCCCCTCAACAGGAAAGGTCATTTGTTGACAAATACCTTGTGTACTCCTGTGAGCTCAAATAAGAATGCTGGGCTAGACAGTGACACTCAGGGTGATTCTGGGCTTCCCACCAGTAAACACTAACATCAATAACATGGAAGTGAACAGCTCACAGGTGGAAAAGCTATTCTATAGACCACTATGTGTTATACAGCCACCCAGCAACCTCTGGGTGAGCACCACAAATCCTTCTGCTTTAGGACTCTGTGAGGGCCGTGCGCTTCTCTACACCCACACAGGCAAGACTATGAGCAGGATGTGGGGTCCATTATTGCTTCTATCTTTGCATGCTGGTGTGTGGTTTTGATCCTTTACTTAACACCCCTCTTCTCCAGGTCTTCCTAGTCATTGTACTATGCCTTCTTACTCAGCAACTAGAAGAATTAAATCACATGAGGGCTATAAAATGTACCCTCTGTACCTCGCTCAGCACTGCAGAGGTTTTAGTAAATCTGAAAGGAAGAGCCATTATAGAAGATAAGTTTCTCTAAGTCCGTGGCTCTCTAGGTCCTACCACTCAATGCTTCCCTTTACCCAGATCATCCCTACATAGCCTCAGACTGTTTCCATCTTCGCTGCCTTGGATTGATTTTAAAAGATATTTGGCTGATAAAATTCTGACATGAATTTTATGAGGTTTCTCTCCTGGTGTTTTGCAAAGCTCATTTCTATACTGTCAATCTTTTAAGCACAGCCTTCTGGCATAGAATCAGCCTCCAAGTTATCAGACCAGTGTAAATTAAGCATTTTGTATGTGCCAGACATGGCCTCAGCACATCAGTTAGTACCCTCACCTCAGCTGAGCCTGAATATATTTATGTATAACAGCTGGGCTTGCACTGTGACTCCACAACTACAAGGCCAGCAAACTTCAATGCCTCTGTGGAGGCTCATGTACTACAGGGGTCAATGCATTTCCTGAAGAAATGTGTTTGTAGACCAATACCTGCCTTCTAGGTTCAGCCCATCCTCCATGAGGTAGCTCTAACCATACAATCCATACTCCCTAAAACCTGTACATCCACTGGCTGTTCTCTGGATGGGTTTTCAGGGTCTCCCTACTTTGAAATTACATGTGAATACAATGACCAACACTGCCTCCTAAAAGTCCCTTATAAGTTAGAAAAATAGGGTCATTCTACATTTTTAGAAGGCAAAAATGCTTTCTTTCTTTCTTTCTGCAAAAAAGGAGTGGAATGCATTACAGTTGCACTAGATGTTTTTTTGGTGAGATAACCTTTGGCGTGTGTAACTCTATGCATCATCATATCCACATGCAATCATTTCATGGGGACGGTGCTATGGGTTGTGTCTGGGCCTTTATGAATGAAAATGATGATGTAATCAGTGATAGGATTAAGGGTTGTGAGATGGGAAAATTAGTGAAGTATGAGCCCCATAAGCTGCTACTGGCAGGAAGTGCCTGACATTTCTTGGGTAAAAGCAGTTTAGATGAGCAGAGAGTAGGTAATTGAGACACTCTGTGCACAGCATCAAAATCTGGCTCATTGGCTTTGGGGACCCAGTTACATGGCCCATGGGCCTTATCACTGTCTCTGTGTCCCTTAGTTGCTGCTACCTCAAGTGGAAAGGGGGGTGTGAGTCCTACATTACAGGGACAGTGGAAAGCAGGAAACATGTCCAGTGTGGAGTGGTCAGCAAGTGTTTAAGATGGCAGGTACAAGATTCATAGCTTCAGAAAGAGCATGTTGGCTGAAAGATAGGAGACAATGTGACAAATGGGACAGACAGAACAGCAGTGTAGAGGCTGCCCTGTGACCTGGAACAGATGGTGAGGAAGCAGCAGTGTGACTGTAGGCAAAGACGACAAGGGTTTGAAATCTGGAAGAAGCAATATGAAGGGGGGGGTACACGTAACTTTGGTATGTAGTGAAGGGGTGCAGATTGTTGTAAAAAATCTCAGTAGGCAGTGGCTTTGAGCGTCTAAGCAAAGGCTGGCCTCTAACTGCTGTGCTGCTTGAATTAGATATTCCTGAGTTAGAAGCATCGTCACATGACTAGCTTCTTTCATGGAGTGAAAGACAATCCCAGAATCTGCAAGGACAGTGTGCAGTATAGTCCTTTTGGAAAATAATTGGAACCAAGTGTTAGGAGCCGTAGAGAGGTCCTCCTCCTTGATCTTTGTTTACATTTCTTGGAAACTGACTTAAGGAAAGAATTTGATGTTGCACAAGGTTCCCGTGACATTGTAACCATGAGGAAGTTTGAAATAACCCAAGTGGCCAACAATGTGAGATGTCGATCAACCACATCTGCCTTCACCACTGGATGGTGACACTTTGGGGGTTTTTATGGGAGGGCATTCATGGATGCACTCTTAATGGTTGCTGATATTGCATTTCAAAAAAAGTACAAAGTAGGAAAAAAGTTAAGTCGTGCTTAGGAAGAAAAACAAAAATCGAAGTGCACAATAGGAGATTCCCTGACTCATCTAACCATGTCTATACATAGAAAATCTATGCATAGAAAATGCATCAAATGCTAAAACAGCCAGTTAAAGGTGGTGAGACTTTCAATAATGCATGTTTTTTTTCTTCTGTGTGTTTCTGTTTTCCATGCTATTTATAATGAAAAGGAATTACATTTATAAAGGGAAATGGAGCCTCTGAATTGATACTTTCAGCTTTCCTGAGATACTATCTTCTGAGTTTGCAGTTATAAGGGAAGCAGTATCTGTCTAGTGACATAGCCATAAAGTCAGGAAACATAAAAATATTTTCACTCAAGATTGTTTCTTCTTTTATCCTCCCTCCTTCTGGACTATGTTATTGATGAAGTGGTACACTTATACTACTAGGCCTCAGAGAAGTAAATAGTAAGGCTGGCTGTGACTCAAGTCATGAGAAATTACCCAAACCTCATTTTAAAGGTGACAGAAGACTGTTTATAAAGTGCATGTTCTTAGCAGGTTGTCTTAGTAGATGCCTCTAATTAAGCATTTTTCTCATAAGAAACAGATACTCTGTTCTTTTATTTATCATCTGTCCACTCATCATCAATCTCTTCATCTATTCACCCATCAAAGCATTCATTCATATGTACATCCATCCATCCATCCACATATCCATTCACCTTCCTGTCTACCTCTTCATCCATATATACATCATCTATATTCATCCATCCATCCATCCATCCATCCATCCATCCATCCTTCCATCCTTTGTCCTCTCATTGTGAATGAGTGCTGGGCTCAAATGAACCATACGACTTCCACTCTCGGTGTTCCTCAGAAAGGCTTCTTGGAGGAATAATGGCAGGTTGGACCAGATAATGAGGATGAAGGAAACTCCTGTTGAAGGCACAGCTTGAGGAAAGGCTTTGTGGTGATAAATAAGACAGTCCAATTGGTTTGACCTCCAAGTCATGCTCTGAGATGCTGGACTGGGCTGGAGAGAGATCAAAAAACTTCAAGAACAAGCTTGAAAAGTACAGCTAGGACAAAAAAAAAAAAAGCAGAGGAATTACCTGTTAGGCCACCACTCCTACACATAAGGATGATCCGTCTTCCCCACGTGGTACAAGAAGATTAGAATCAGATCCCAGGGGTGAGAAATGAGATGCTTTTCACATCAGGGGTAGAATCAGTTTGTTGGAGGGTAGCAGGAACACCCTTTGTAGTTGGAGGTAGAATATTTTGTTGTCCAGCCTTCTTAGAGGAGTCTCTGGACCTCTGCCTTGATACCTGGAGCAATCGCCTTGGGTAGTCTTGGGTGATGTTCAACCTCACCACAGGTACACAAACATCTGGGTCAACTGAACATGAACTAAGATTTCTGAATTTGTTAACCAGGATAAGTGTTTCTTCATTTAAGGTTTTATTTTTTTTTGGGGGGGGGGGTTGTCATAGAAACAAATGCAGCTGAACACAAGCAGGTCTCAACAATAAACTTTAGTTGTCTGGTAATATAAAGCAAGGAAGGAAACCATAGCCTGGGAAGCTTCTGCTTCATTCTCCCTCTCCCTTTCCTTTCCATTTCTTCATCTCTTTTTCTTTTCATCTCTGAAAATATGTTTACAGAGACACCATATTAAAGGACCAGATGAGCGGCATTGGGCATGATCAGTATAGCATTATAGACAAGACATAGTGCAGAATTGTGGAACATAGACATGAAAATGGACAAGGCTGATTTAAGTGCAGATTTGTGGCTACGTTACTTTGTTTAAGCCCCAGAGTAGGGACATTCAGGTTCCTGAGTAATGCTGGTTGTATGCCCATGCTAAGGTAACTTTTCTCTCTGCTGATTGCACTTGGTGTCCAGTTCTCAAGAACTCCATGTATAGTCCATGTGTCTGTTCTCTGATCCATTCCATCAGCCACTTTGTGTATCCTGATTTTTCCAACTGTGACCCTGATGATCAGATCCACTCAGGGGCATAGCCTAAGAAGAACCAAACACCTGATACTCTCAGCTGTATTAGTCAACTAAGGCTGCTGTAACAAAGACTACTGAATGGAGGGTTTAAATAACAGAAACTCATTTTTTCACAGTTTTGGAAGCTGGAGGTCTGAGATTAAGATACCTAGAACCCCTGCACAGATGTAGCCCATGGCAGTTCAGTTTCCAAGTGGGTTACATAGTAATGGGAAGAGGGACTGCCTCTGACATAATCTGATTGGCCTGCTCGTTGATCACCTCCCCCAAGGGGGGAGCAGCCTTACCAGGCTACAGTAGAGGACAATGCAGCCACTTCTGATGAGAACTGATAGACTAAGATCAGAAAGGAGAGGAGAACCTCCCCTATCAGTGGACTTGGGGAGTGGCATGCATGCAGAAAGGGGAGGGAGGGTGGGATCGGGAGGGGAGGAGGGAGGGGCTTATGGGGGGATACAAAATGAATAAAGTGTAATTAATAAAAAATTTTAAATAAATAAATAAATAGATAAATAAATAAATAAAAAGGAAAAAATCATTAAAAAAAAAAAGATATCTGCAAGGCTGGTTTCTCCTGAGGCTCTCTTGTTGCTGTGCAGACGGCTGCCTTCTAGTGTCTTCTTAATATTGTTTTTCACTCTAAGTGCATCTGTTTCTACATCTCTTCATAAAAGGATTACATTGCCTTCCTGACCTCCTTTGAATGTCATGTTACCTTCTTTAAAATCCCCACCTCCAAGTTCCTGGATATTGAGGTTCATGAACTTCCTATCATGGGTATATTTGAATGCTAAGGCACAGAATTTGAATTCTTAACACCATTCAGCTTTCTCCTTTCTCAGCTATAAAAGATGAAGCTCTGAGTAGAGAAGTGTCTGTGCCAAAGCCTAGAGGAATCCGGGTTTCCAAGCCCCATTGCCTTCCCCATTCCATCCCACAGGATGGATGCTTGCCCATCCATCCATAGGCATCTTGTCCCTCCTTTCAGCGGATCTCCTCATATTTTGCTGCTCTCATGGCAGTCTTTATCATGTGTACCTGAACAAGCTTTAGGGACAAACTGAGAGACAGACAGCCAGTGTGTGCTGTGGCTCTGCCTACTCCAAGGCTCCTATGAGCTGCATGCAGCAGTCCTAGAACAGTGAGACTTAGACCAGGGAACATGCTGCCCTCATTCCTGAGTTTTTAATTTAACTAGGACAAATGATGCCGAATTATGTCTACTTTTCTTTAGACTGGGAAGGCTCTGGATTTGCTTTCCAAAAACCAAAACTGCAAGTGTAGCAAAATTGTAGGAGAAATTGGAAGACCTCATAGGTAAAGGCAGCAGCTGGGGAACCAGAGCTGCAGAGCCTTCTGGACAGCTGCATGATACTGAGATGTCATCATCTATCTTTATTCCACCAAAATGGGTCTTTCAATGTGATGCTTTCAATGTGCTTATCCACCCAGTGAGGGATTAAGGATGCGAAGAATTCAGTTTAATAGGAGGGACCAGAGAGATGGCTCTGAGGTAAAGAGTACCGGAAGCCTTTGGTTTCGTTCTCAGCGCCCACGTAGTGACTCACAGCTGCCTGTAACTCCAGCTCCAGGACATCCAGTTCCCTCTTCTGGCATCCAAGGCCACCAGGCACACGTTCAGTACACTGCCCAGACGCTCAGACAAGCAGAATAAAAATGAAACTGTAATAACGAATTTAACATGTGTGGGGCATAACAGATGCCCACTAAATGACTGCTTAGTAAAAGGACGGGCCCACACTCCTATACGCATGTGCAGCACTGTTGGACTCAGTGGGATCTCCCTCTCTCCTTGCCTCTCCATCTCTCTCTCTCTCTCTCTCTCTCTCTCTCTCTCTCTCTCTCTGTGTGTGTGTGTGTGTGTGTGTGTGTGTGTGTGTGTGTAAAATTATGGGATCATGGGCAACCTATAGAGGGAAAATGGGTGAATTAGCCATGTTCTTAGCTAGACATCATGGACAGTTTTCTGGAATAGAATTGATATGAGAACATGGTTTGATTTGGCGGGGATTATATATATATATATATATATATATATATATATATATATATATA
>NW_026596079.1:10562958-10565433 GCF_907164565.1 Psammomys obesus
TATATATATATATATATATATATATATATATATATATATATATAGTTATGAGGGATGGTTCTGCAGTATTTGGAGGAGATAAAGTGATGGATACGATTAATATAACTTGTATACATATATGAAATTTTCAATGAATACATTTCAAAGTGGTTTACTATTTAACAGTTATGCCCAGTCCTCATATTAAATTATATTCGGCCCTCGTTACTTAAACAGAGAAGTAAACTTTTACCCCAGTGCCTTTCCTTTGGGATGTGGTTACTGGAGGTGAGGTACAGGTAGGAGAGGAATGGGTTAATTTAGGTAGCAGAATGAGGACTTCAGGTTATCTGCACTCATTCCTTTATTCATTCAGCTAACAAATATGAGCATGTTGTGCTTAGAGGTAATAAACAAACAACAACAACAAAACGGAATAGCCCTCATTCTCCAGAACAATTTAGTGTTGCTGAGAAAAGAGAACACAATGAAATGTATTATAATGAAGTAGAAATACAAAAATTGAATCAAGACCAATCTGGGGGTTGGGGAGAAGGGTGAATTGCCTAAGCCCCTGGGGAGAAGCCGGATATCACTGAAGGAATCCTGGAATTGGGCTGATGACTGAACATCATTTTGGAAGGCATGGAGGCAATTTCAGATGGACAGTGTTCAGATGTGTGTCATAGACTGAGAGAACAGCTGACAGAGGCAAGGTGTAGGATCAAAAAACAAATGACACAATAGTGTCAGAGAAACCAGACAGCATTCGATTGCCTGACAATGAACTCCTGCAAATGCAGCTTGGGAAAGGATGCTGGAGGACTCTCCACTGCTCAGACTGAGTCAAGGCTATAAGCAGTGTGAGAATACTAAAGTCTTTATGGGGAAAAAAATGACGTGATCAGAGGTTGTGATTCCCCTAAATGCCCATTCATATGGGTCTGAGGTTTCCCAGAAGCAGAAAGACACACATGGTATATACTCACTTGTAAATGAATATTAGAAATATAATATAGAATATCATACTAAAATCTGTACACCTAAGGAAGCTAATAAAGGAGGACTCTGGGTAAGATGCTCAATCTTCATTCAGAAAGGCAAATGAAATGGACATCAGAAGAGGGAGAAAACAGGAAACAGGACAGGAGCCTATCACAGAGGGCCTCTGAAAGACTCCACCCAGCAGGGTATCAAAACATATGCTGAGATGCATAGCCAACCTTTGGGAAGAGTGCAGGGAATCTTTTTTTTTTTTTTTTTTTTTTTTGTTTTCTTTACATTTTTTTTTTTTTTTCTTTTTAGTTACATTTTGTTAACTCTGTGTCCCAGCTGTATCCCGCTCCCTCATTCCCTCCCCAACCCCACACTCCCTCCCTGGTCTCCTCCCTGCCCCTTTCCAAGTCCACTGATAGGGGAGGACCTCCTCCCCTTTCATCTGACCCTGTTTTATCAGGTATCTTCAGGGCTGGCTGCAAAGTCCTCCTCTGTGGCCTAACAGACTGCTCCTCCCCTGGGGGGAGGGGGGGTCAAACAGCCTGCCCTTGAGATCCTGTTAGAAATAGTCCGTGTTCCCCTTACTTTGGAAAACTACTTGGTTACTGAGCTACCACGGGCCACATCCGAGCAGAAGTTCTAGGTTATATCTATAGATGGTCCTTGGTTGAGTGTCAGTCTCAGAAAAGACCCTGTGCCCAGATATATTTGGTCTTTGTAGAGCTCCTATCCTTTCCATATCATACTAACTTCCCTTCTTTCATATGATTCCCTGCACTCTGCCGAGGGTTTGGTTATGAGTCTTAGTGTCTGCTTTGAAACACTGCTAGGTAGAGTCTTTCAGATGCCTTTTGTGGTAGACTCCTGTCATAAGTTCAATGCACATCCCATTTGTCTTTCTAAATGAGGATTAATCACCTTCGCCTGTGTCCACTTTCTTGATTATCTTCTTTAGGTGTGTAGATTTCATTATGTTTATCATATCTTGTAGGTCTATATAAGCGAGTATATACCAAGTTTGTCTTTCTCCTTCTGGGATACTTCACTCAGAATGATCTTTTCTAGATCCCACCACTTGCCTGCAAATTTCATGATTTCCTCCTTTTTGATTGCTGAGTAGTATTCCATTGTGTAAAAATACCACAATTTCTGTATCCATTCCTCCGTTGATGGACATCTGGGTTGTTTCCAAGTTCTGGCTATTACAAATAAAGCTGCTACGAACATGGTTGAACAAATGTCCTTGTTGTGTACTTGAGCAAATTTTGGGTATATACCTAGGAGTGGTATAGCTGGGTCTTGAGGTAGCACTACTCCTAGTTGTCTGAGAAAGCGCCAGATTGACTTCCAAAGTGGTTGAACCAGTTTACATTCCCACCAGCAATGGAGGAGGGTTCCCTTTTCTCCACAACCTCTCCAGCATGTGCTATCACTTGAGTTTTTCATCTTGGCCATTCTGATGGGTGTAAGGTGAAATCTCAGGGTCGTTTTGATTTGCAT
>NW_026596079.1:10565533-10568595 GCF_907164565.1 Psammomys obesus
ATGAACATGGTTGAACAAATGTCCTTGTTGTGTACTTGAGCAAATTTTGGGTATATACCTAGGAGTGGTATAGCTGGGTCTTGAGGTAGCACTACTCCTAGTTGTCTGAGAAAGCGCCAGATTGACTTCCAAAGTGGTTGAAACAGTTTACATTCCCACCAGCAATGGAGGAGGGTTCCCTTTTCTCCACAACCTCTCCAGCATGTGGTATCACTTGAGTTTTTCATCTTGGCCATTCTGATGGGTGTAAGGTGAAATCTCAGGGTCGTTGTCGTTTTGATTTGCATTTCCCTAATGGCTAATGAGGTTGAGCATTTCTTTAAGTGTTTCTCTGCCATTCGATGTTCCTCTTTCGAGAATTCTCTGTTTAGCTCTGTTCCCTATTTTTTAAGTGGATTACTTGGTTTGTTGCTTTTCTGCTTCTTTAGTTCTTTATATATACTGGATATTAGCCCTCTGTCAGATAAAGGGTTGGTGAAGATTCTTTCCCAATCTGTAGGCTGTCTATTTGTTTTGATGACAGTGTCTTTTGCTTTACAGAAGCTTTTCAGTTTCATGAGGTCCTATTTATTGATTGTTGCTCTTAGAGCCTGTGCTGTTGGTGTTCTGTTCAGGAAGTTGTCTCCTGTGCCAATGAGTTCTAGGCTGTTTCCCACTTTTTTTTCCAACTGATTTAGAGTATCTGGTTTTATGTTGAGGTCCTTGATCCACTTAGACTTTAGTTTTGTGCAGGGTGATAAATATGGATCTATTTTCATTTTTCTGCATGTAGACATCCAGTTAGTCCAGCACCATTTGTTGAAGATGCTGTCTTTTTTCCATTGAATGGATTTGGCTTCTTTGTCAAATATTGAGTATTCTTATGAAAGAAGGGGGAGACAGAAAGACCTCCTCCTTCTTTGAGTCGTTAGAGTAAAACAAGTCTAAAATGGTCCAGTGTCCAAAACCTTCCTGTGAGTCCTTCTTCCCTGTACCTATCACATGCATCTCATTATGCCATCCTTGTTTCCCTTCTCAATTACCACACCATGCCCTCAGGCATTATCCAAGTCATTGGCGAGAAAGGAGGCTGGGGTTAAAAACAGACAAACAAACATAGAAAAGGTAGGCCTTCTTGCTCCTGTCTTTCCATCTATAATGCAGATGTAACCTTAGCAGTGATCGTATAGTCAGACCCTATGAGTAGTAATGTCAGGAGAGTCTGCCCAGAGCCTGCTTCCCAGATGGAGGCCAGCCTGGCAGAGTGCCTGCCCATCCCATGATGCCAGCTGCTTTGTCCATATAACATAGGTCTTAAAGAACAGGTCCTGTTTACTCCTGTACAGATGTAGATGGGGTTTCTGGTGAGTAGCATAGCTTGAACACGTGCTCAGAGGTACAGTAGGAGGTGATGTTTTCTGGAAATTCATGTAGGGTGACTTTGGATCCAGTGTAATGTGGAGACTCTATATAGTGTCACTAGGAAACAAGATGAACACTTTAAGGGCCCTGCTGACATGGTGGGTCTTGTGACCCCGTTTTGTTTTTCTCCTATAGGACCTAGAGCTCATCCATGAATTAACACAAAGGGATTTTCTGTGAGATGCATCTCTGTGTGTCTATACAGGGAAAGAGAGAAGCAGATGGAAGCATGAAGCCAAATGTGGCCTCAGAGATGAATACAGACATGGGAGGTGGGCTCCAGGGATGTATTTGGTATCAGAATGCAGTGTTGAGGAGGATGTAGTTTTTAGGTAATCCTGAGGGTTCTGTAAGATCTTGCCAAGTTTTAACAGAATGCAATAGCATGCCTAAGCTAGGATTAGCCAGGGCAGAATAAAGAGGTCTAGGCAGGGTAATTATGTTGGCAAGCTCTGAAAGGGGTTGGAAACCCGGCTTGGGAAAAAAAAAAACAACACACATTTATTAGCCACTATGAGTTCTCATGACTGGCCAATTCCTGAAATGAAGTCTTTCCGAAATGAGGTCACATTGGGTTTCCAGCTCTGTATTTTCAGTGACCCCAGCTCTCAACAGTGTTAGCTCCTGAGCTCTGCATTTAAGTCACCTTGGAATCTTCAAAAAGCCATGAAGACCAAATCCCATGTTTGACCACTGGAAATGGAATTCTCTGTGGGTGGGTTTCACAATCTCTGTCTTGTTTGTTTGTTTGTCTTTTTTTTGTTTTTGAGACAGAGCCATTCACTTTGTTGCTTAGGCTGGTCTTGACCTCACAACAATCCTGCTAAATCTGTCTCCCCAAAATGCTCCCACCCCCTGCTGTTCAGTATGACTCCAGGCAGTATGACTTCAGCCATGACTGAAGCCTATGGTCAAGGAGGAGGGCCTCACCAGTGTGTTTGAGACAGAGGGCTTCCAGAGGCGCAAGTGAGGTGCCACAGGCTGTGAATGTTCACAAGCTGCACCAGGCACCAGAAAGCGCTAACTAGCTTTCTTTTCTGTTATACTTAACAGTTGCTTCAGATTCCTCACCATGCCTGCCCTCTTCTGCTTGGTGACTGTAACTCCAGAGGCTCTGGATCTGAGCAAGGGGACTATCAGCGTGTGCCGGGTGACCTTCCAGAAGATGAGCTCTGGCTACTTCCCAGGGTAGTGTTAGTTCATGTTCGATCTCAGAAACAGGTGAAGGTGGAAGTGTTGGCAGGATTTCCCTGATTACAATTTGGCTAATTTTCAAAGTGAAAGTGGCTTGGCTAGGGTCAGGGCTGGGCTGATTTATCTGGATTTGGGTGGCAATGTGCTATTAGGCAAACCTTATAACCTCCTTGAGACCAGCTGCCACATCTGTATAACAGCAGCCAGGTGGTACCAGCCCCATAGGACAAGGCCAGTGTTGAGATGGAAAGGTGGTGGTCACTTTGTATGGGCTCAAGTGCCCCTGCATCTCCCACTGAACAGATGAGCAAACACAGCTCTGAAAGTGCAGTAACTTGTGTATAGTCGTGGGTTTCGTAAGTGTGGTGCCAGAGATCTAATGATGTTGCTTGGACCTCAGAGTCCAGCCTTAACCACCAAGTGTGTGTGTGTGTGTGTGTGTGTGTGTGTGTGTGTGTGTGTGTGTG
>NW_026596079.1:10568605-10639195 GCF_907164565.1 Psammomys obesus
GTGTGTGTGTGTGTGTGTGTGTGTGTGTGTGTGTGTGTGTGTGTGTGCATACACATGTATCTTATTAGAGTATACTTTCAGAACTGATAACTTTATTTGAAGTCAACTCTGTGAGCTTATTGGAAATCAGAGGTGTTATATATTTACTTTTTATTTCATGTATTGCTGTTCAAGAAAGCAGTTAAATCTGTCCGAGGTTGGGTACCATTGGTGCTGTGGGGCTCGAGGAGCCATTCTCTGGGAACCAGGAAAGTAAAGCATAAGTCAAGGAAAGTGGTCTACGTAAACTATTCATTTTGCTAAAGGTCCTCTGCCACAATGCTGAGACTTAGGGGCAACCTTTGGGCAGAGTGCAGGGAATCTTAGGAAAGAAGTGGGGAACAGTAAGATCTGGAAAGGACAGGAACTCCACAAGGAGAGAAACAGAACCAAAAAATCTGAGCACAGGGCTTTCCTGAGACTGATACTCCAACCAAGGACTATGTATGGAGATGATCTAAGACCTCTGCACAGATGTAGCCCATGGCAGTTCAGTATCCAAGTGGGTTCCATTGTAATAGGAACACAGACTGTCTCTGACATGAAGTGATTGGCCTGCTCTTTAATTGCCTCCCCCTGAGGGGGAAGCAGCATTACCAGGCCACAGAAGAAGACAATGTAGCCACTCCTAATGAGACCTAATTGACTAGGATCAGAAGGAAGAAAAAGAAGACCTCCCCTATCAGTGGACTTGGGGAGGGGCATGCATGCAGAGGGTGGAGGAAGGGAGGGATTGGGAAGAGAGGAGGGAGGGAACCACAGGGGGGATGCAAAGTGAATAAAGTCTAATTAATAAAGAATTAAAAAAAAAAAGGTCCTCTGCCTCAAAGCCCTGAGCAGTCTTCAGGCCCCATGTTCCCACATATACTGAGATAAATCCACCCTGACAGGCCAGACTATTAGAGCAATGGAAAGCCCATTACATCATGCTGTGTCAATGATCCAAGGATTATAGATGGACATGAAAGGGAGCCAGAATCTGGGGGACTTGCAGCTATCATCTGTCACCTCTAGCAAAGCAGTTGCTTTCTAGTGGGCGCTCAGGGGCTTTCTTTATTAGAGGCCATAAAACCAGGGTCAGACCACCCTCAGGGTCTACAGCATCCTGGGCAGCCTGTCTCCAGTGGATGAGAAACCAGCCTTTGCTGTCTGCTGTGATGCTAAGAGTTTGTAAGCTGCCAACATATACTGATTGACTCTTTTACCTGACGCACTAGGAAGAACTGAGTTTTCTGGGTGCTGGGTGGTAGGTAAATGAGACTGTGATAACTGCCACCTGAGACCTACACAAATAAATACAAATAAATACATGAGGCGTCACCTCCAAGCATCCAGTGACTTCATAATTAGAGCAAAACTGCCTCCCATTACACTGAGCTCTGGGGTATCTGAAGTCTCCCCTCTTAGGGAAGGCAAGGGCTGTGATTTTATTACTTTCAATTTCTCAGGATTGAGAAGAAAAATGTCTGCAAAAGACAGTGATAGAAAAAGAATTATGGGCAAATTCAAATTTTATCATGTGAGATATGTGATCTTCAGTTTCTCCCAGCCACATAAAACTGTGTAATTTGATGGAAGGCTTCATCATCTATACTGCTTCTTAACGAAGGGCTAAGCAGGGAATTAGTACCACCTTTATGTCCCTTTTCCCCAGGCTTGCTCTCCCTTTGACTTCTGGTTCTGGATCTATTTAGCTGATCTTATTCTATGAACTTCTCCAGAGTCCTCATGTGGGGTCATGGTTCCATCTCTGTAATTTGGTCTCCAGTCCTTAGAGTTCATTACCATTGCTCTCCATCCCTTGCCAGATTCCTGTTTCTAACAGGCATTTTGCCAATCTGAGGTACTTCTCTATTGTCATGAGATCTAAATATCACCTAATATTAGAAAGCCTGGATTTCTGGGTCATAAATTTAGGCAGAGGTGATGTTCTTGTGTCTAACATGGTGTCTCTTAGAGTTGACAGGCGGCATTGTTTTTTAGTGACTAATGGTATCCTTTGCCTTCATTCTGGAATTGAGCATGCATATTCAGAGAAGAATATGGTTTACAGAAGGCCATCCAGCTGGTCTGCAGAAACTCAGAATCACACACTGTACAATACTATGACTCTTGAAGCCTTGTTTTGGGATGGACACTGTACCAGAACCTTCCCAAGATCCTGCAAGAGTCTTCTTACCTTAAATTTAGGAATAAGAGCCCTGAGCAATCAGCAACTCACCCTGCATCACAGAACTAGGCATGTGACAAAGGTGGGGTTCTAAGTTTGCCTGATGGCAAGGACTTTGATAGTTACTCTTGTTTTTCCTCTCTTTCCTAATGGCCACTCTATGAGATGAGAAAGGGGTTGTCATCATCTGGATCATCAGAAGAAAGTAGGAATCACTTAAGGAAGACAGGCAAAATGAGCACATGAATGCAATTAGGACAGGATGGTGCTAAGGTACTTTGTGCCAAACCATACCACTGAAATGGTGGAGCTTGGATAGAAGGGACCACTTTCATAACCATATCTCCTCTCGGGATGAATGGAGGTTTTAAGACTAACACTGTAAACACCAGAAAGAAAACAAGGAAACCAACAGCAGCCCACACATTAAGAAAACTGAAGGAGCCTCCCTGTTCTGGGGTCATTGTTAGTTTAAAAAAAATCCCCCAAAAAGTTTACCAAAATTATAGACTTTTCACAAACATTCATTGAGCTACAGTCGGTCTATTTTAAGATAGTTCTCCCACTGCCTCCAGAAGATTGAAAGGCGGTCGGAAGCATGAATCATAGACCTTTGGCTTGCAATCCAGAGAGGAGCTACTGGTACTTTGTAATTCAATTTCAGCCTGAAATGAAGCTTAATAATACATGGAACAGCCTCGTTTTCCTCTTATTAAAGTGAGGGATATGACTTCAGGGAGAAATTAGCTAATTGAATAGGAATATTTCAGATATAGAAAAATAAAGGATACGGAATTGCCCGTGGAGGAGGAAAAAGTAACACAGGCAATGTTATCTTCTGAGATGAAGAAAAGCTGGAGAAACTACTTATTCTATGAACCCCATATTCCAACTTAAAAGAACCCCAAAATAAGTGAGCCATGAAATGCTCTAGCTTTTTTTAAAGGTCAAAACAGGGTGGGATTGGGGGAGGATTTCCCTTGTCATAAGGTTGAAGGAGCTGAGCTTTGACTTGAAGCCCATGTTCTGTAGGTTCACCATGTCACATATCAGCAGGAATCTCCATCTCCATTAGGGACCCTGCTTCCATGTCACCGGAAGCCAAGACTTTCCCTCTTCTGTGTTCTCACAGCTTCCTTGGACACCTTGGACACCCTTCTGTTTTATGCATGCCCTACCATTCCAGGCAGGCATTTTTCTAATTCATCTTCCCCCTAAGCAGCTCTAAGCTCTGCCCCTCCCCCATGTATGAGAAGTCAGCCTGCTGTGCTAGGGCTCTTCTTGAGACCTTGAGTTAATTTCTCATTTCTCCATCTGCTCCAAATCAACTAGAGAGTCGGCTGATCCTCAGATCCTAATCTGTCCATGTCACCTGCCTTCTGAGAATCATTATGCAGCTGATTTTCCATCACATATGGCATGGAGTCCTATCTACATGTCCACTTTCTTGTCACCCCACCCCTGATTATTCAACCATTTCCTTACACACATCTCAACATACTTACTTATCTTCTCTGTTCCTTATGCAGATTATCTTGTTCATCTGATGAAATTCTGATCATATTTAGGGCTTTTCCGAAACGTCACAAAACTAATGTTAGAAACCCCAATATTACCTTGGTGCTCTTGTGATACAAGTAACAGTTCTTGTACTCTTTAGATTATTTATGAATGGTACTGAATAACTGCCTTTTTTTTTAAGACGAGGTCCCTTTTGCTACTCTGTTTTCCTAAGCTTTCTGGTATTTTGTCACAGATTTAATTTAGATTCAATCCATTAAACCATATTGCTACTAAAATGAACAGGTTTGGGAGGAAATTATAGTAAAATAAAATTAACTGGGCACTGATCAAAATCTTTGGTCATTTCTTTAGGGTGTTTTTTTTTTTCCTGGATCTGTCTTCCTACAGAGCTGAACCTTATGCCATGGCTGTCTTTCCCTTGTTATGCAGTTGTTGAGATTGTAGTGAGAGTGGTCTTACTGATTTAATTGGAGTTTTTACTTTTTTATTTAATCTTTTATAACTGTTTATATGAAAGTATCACAACTGGAAGTGTCTGGTTAATTTTGGATACAGCCACTTGGCAACCTCTTTTTACTAGTTGTGATGCTCAGGTCCGGTCTGTTTGCTCTTTGTTGGTTCTGTTTTGATTTGGTCTACTTGGATGTTTGTGCCCTGAGGCTCAGAAGTCAACGCACAGGTGCTCTACTTTCTGCTCTGAAACCTTGGGCACCCTTTGTTTCCCTTCTCTGCGCATTGACTGTATCATTACACACCTCCCTCATTATGTTACTGGGGAGACTCATCTGGGAACTCAGGGAAGGGTGAAAACTGATGTCTTGGCCTCTTGAGTATTCAGTAAGTGTTGCCTCTGTTACTGGATACAGTCGGGTCACTGAAACAAATGGCACATTTATCTCCCAGATTGTAAAAGCTGAAATCCTGTATCTGGTTCTAATTCTACTGACTGTAGCTTTTAAAAGGATAATATTAAGTTACTGTGATGATAATGTGGGTCTTTGTGCTCTTCAAGAACATTAATTGGATCCTGTCTCATAGCTCACAAGACATTCTCTAATTTCAACAAAATAAGCTAGCTTCAGGTTGCTGTTTTTTTGTTTGTTTGTTTTTTTCTTCCAAGAGTGGAAAATGACTTTGATCAAATGCTTTCTTGAAGCAGACAATTAATTGCTGTGGTGATTTTAGGCCCTTGTGGCTCTTGAGAACATTGCTTAAGTCACGGTGAGTTCATCTTTCAAAACTGCCCTCATAGAACTTTCTGGGGCAACAGAAATAGTATTTGTTTGTTTGTTTGTTCATTCATTCATTTCATTCACTCATATATTACATCGGTCACAGTTTCCCCTCCCTCTTTTCCTCCCAGTCCCTATCCTCACCTATCCTCTCCCCCAGACCCACTTCTCCTCTGTTTCTCTTCAGAAAGGAGTGGGCATCAACCAAGGATATCAACCAAACATGGCATGTCAAGCTGAAATAAGACTAGGCATATTCTCTCATATGAGACAACCATAGGAAGGAAAGGCTCCGGAAAGCAGGCAAAAGAGTCAGAGACAGTTCCTGCTCTTACTATTAGGAGGCCCACAAGAACACTAACCTACACAACTATAACATATATGCAGAGAGTCTAGGTCAGACCCATGATTGTCACTTCAGTCTCTGTGAGCCCCAATGAGCACTGGTTAGTTGATTCTGTGAATTTTCTTAAGGTGTCCTCTGGCTCCTACAATCTTTCCTTGCCTTCTTCTGTAGGATTCCCAGAGCTCTTCGAAATGTTTGACTGTTGGCCTCTGCAACTGCTCCTGTCAGTTACTGGATGAAGACTCTGACTATGCTAGGATCTGGTCTACGAGTATAGAAGAGCATAATTAGGAATAATTTCATTGGCTCTTTTATTCCCTGCTGTGTTTGATTCTGTCCTAGCTCTTTAGGTGGTTGTTATATAACTGTGGATGCCACTGTGTCTACCTATTATCCCAAATCCTTGTTTTGGAAACTTAATCTCCAGGTTATAATCTCTGAAAGCAAAAGATGATCTTTTCTGCTAGAAACCGTCAGAGCTATCTGACTTGTAGATACATTCCTCTGTCTCTGCCCCATGTTCATGTGGACATTTCCAATGAGACTTCTAAGAAGACTGATGGTTTGGCTTAATGCCCACCCTCCTCTAATACAACCCCTTGGTTTACTACCTGGGTTAGTAAGTAGAGCCTCTTAAGAAGTATTTAGGCTGCACTTTTATGAACACAGGGAGGCTGCTATCACATGGTCTTGTGGGAACAGGTATCTTACTTGTCTTAGTGTTTTCTGCCTCATCAGAATGCAGCAAGAAAGCCTTTTACCAGATCTCTCCACCTGAACTTGGGTGTTACATACTCCAGAACTGGAAGGAAATAACAAATTCTGACCTTCGTAAATTCCCCAGTCAATAGACTGACCTGTAAACTCTCCCTGAATTTTGCACCTGTACACCATTCCTTCTTCCATTAAGTAAAACTTCCCAAGATCGTGAAGAAAAACTATCCCTGTAATCCGCATCATGTTCTTGATAATCGACTTTTGCCTTTTCTCTTGCTCAGCTCCTTCATGGGTGACCTTTCTGTGACTCTGTTTCCAGTACAAAGCAACTGGGTTCTCATATCTAGCTGTTAATTTTTTTTTTCTGCTTTCCAAAGTACCTTCAAGTCTCTGTTTTGGGAACTACCTTCCTTGAGACTTCAGGATGATGTTCTTTCCACTCATCATATTTTATTACGAGGCTCCACAGTCACTATTTGCACTTAATTTATCTAAGAAAAGAAGCAATTGTCTTGGCTGGCACTAGCCAATAAGCAAGAGTTATGCGACTTCCCCTTGGCTTCATTCACCACCAGCTCCTTATAGATGGGTAGTCGGAACACTGGTGTGCACAGTCCCCAATCCAGGTCTGAGAATCTCTTGATGAACTGTGGTGGGAGCTACTGTTTCCACACAATCTCGAATACATCCGTTTGAAGTGAGGACGGATAAAATTGCCCAAGACAGGAAGATGGAACCTCCAAGCCCCTGGTGTTGCCTTTCCTGGTGGAATGTTTTTCTGAAATATACATATCTCTGAGGATGTGGCATGTCATGGTGGGTCCCTGCTTTTGTGCCATGGCTAGACACTTCTTTATTTTTGCTCTTGGATGGGGGTGTATTAAGATTAGAAGTGACTTAAAAAACAGTATCTGCTGATTCATATACTGTAATACTCAGTTATTTTCCTGGGTGCAGCTCATTTAACTTTAATCAAGTAATAATTCACAATTATTCGATGTTTCCATGTGTCAGACATCACCCTAAGCACATCACATGTGTGAATTTACCAAACAGGGTTAACAAAATTTCTTTCCTAATTCAGGTACTAATTGGCTTATCACTTCTGATTTTCAGTGTGGTTATGAGTTTGGTAATTTTGACTTTTTCTTGTAACCTCACTGGTATATTAATGAAATATGGGAGGAGCCTAAACAGAGTCTGCTAGCTAGACATCACTTTAACCCTTTATATTCCTTAAAGGAAATGCATATATGTGTGTATGTATGCATGTATGTGTATATGTATATCTGTATGTATGTGTGTATGTATGTATGTGCATATGCATGTATGTATGTGTGTATGAAAGTATACATGTATATGTATGTATGAAAGTATTATGTACTTATCTATATATCTTTCAGTTCTGTTTGCTTACCTTTATAACAAATCCATAGCCAAAGGACAGATTTATTTTTCAATTCGCAGATTATTTATTTGCACCAGCTTCCTAGCACGTCACATTTGTGCAACAGAAATAAGTCATATGTGTTATACACTGATAAAACTCTCTGACATGTCACAGACCTCCAAGAAAGGCTTGGTGATTAAATAGTTACCTCTAACTTGACAGGCTAGCTGTCCTGTTAGAGACAGGCATGATTCTGACAGAGTTGGTTCTTAGTGAACCTCATTTGCAGTGATCTCCAATATTTTCCTACCTAATACTTTAATAAGTCGTGTAGATTTTCCATTAAGAAGTCAATTCCAGTATTTTGGAGAGGTAGTTTTACTCTGAGCACTTTTTAAACAGAAACCACTCAGCTTATGTATTTCCAACTCACATCAGTGGCTCCAAAAACAGAAAGCTACACAGGCAGTAGGGTTTGTCTCTGTGATAGTTTCTGCTATCTTTATGGGGGCTCCTCTCATGTGACCCTAATGAGGACCCCCATTCTTACCATTGCATCTGCCATCGGCAGAATTGAGAGGGACACTCGGTGATCATGAACGGCGGAGGGAAAAGGGAGTGAGTCATTTTTATGTTGAATGGAGGCAAGCCTGGGGCTGCACAGTTAATCAGACAGACAAGCAGCCAAGATTGCAATGAATAGCCACCATTCAGTGATACAGAAATGGAAAGAGGACATAAAGTCTGCCTTTCTTGGTGAGGCCACAGCTATGAACAGGGCCCACCCCAGTGTGTTGCTCCATGTCTTCCCTGCAGAACGGGAAACAAAGAAATTTATTACCTTCGGTTTAAAATGTTTTGAACTTCATAACATTATGAGTCTAGTCCATTTATTCTTGAGTTAATTCCTTTATATGAGGGGGCCTGGCTTTCCTATTAAATGTTATAGTATAAATTTCCCTTTGCTCATGCTATAATTGGGTACATGTGGAAGGGAGATTCATTTAAGATACATTTATAACATAATTGATTGTAGAGGTGCTTTTCAGACAATGCACAAATGATGGCAGGGGAGTCTGTCCAGTTGCCATTGGGAACTATGTCTAAGGCTTCAGGGCCCTTCTGGTTGTTAGTACTTTACCTTCTTTCTCTGTGAGACAATTGGGATTCAACTCCCCAGAGTGAAGACATGTTTTATTAGGATGCACACTTGTGCTGCAGCCCCATGCTTCTTCAATGCATTTTGTGTTTGCAAAACCTGTGTGCAGTCACCGGTTTCTTCATTTGGCTGCAACCTGACATAAGTAGTAGTTCTTATGTAGTTAGAAAAAAATCATAAAAATAATATTTTGAGGAGGATACAAGATGGCAGTGACCAGTGCGCATCATATCTGAGGGGCAGAGGATCTGAAACTCTGAAATTGGAGTGGTGGGCATCGACATTGAGGCTTCCTGGGCAAGAGGGGACAACCCATGAGCTGAGACCATTTGGTCACCCACGGACTTCTCTGGGGACTGAGAGTGGCGAATATTCAACTCCACTGTACTTCCCCTTGTACTTGGTGCTTCGGCTTGCTGTCAAAGGCATTTGTTTGCCTTAACCAGGCCCCTGTGTTTGGGGTGCCAGGCCTATAGGGGGGCTAACTCATTCCTAGCTCACCCACCTCTTTAAGTGTACATATTGTTCCATGTATGTGTTGCAGGAAATTTGTCTGTCAGTCATCTAGCAGGAGATCAACACAACAAATTATGAAATAGTACCCCACAAAAGGCAGATGCTTAATATTTATTCCTGGAAGGAAGGATAGCTAATTATCAATCCAGACTCTTCAGTCAGGTACACCTGATCTAGGATCCTTGTCCTGCTGCTTGGCAACAGTGGGATTGTGGGTGATTTACAGACTTATATAAACTCACTGAACCTCACTGTGCCTGTAAATTGGAGATAACATTCTTAAGTCATAGGGTTGTGAGAACTGTATTAGCAGTAAGCTGTGTCATTCACAGGATGTGCCCCATTAGGAGCCCTGAAGAAACCATTCCCTCTCACAGGTATCAGTCCTCTCACTGATTATAATAATTATATATTTAAAAAAAACTAATGTGCACAGTCCCAAACGTTAAGTATATAGCGAGCTGCAGTTTCAAGAAAGGAGTTGACGCTGTAACCAGGGAAACTGAGGTTCCCTTTGGGGCTTTTTAGTCTCATTAATAAAATAATTTAGAAACCGGCTCAGAGAGAAGCTCAGGATAATTTCATTAGGGTGTGAGGGAAAAACAGTACAGACTAGGTAAAAATTCTGAAAGCCACCAGAAGGAGATGAATAAAGCCATTCAGTTAGGCATGGAATAGAAATAGTTATGAGAGAGAAAGAGAGAGAGAGGGAGAGGCACTCCCAAAAATAGTGAGCTAGTGACTGAGGGAAGATCTCTGCCGGCATCTATCCACACAGGGCATGGTTGTTTGTAGTGACCTTGCCTTTCTGTTTGTATTTGTGGCCTTTTTCATCCATAATCTGCTATTAGATAATGTCAGGGTAAGGAAAGGTTTCTTTCATCTTAATAGTGATATAGTTTCACAATCTGCTATCATACTATGAAATTACCTTCCAGAATGAGCTTCATTAGGAAAGTCAGCTTCCTGACCATGGGGACCATAATGAGTTTTGAGGTGGGAGAGCAGTCAAGAAATCTAGGGCATCATAGCAGAGACAGTGCCACCAAGCCTTAAAGGTAAAGAGAGCTGTTGGCAGAAGAAACTCAACTCAAAGAGGATAAGGGATAGTTTATTCTGAAGCTAAATATGAATTACCATGGCCTGGAAACACAGATTAAAGTTGCCCTGAATTCCATGTTCCAACATAGTAGCAGTTTGATGTTTTTTTTATAGTAGTTGTACGAAGAAAGTAGAAATCAAGGGACTTTTCATTTCTGTCAGTGGGTACATTAGGTAGGTGGGTTAGAGCAGAGCAGGGAAACTGTTCTGTCGGCCTCAGATGCTATTCTAAGCCCTTTGGTTAATGGAAACTAGGAGTTGGCTCCTACATTCCACAGGACTTACCTAATGGCCACAAAATATTAGAACATCTGCAGAGGAAAGCAAAAACTGGCTTTTTAAGGGAGTTGAAGATGCCCCAAGATAATTTGGCTCTAGACTTGCAACATCCCAATATCTCTGCACCATTGACCTTCTAATCAGTCCATCATCCTCTGGAGACAAAGCTTCTTTCCAGAAATTCTCATTCATAGAGGCTGTTCTTTAAAACCTGGAGAGGAGCTTTATTAAGAGAGGCAATTTAAAGGAAAAAAAAGAATGATATCCACCATTGACAGCACTTCAGGGGACCCTAAAAGAGAAAAAAGAGGGGAAAGAGCACTTAATTGTATAACTGTTCTCCAGGGGGTGGGGAGTTCTCCAATAATTCCAAAGCTTTCGATGTGTTTGCTCCAAACAGCAGAGAGGAGAAAATGCATTTGTCTGTAAAGCCCTGTCATACTGGTAGGAGGTAGAGATAAAAGCTGAAGGAGAGGCATGTCCTGATTTCTCCAGACTGGAAATAGAAATTTCCAGGAAGAAGCTAACATCCTTAAACTGAAATTTTCTACAAGGCTGATCAACTGGTAAGAACTTTCTGATGTGGATGGAGAAGCTGGGCTTTTGCAGACACAGAGACAAATTACAACTTACCTTGGGCCATCATTGGCCAGCTAAAAGGCCATTTCTTGGCCAATTCTGTGTCTGACCGAACATGCTGTGACTAACAGGAATGCACTGTTAACCAGTACATAAGGAATATACTGGTTAACAGGGCCCTACTTTCCACCAATCACAGGTCTAGAAATATTGTCAGACAGCATTGAAGGCCTATAGTAGAGTTCTGTCAGCTTCGCTATAACCCTCCTACTCAATGTACCCATCAAGATATTTGAAAAGTGTCTTGATTTGTCTTTGTTCTGTTACTACAAAACCTTCATAAAACTGCTTGCATGTTGAAGCATGTTGGGGTACCCTGTGTTCCAGGGGTACAGTTACTCATTTGGCTCTAGAATAAATGATCTCTTAACCCTTTGAGGTAAGAGTTGTGTTTTTGCATTGACAAGGGTGTGGATCTGTTCTCATAGAGTGGCTGACATGTTAAAAGTTGGAGGTACATGACCTCAGACCCAGTCGCTAGTGCCTGATCTGTCTCATGTGTGCCCCTCAAAAGGATATTCAACAAAGATTTGGAAGATTTGGAAATCTCGATACCTCTCTGCAATAGTATTTTCTAGTAAGACACCTCACTGGGTCCATGTTGAGCTTGGAATTCATAGCCTCCTTCCCTGCAACCCCTGTTCTCAATCTACCTCTCTGCAGTGGTGCTTGCAGCTCTGCAGTCTGCACCATGTCCTTAACGGCCACCTTACTAGGCTGGCTGGTAGAGTCCAAATCTGCAGTGGGAGCTCCTGACAGGGAAGAAAGCCCAAGCCCCAGAAACTAGGCATGGAAGGCAGACTTGAGAAAAAACTCAGAGCCTTTTTTTTTTTTTTTTGCCTATTTAAAATTTTAAAAATTTATTAGAATTTATCACTTTGTATCCTAGCTGTAGCTCCCAACCTTGTCCCTGGCCAATCCCGCCCTCCCTCCATTCCTCTTTCCCCCAATGCCCTTCCCAAAGTCCACTGATAAGGGAGGTCCTCCTCCCATTCCAGCTGACCCTAGTCTATCAGTTCTCATCAGGACTGGCTGCATTGTCTTCTTCTGTGGCCTGATAAGGCTGTTCCCACCTAAGGAGGAGGTGATCAAAGAACTAGCCATTGAGTTCTTGTCAGAGACAGCCCCTGTTTCCATTACTAGTGAACCCACTTGGAGACTGAGCTGCCATGGGCTACATCTGTGAAGGGGTTCTAGGTTATCTCCATAAATGGTTCTTGGTTGGATTAGCAGTCTCAGAAAAGACCCCTGTGCCCAGATATTTTGGTTCTGTTGCTCTCCTTGTAGAGTTCCTGTCCCCTCCAGGTCTTTCTATCTCCCCCTTCTTTCATAAGATTCTCTGCACTCTGCCCAAAGTTTGTCTATGAGTCTCAGAATCTGCTTTAATATCTTGCTGGGTAGAGTCTTTCAGAGGCCCTCTGTGGTAGGCTCCTGTCTTCTTCCCTGTTTTTTTCCCTCTTCCAATGTTTATCCCATTTGCCTTTCTGAATGAGGATTGAGCATCTTACTCAGGGTCCTCTTTCTTACTTATCTTCTTTAAGTGTACAGATTTTAGTGTGTTTATCTTTTGGTATGCCTAATATCCACTTATCAGTGAGTATATACAATGTGTGTCTTTCTGCTTCTGGGATACCTCACCCAAGATGTTCTTTTCTAGTTCCCACCATTTGCCTGCAAATTTCATGATTTCCTTGTTTTTAATTGCTGAGTAGTATTTTATTGTGTGAATGCACCACAATTTCTGTATCCACTCCTCAACTGAGGGACATCTGGGTTGTTTCCAGATTCTGGCTATTACAAATAAAGCTATGAATGTGGCTGAGCAAATGTCCTTGTATACTTCAGCATATTTTCGACATATACCTAAGAGTGGTATAGCTGGATCTTGAGGTAGCACTATTCCTAATTGTCTGAGAAAGCAAATGGGACCTCATGAAACTGAAAAGCTTCTGTCAAGCAAAGGACACTGTCATCAGAACAAAACGATAGCCTACATACTGGGAAAGGTTCTTCACCAACCCTGTATCTGACAGAGGACTAATATCCAGAATATAAAAAAAAAAAAAAAAAAAAAAAAAACTCAAGAAGTTAAACAACAACAAATAAAACAATCCAATTAAAAATTGGGGTACAGAGCTAAACAGAGAATTCTCAATAGAGGAATATAGAATGGCAGAGAAACTCTTAAAGAAATGCTCAAAGTCAGTCATCGGGGAAATGCAAATCAAAACAACCTGAGATTTCACCTTACACTCATCAGAATGGCTAAGATCAGAAACTCAAGTGACATGTAATATAGGGTAAACCTACTAAAATCTGTACATGTAAAGAAACTAATCAAGAGAGAGGACCCTGACTAAAATGCTCAATCCCCATCCCAAAAGGCAAAGAGGAAGGACATCAGAAGAAGAAGAAAACAGGAAACAAGCTAGAAACCTGCCACGGAGGGCCTCTGAAAGGCTCTTCCCTGCAGACTATCAAAGCAGATGCTGAGACTTATGGCCAACTGTTGGGCAGTGTGCATGGAATCTTATGTAAGAAGTGGGAAATAGTAAGATCTGGAGAGGACAGGAGCTCCACAAGGAGAGCAACAGAACCAGAAAATTTGAACACAGGGGTCTTCCCAGAGACTCATACTCCAATCAAGTACCATACATGGAGATAACCTAGAACCCCTTCACAGATGTAGCCCATGGCAGTTTAGTGTCCAAGTAGGTTACATAGTAATGGGAAGAGGAACTGCCTCTGACAAAAGCTGATTGGCCTGCTCTTTGATCACCTCCCCCTGAGGGGGGAGCAGCCTTATCAGGCCACAAAAAGATGACAATGCAGCCACTTTTGATGAGAACTGATAGACTAAGATCAGAAGGAAGGAGAGTGAACTTGGGAAAGGGCATGCGTGAAGAAGGAGGTGGGAGGGTGGGATTGGAAGGGGAAGAGGGAGGGGCTCATGGGGAGATACAAAGTGAATAAAATGTAATTAATAAAAATTAAAAAAATAAAAATAAAAATAACAAGTGATAACACATGCTGGAGAGGATGTGGAGAAAGGGGAACCATGATCCATTGCTGGTGGGAATGTAAACTTGTACAGCCCTTTGGAAATCAAAGCTTGGTTTTTAATTCATCTCCAGTCCTGAAGCTGCCACTGTTGTGAGCCCCTGGAGATGTCCCAGTGAGCCCCTGGAGATGTCCTATGCAGCTCTTTGTTCTTTCTCCTCCTTAACTTGGTGTCCTGCAGGGCCTGACACTGAATATGCTTAGAAAGCTCCAGGAAGCTTTAGTCTTTCATTCTGGGACCAGAGACAACTGCTGCCAGCCCCAAGAGTGTCCAAGGTGTCCAAAGAGTCAGATTCTCTTGGGAGGAGCCAGATGGCCCAGAAAAAGGAAAGCTGGCAGACTAGTTTCTGTCACCAGGGGATCTTGGTGGCTGTGAGACTCCCTGAGTTGCTTAATGTCTCTAATCTTTGTGTTGAAAGGAAGTGCTTCCATTTGTTCTCTTCCATGTACGTAGTGCACTACTGTGATTCCTTTAGTGACCAATAGCCCCCTGCCTCGAAGAGGATTATTCTTTCTTTATTTATTTATTTCATTATTAGTTACAGTTTATTAACTTCGTATCCCAGCTGTATCCTGCTCCCTCACTCCCTCCCAATCCCAATCTCCCTCCCTCATCTCCCTCCCTTTTCAAGTCCACTGATAGGGGAGGACCTCCTCCCCTTTCATCTGACCCTGTTTTATCAAGTATCTTCAGGACTGACTGGCTGCAAAGTCCTCCTCTATGGCCTAAGTAGGGCTGTTCCTCTCTTGGGGGGGTGGGGAGATCAAAGAGCCCGCCATTGAGTTCATGTTAGAAATAGTTCCTGTTCCCCTTACTAGGGAACACACTTGGATACTGAGCTACCATGGGCTACATCCAAGCAGAGGTTCTAGGTTATATCCATACATGGTCCTTGGTTGGAGAAACAGTTTCATAAAAGACCCCTGTGCCCAGATATATTTGGTCCTTGTGGAGCTCCTATCCTCTCCAGGTCATATTAATATGACCTATGACCTGAGAGAAAATTCTTTTGTATCCTCAAGGCTAAACTTACTGGAAGTAACTCCTACTTGGGCTCATTAATTCAGCTCAATTAAATGAGCAGTTACGAATGAATACTTTGTGCCATTCATTGGGGACTCTTCAGGGCAAAAACATCAGCTCTGTTCTCCAAGAGTATACAGTGCTGAGGAAGTCCTGGATATGGAAAGGATGCTTCGAAGAAAAAATGATTAAGACTAGAAATATGGCATGGTGAGGCCCCAGTCATATGCAGCAAGTGAAAACCCTTGAATTTGGAGTTTTAGAGCCCTGTTTTCTGGTGTCATTTCTGTAAGCTACTTTCTGTCAGCACCAGTGGGTTGTCATTTACCATAAGGAAGGCAGTGGAAACTGCACCAAATCAGCCACAGTCTCTGGGGTGTGTCATTCAAAAGGCTTCTCTAGAGAAAATTTTTCTCCATCATTGCACTCTTGCTGTAACAGCTCACTGCCACATGGAGGCAGTATTGAACATGGATCTCATTCTGTCCAGGGGCTGCTTGATTAGAACAGTTCAGCAGCTGACCGGACACTGACTTGCTTTCAGCATACCACAGATTATCAGATGTGTCTTCACCTCTTCAGTTCTGGTCTGATATATGCCCAATAGGGGCAAAGGGAAAAATCCCACTTTAAGTGATTTCATTAGTCTGCGTCACGTCCGGTGCTACAACCAGTCTTCAACAAACTCAATGACAGGGATCAGCAATCTCCCAGCCTCTGAGCCCCTTTGTTTCTGTCTTGGATTGCCCCCATCTACAATCCCCATAAACTCCCTATGTGGATTTTTTTCCACCAATGACCAGCCCAGGGTCTGCAAAGATGCAGTCAAGGTCTGTCTCTGTGTTGTCAGAGGTCACTTTGTTTACTTCTCCAGGAGGTGTGTGTGTGTGTGCATGTGAGTGCAAATGCATGCGAGTTCATAATTTAAAACTATGAGTTCCTTTCATACTGACTTCTATTCAATCCATTCCCTGCTATCTTGCCTTATTCTTATCATATTTATGGATAATAATGATTCCTATACATATGCATAAATTTAGCTGTGTTACACCCAGGCCCACTCAGATGGGAAACAGATACACAAATGGAAAAGAGGCTCCCCATGTATCTTGCTTGCCCTCCCTCACTGTCACACCTGATGCCTACAGTGTCGGGTTTGGGGGCACCAGTGTCCGAGTCTGAAGCTGGAGATGGATGATCAGAGATCATCATAATTCTTTGGCAGGTTGTTCCTTAGAAGAAAAAAAAAAGGTATATCAGTTCTTGAGCAAAAGCTGTAAAAACGCAATGGAAAATCAGTGTTACTGAGATGGGGAAAGGAAAAAAAAATGAAAACAAAAAGCATAAACACTGGGAACAATCTCCAAAGACAGAAGAGCATTGGAGGAGAAGAGAAGCATGTTTCTAATGCCCACAGGTGGTCCTGTTCAGAGCTGAAGAAATCACAGAGTCAGCTGTGGGAGGCCTGTTCTCCTGCACAGGAGAGTACCTGCACACACCGATGAGGTACCTGAGCCCATGCTTCAGTTTCCTCCTGTGTGAGATGCAAATGAGTGCCTACTGTTCAGTTGCTTGTGAGTACAGCCAAGGAAACAGGCTTAGCGCACTGCTTGGCAAGAGTTAACAACTTAGGCTATAACCCTGAGCTTGAGAACTGGAGAAATGGCTCAGTAGACAGGAGTGCCTGATGTGCAAGTGTGAGGACCTCAGTTCAAGTCTTTAGTACCCACATTAAAACACCAGGCTGTTCTGAGCATATGTATAACCCTGGCCTTGGGAGATGAGACAGTCAGATCTCAGGAGTGCACTGGCCAACTAGCCTCACCACAATAGCCAGCTTCAGGTTTAGTGAAATAACATTTCAAGACGAAGAGTGATAAAAGACAACTGATTTTTTTACTCTGGCCTGTGTCTGTGAGTACAAGTGTATATACCTGCACAATCATGGATGGATCATAACACAATCATACACACACACACACACACACACACACACACACACACACACACCCTTCACTTTGACACATATCAGGAACTGGATTAGACAATCAGTAACATTAAGGGGTTTAGAGGCACAGGAGATGAGCACCTGCAGAAGCCATTGTTACCACCCCCAAGTGGAAGAAACAAAACCAGGACTGTGTATAACCAGAACATGTAAACAGGGGCCGCCAAACAGAACCTGAATCAGGGGTGGGAGTTTAATTGCGTCTGAGCTAAAAGAAGCCAGGCATTGGAAACAATGCCCTGCCTTGGCTTTCTTTTTTTTCACTAGCATGCCTCTACCTCTTGGTAAATCACACATACTGTGAAAAGCTGCTGTCTCAACAAGCTGGGCTTGTTAAACACCAAGGACAAGTAAGAACAGCCCTGAAACAAAATCTCAATCAGGTATCTAAACAGGGGACTTAGGGACTATAATTACAGGATTTTCAGGCTGGGGTTGGTAGGAATAGTTTTAGGGCAGATCTGAACAAAAAGTAATCTGGACAAGGATTGGTCGAGACTTACAAACTAGGCGATTTGTTACCACTGTTAGTGATCTTATCTGTGTGGATCCTACGACTTCAGCTAGAGCCGTGGTTATAATTTGTGATCTTATCAGGTAATACACAAGACCAAATGAGCTCACGTTCCAACTTCCTGGGGCTTAATTTGTGTCGTGTATCAGTGGTGGTTCAGTGTATCCTTCTGCAGGTCATGGGTGATTCTACAAATTAGATTTTTATTTCTCCCTTCCATTAGCCAAACCCCACCAGAAGCCAGTCAGGAAGGCATCTCTGAGAGAGAGTATGCAGAGATCAGAGCAGGCACTGGGCAGAGAAAGGCAGGCATGGCACTGTAATTCCAGCATAGGAGACAGAGCAGACACTCTTGCCTGCCTGCTGCCCGCCTGCTGCCTGCCCTGCTCCCTTTCTTTCCTTCTTTCCTCATGGCCTTGCTTCCAAATAAATGTTAATTCTGCCTAATCTGTGGGTCTCCATTTCCTTTCATACCATGCCTTGAGAATTAGTGCCCTAGGCCTTTGCAAACTATAATTACGTAGATGGCATTATATTCTGTTATTAAACACTTTGTATGCTTTTGTGTATGTGGAGGTACATGGGTGATTGTTGAATATTTTTGTTCCAAACGTTATTATGGGTTGTCTTTTATGCATAAAAGACACTTGGGATTGAACTTTCTATACTGGCTGGGTGTGTGGCTCCGTTGGCAGAGTGCTTGACTAGAATGCACAAAGCCCTGCCTTCCATCTCCAGGCCCACATAAACCATCATGTGTGTATATGATGGTAGTATGCCTGTAATACCACCACTGAAGAGGCAGAGGCAAGAGGATCAGAAAACACATCATCTTTGGCTACATAGGGAATTTGAAACTAGCCTGGGCTCCATGAGACTCCATCTCTAAAAAAACAAACAAAACACCATTGTTTCTGCAGTGATGGGAATACATCATATCTACTCTGTCCAGTCTTCTGCTAGGTGGCACGCCAGGCTATGGGACATCTGTATTGTCACTATTATACATGTAAGAAACTAGAGTTTTAAATATTATGTAATTTTGATTAACACAATATTGATTGATACATAGATGGTCACAAATGGCTCTAGCAACTGTAGTAGGTAATGTTGTTCCAAATAACCCATGTGGGTCTTCTCGTAGAATCAACATTTCACACATGAGAAAGCTGAGTCTTGAAAAGGTTAAAATGGTCATGGTCTTCTGTTTGGTAAATGATAGACCAGGAGAGTCAGAAGGAAGGGAGGGAGGAAGGGAGGAGGGACTTACTTTGGTTCACAGTTTGAGGGTGCCATCATAGCTGGTGAGGTTTTGTGGTAGAAGATGAGTCAGCTGTTATCCCAAATCAAAAATCGCAAAGCAGAGAGGAGTAAATCCTGTTATTCAGGATTTATTCTGAGTACTTTCTCTTTTTTATTCAGGCCAGGATCCCAGCCCATGACATGGTGTCTGCCTTCTTCAGGATGGGTCTTCCCAACCTTAATCAGCCCAGTTTAGACATTTCATGGTAGACCTTCCAAGAAGTCCCCTCCCACACACACACAGTGATTCTGAATCTTATAACCTGGCAATCAAGACTGACCTTTTCGCCATGTGAAGCATACACCAGCCCTGTTGGGGCTGTCTTGAACACCTCCCCTGCCCCCCCCCCCCCAGCTTCCTCACTTTTGCTCTTTCTTCTGGGCTTCTTTGGTTCTTTTCTACTTGGCCCATCACAAGTGCTACTTTATAATTTATGAGCTTGCCTGTGCATTTTCTTCAACAGGCAGAGAGCACTTGAGCCCCAGGACTGTACAATCCCCATAGGCAATTGTCAGCAGCCCCTACTCCTTGTTCTCTAGAGCAGCCTTAGAATCAACCTGCCTCAAAAACAACGTGTTCTCATCCAGTAGCTACAGGAGCATCCTCTGATATCATTCCTGCTCCATCTCGGTGAGATACAGCACCCTTAGTCAGGTATCAGGCTAGAAAAGAGCCTTCTCTCCTTCCTAATATCATTAACCATTGAGGAAGACCTCCTTCCAGCATTCTCATCAAACCCTCTCACTTCGCCCTACTCTCATGAGTATGCGGTCACAAACTCTGTTCTTTAATCCTCTGATTGTGGAACTATTGTCACTTAAAATTTCTGAATAAATTACATGATCAGGAGTGTGGCAATCAGAAAGGGCTCCCTAAGGAAAGTGGAAATGATTAGAGCATTCCAATTTGATGAGGATAGTAGCCATGTAAAAGGCAGAGTATAGGTGAGTGTGGTAGCTTGGGTGGGAAGGGTTCATTTTTATCCAGTTCACTTCTTTGTTGAAGTCTCTAGCTAACAATGTTTAGTATCTTGAGGCTGGTGAGCCCTTGTTCCCTTGTGATTGTTCATGGGTGACAGACTGCTTGTTCATAAACTCTGGTTCTTAGAGCAAGCCCAGGAGGACCTTATAGTCAGATCATCAGGGCCCTCCATGGGAATCCCACCCCAAACTTATTATAGGTGACAAGCCCTTTACATGGCCATTGGTACAGCTTAAGGTATAATATCTTGAGGAGGGCACCCTAGTAATTCTGCTTAAATGCATGTTGGGGGAACTAGCTCCCTAGGTGATTTTGGAAACCAAGGCCGTTTTCTACTTGCCTGTGAATAATGCTACAGTTATAGGGTCACGGTGCCCAGTAGTGATGTTTCTCAAGTTTGGGATATTCCACAACCATCCCAGACCACTGAGCGTTTTTCAAGGTACTTCTCAAATGAGGACCTGTTTTTCAAATGCTCCACTTTCTAACAGCCAGTGAAAGCCACAGTGAGTTTTCTTTCAGCAGCCCCTTAAAGCTGAGATGGAAATAGCCCTTCCTACTGGGAGCAAAAATAGAAATTGTGAAACCAGTCTGTATATTCTTAGCTCTGTTCAGGGCATTCCTGTCATCTGGCCAGCCAAGTTTCCAATATTCCACCACAGGAAACTGCAACCGAAGGCTTTCCCTGGCAGGGTGCAGAACACACAACAAACTGTGAAAGATCCATGCTTTTTCATGTTCCTCCCTGCCCTCCCCTGCCCAGATATACTTCTTCAGTTTATCTCTAATTGTAGAAGGATTTGGGTTTGAGTCTGCTAGCTAGCTCTGCTGTAAGCATGCTCTTGGAGAAAACAACTGAGACACAGCCCTTGTCTTTAGAGGGCTTTCTCTAGGGAAACTCTCTCTCTCTGTCTTTCTCTCTCTCTCTCTCTTTCTCTCTCTCTCTCTCTCTCTCTCTCTCTCTCTCTCTCTCACACACACACACACACACACACACACACACACTGACAATCCAGGGACTTCTAAGAGAGTAGAGAAAATGGCATTGGCCCCTTCACAGGCTGGAATCCCCTCTGCCAGCAGGTGAAGGCTTTCCATCTCCATCTGGCCTTGAACACATTTCTGTGACCTTATAAACAGAATTTAAGTGGCTTCATTTGTCAGAAAGGCAGGAAAGTATAGCTTGGTAGAGACTTTGGGAAAGTTGCATTTCCCATTATGGAGAAGACAAAGGGACTTCCAAGCGGAAACAGGCTGTCACCTCTCTAGCAGTATTCCGTTTTCCAAATGGGGACATGGCATTTCTCAGATGTCAGAGCAAGAGTCCTCCAAGAGATTAAATATTAATCAGGCCCCTCCTTCCCCTTTCCATTCTTAGCACCTATAAAAATGCATTTTCCTCTCTCCCTTTATTCATTCATTCTTTGAATCCAATCCAATTACAATTTTGCACATCATCCCCAGTTTATAGAGGGTTCATAGATCAACAAACTTCCCCCATGGATCTTTACATTAATAGTCACCAGACTCTTGGAAAACTAGCTTCTGAGTGATCACTAATGCTCAGCAATTACCATCAGGCTAGTTTTGTTTGTTTGTTTGTTCTTTAAGGAACAAAAGATAAAAAAAAAGGAGAAAGTACAGTCTGGTAACATTTGTCTAAAAGGCTTTGAGGGGACATATATATGCATGTTCTTTTCTTTTTTAAAAATTATTACAGAATGCTTAGAAGAGTATGGAAGACACTAGAAACACTGGCAGCTGTGGGAAAAGAACCCACACGTTCTGTAGACAACAGAGAAGAAGGATGACTCTGTCCTTGACTATACAGTCCTATATTTCAATTTGAAAATACCTGAGTTAAAGGTCCATAAACTCAAAAAATTTCTCCTCTGTTCTGTTTTCATTTTGTTACTGTGACGAATATGACCAGAAAGAATGTAGGCAAAGAGTTTATTTCAGCTTATAGGTTATAATCTATCACTGGGGAAAATTGAGGCAAGAACTTTTAAGCAGGAACCTGAAGCAGAAACCTTGGATGACAGATGCCTGTTGGCTCACTCACTGCCTCATGCTTAGCTGGCATGTACAGCACACATGCACCTGCCTAGGGAATGCCAGCACCCACAGTGGCCTGGGGGAGGGGCATGGGAGGAGAAGAGGGAGGAAGGATGAGGGAAGGAAACAAGGGAGGGGGCTACAGCTGGGATACAAAGTGAATAAATGGTGATAAATAAAGAAACTAGGTTTAAAAAGAAAAAATAATAATAAAGAGAATTCCCCACAGACACTCTTGCAGGTCATTGTGGTCTAGGCAGTTTCTCAGTTGCTGTTTTCTTAGATCATTGTAGGCTATTTCAAGGTGACAGTTAAAGCTAACAAGAATACCTCTAATCATTTGGAGTCACCAAAAAATAGCATCTCCAACTCAAATTCTAGACACATGTAAACATGTACAGTTCTTTGAATGAGCCATGCTCCCTCTGGTCCCTCGTGTATGTCTATGCAGTTCCTTCAGCTTGCTTCCATTTCCACTGCCCCACTCAGTATCACCCCTAGTGATACCTTCTTTTATTAAGTGATCCATTTTTGTTTCCAAAGAACCTTTCTTCTCCTTCATAATCCCCTGGAAAATGATGCAGTAAGTAATCTGTTTATTTGTTCATGGACCCACCCAGCCTCACAGGCTGTGAATTAAAAGGTTTGCTCATTGTTTTTATCATGTTCTGGGAAACTTCTCAGCCCTAGGAAAACTTGTGGCCTCTCTGGACAGCATGCTCTTGTACATATGGACAGGAACCACTCTGCTTCAAGAGATCCCTTGATCCCAGATCCCCATATGTTTATGAAAGCATAAACTTTGTGATATTGAAACTAAATAACCAAAAAGCCTATGTTAGAAAAGGAGAAAACCAGAAAAATAGTGAATTGCTTGAAGAACTCATTACAGTCATGACTACCTCCCCACCCTGGTGGAGATTTTTATATGAATCCAACCAATACATTCAGCCCTGGACAGTAGGTCTGGGACCAGTGAGTCAGAAAAATGGGGTAGAAGTGATGACTTGCCATTTATGCAAGATAGAAAACAGTATTCATTATCTTAAGCTACAGAGATGTGGATATTGTATGATGGCACAAAATAAACTATTTTGACTTTACTGGTCTCTGACATGTATGTATGTATATATTCAAAACAATTTATAAAATATTTATGATATACCATTAGTTTGTGACAGAAAAGGCACCTTAGCCTTTCTGGGGCGAGGAAAGATGTTGATCAATAAATTGACCGTGAAATATGAGTTGGACATAGAATGGGTCATAAAAACAAAGTTAGACTTTGAACTGAGAAAGACCAAAGATCAGTTCCCTAAGCTTTGCTACTTTGCATATTTGTTTTGTCAGAGAAATGAACAGCTGTCTCAGCTTTCATTTCTTTCTCTAACAATATATAGTCCGTAGAACTTTGTTGTGAGGTAAAATCTCAGTAGGATTGTCTGCATTATCTACTGCTGTTCCTGCTTATCACATGTGAGTATTTAAATCTACACCAATTAGGATAAAAGAAACAAAATACATAAATTAGTTCCCAAGTTACACTAATCCCATTTCCAGTACCCATGAGCTTTAAAAGGTACTGTAACATACCTTATCTAGAATACTCGATCAATTGGATAATTACCTTGTTTATCTGGTCTACACTCCTAAGGACAAAGAGTGCATAATATCCCCTCCATGGAGGCAGAAAAAGCTCACTGTGGCAAGCATGATGTAATGAAGCCAGCTTTCTGTCCAGAAGTCTCAGTTGAGAACCTTTCAAGGATTTAACCTGTGAGATCACCCACAAGCATGTTAGGCATGTTTTGTAGACAAGCAAATGAATACACTTTATTGAACCCTAAGGGAAAACATTAGAGGAATCATTTCACAGACTATAAGGAATCTAATTTCAAGAATATGATTCTGAAGGAAAGTGTTCTGCTTGTTTCCAGGACTTATGGGCACTGTCCCAAGTTCAAGACACTTATCTGCATCATTTTCTCAGTCTACCACTTGGCAGATACAATTTACCCCTCAGTCTTTGGAACACTATCTACACATCACACAAGACTCTGCCTATAGGTGGGTTACCACCCCTGACTTGAGGCCTTGCCTCTCTTATCAGCATCTTAAAATGAAAAGCAACCTCTTCTGTAGTCCAGCACCACATAGGAGTGTTCAGTAAAGCAATGTATAATGAATTATTTTTTTATGTGAAACTGTATTAAATAATTTGAGAGCCAGTGTTAAATCATAGCTTTTCCTGAACCTCAAACAAATGAATATATGTAACTTATTCATTGCTCTGCCTGACCTGTCAGTGTCCATTCATTCATTCATTGATATTCAACCATCTCTCTCTCCTCCCTTCCTCCTTATTTCCTTCTCTTCCTCCCTCCCTTTTTCCTTTCCCACGGTTCCTTCTGACTTTTAGCCACTTGCCTACCCACAAACACTTTGAATAGGGTAGCTTAATCTTTGAAATTAGATGACATGGGTTTGAATTCCAGTAGCTTAAGTGATTAACATGTCACTTGGTCTCTCTGAACATATTTTCTTCATTGACACATGGAAATGAGTAATATTTATCTTAGACTCCTGGGTTTGGAGAGAATTACCTGAGATGAATGTAAAAGTCTCAAGACCACTTCTAAAATATCATTGAACACTCAACTACCATCACCTTATTAATAATCACCTGTAATAAACAGTGGGTAATCAGGACCAGAGGATGAGCAATCTGCAGGGAGTTCTTCATTCTAACAACATGAAATTCTTCCACCTTTTATGTTGTTTATTATTTTGGCATTTATCTCAAATAATAGCAACAGGTCTGTCAGTCATGTCATTTGGGCATTATAAATTGATGTATGAAGAGAGCCTTTGGAAAATTATTTTGTAGGTAATAGCCAGTGTCACAAATCAACTGAGATGAAGTAGGTTGATTGGGATAGAAAAGATTGTAGTGTTTCCTCAGAGGCTGGCCTCTGCTCATGTTGATCCAGTCCCTGCACTGTCTGTAGGATGCATCCTTCTAACCTTCTTTTCATCCATCTATAACCTGTGAAGAGAAAGTGATTTTTAAAAACTTTTATTTCTACTGCAGACTTAGTATTTTCACATTTCTGTCACAGTCCTCTTTAATGGCCTAATTTATCCTTGACAGTTAGTTAGGATTTGAGTCCCCAAATGTGGTGTTCTCTTCTTACCAGGGTCTCAAAGTTTTTCTTCTTATGATTAGGTGTGGGTGGCATTGTTATGCCTATGATTCAAGTAATGAAACCTCTTGCTACTGAAAATGAAATCTCATGTGAATTTTTTGATAAGTAAAATCTGTGCTATGAGCTTTGCATGCAATCATCCATGAAGTTATGATAATGATATTTTCTGAAATACAGCTAGTATGCTTGAGAAGCATGTAAAAAAACTCTAGAACAGACATAAAACACACTTGTTTTTATACACACAGATAACTAACTGCCCAGTGGAAGCATCAATGAAAATAAGGCCTGCATAAGTATTACTGAATGTATTTTACAGTCTATATTTTAGAGATTAAAAAACCCACTGTTACTGGTACTTTTTCAAAGACAGGGAAGGTTTGTATTCATCACTTACAGTATCTAAAAGGGAAAGCAAATCTGTGTTCAGTGTGAGTAAAGAGAAGGTAGAACACATTTACTGTTCACCTACTAGGTACTGGCAGTATTTTAACTACAGTCTTAGCATTTACAACTGTAATATACAGTCATAGCATCCTCAGATCAAGGTCGCTGTCTCTTTTTGTACCTCTTCCACCTTCCAAAGCCTGGTTTAATGTAACTGCTCTCTACCAAAATGTTCTATGTTCAGATCCCTATTCTTCCACATTAACTGCAGGGGCCATTTTCTAGTCCTCACTGACACCTCAGCCACATCAGGTATCTTCCTGTCTTCCTGTCTTCTCCCAATCCCTCCTCTTCCTGACTGAGTTCTCTCTTGATTTGAGGATGTTTCTCTCTTCCAGATACAGCACAGTTCCTAAGAAGTCTCATCCACTCCAGGAACCCTAGTTCCCTGCCTGCACATACCTTTTACTAGTGTCTGCATAGACATCTGCCTTCTCTATGGCCACTTCAAGACAGTCAGCCTTTCCTCATAGACTTAGTCCTGTTCCAGAGTTTCTAACCCAGCTGTTAATCCTTTTCTCCATTCCTTAGAAATATATAAAGTATCCTAGAAATCTCATCTTTTACCCTCCATCCTAAACCAACAGCCAACCGTCTTGATCTATCTGCACTTTTCTCCTGATGTCTCCAATTCTCTGCTGTTAACATTGCTCCTTAGTTAAGTCTAGAATAGTCTCCCACCTGAGTCATTGATGTTTACCCCAGCCTTCCTTAATCCATCCATCTGAACCCCTACCTTGCAGCAAGAGTAATTCATATAAAAATGCAGCTCAATATGACTGTCACTCCTTCCCTAACCCTACTACCAAATAGACCATATCAGTGATTTTCTATTGTTCTTTGAATGGAGCACAAGATCCTTACAGAGACCTGTAGGGAGTCATTTCCTGAAATGATGATGCTTTCTTCTCAAGTGTCATGCCCAAATACTCTTGCTTTCTCCATTGTCTAGCATGTGTTGAATACAAAGATAAGACCTATAACTTTAGCTTTTTTTTCAACTTAGTGACCATTCAGAGTCTTGAGCAGATTTTTCTGGGTTTGGAATCAGAATTGTAGATTTTATTTTATATTTTATTTTATTCTTCGTTCCTTCCCTCCCTCCCTTCCTCCTTTCTTTCTTCCTTCCTTCCTTTCTTTCTTTTTTTGGATTTCAAACCTAGTGTGAAAGAGTATTTGCTAACTTTCTCAGATGAGGTCAGGAATGGCATCTACCTTGGCTGAGTGAATTGAAGTCTGCTCCATGTAAAAGCTCCTTTCAGTATGTGTGGAAACTGAAGTTCATTCTTTACACACAAGGAAGAGTGTATAGAGGATATAGAAAGGAGGCACATGTGGATGACACTCAGCTCTGCTCAGAGTAGCTGGGTTTATTCTGCTCACAGCAAAAGCTGTAGTTACAGGTCAAATAAAATTCTCAGGGTCTATAATAAGTAAGGAGATGGAGATTATGTAAGCACATTATTTGTCTTGCAGTTTCATGGAAAATAAGGGAATTGCCAGTTTATACTTTCTGATCCCCCAGTATTTGTGGGGGCTTGTGCACCTTCCTTTATGTGGCAAAAGATATGGCTAAGAGTTTTAAGATATTCTCCTGTGTTCCCAGGGGGGACACTAAATGAAGTCACATATATTCATCTTTGAAGAGAGATTGAATGCATACATAGAAGATAGTCAGCTTAACAGCAATACAGGCATTAAAGTGACACAACCACAAACTGAAACATGCAGTTAGCCACCAGAAGCTGAACAGGGCACAGATGGCCTTTAGGCACCTCTTTTTATTCCAGTGCTACTCATTTCTGACTTCTAAACCCCAGAACTCTAGAAGAATACAGTTCTACCTCTTTAATCTGCCAAATTCTTGGTAATTTGATACAGAATCCTTGGGAAACTTTATACCAAAGGTATTATTCATCTAAGTGATGTTAGAGCTGTACACACGAGAATGAACATGTGCATGTTTCATGTTCTGTGTCATAGATGTTCCCTGCTCTTCCTCACCTCTCCAGCTCTCTTGATCCATATTCTTCTGAAGTGATATCTCAGGTGCATTGTCTCCATATAACTTAGAGATGGGAACATATCTTTATGATTCACTTCTTGACTCATGTCTTCTTCCAAACAGTTTGGCTTGCATTTTTGCTTTTAGAATTACCTGGAAATCCATCTCACATTCTTGAATCCCAGGCACAGATTCACCACCTACTTTCTGGTATTTGCCATGAGTTCTATAACCATGTACCATGCACACGGTTGGCACATGGGTGCCTTGCCACCCAATAGACAGTGACAGACTCCCTTTATTGAATTGGCTCTAAAGTAGTCTTTCTCTGTTTTCACTTTTAATGTAATTGTCCGAAAGAAGGCCATATCTGAGCACTGTGTTTACATCATTTCTATCCCACCCCCTCCAACTATTCCTGTATTTTTCCCACTTGCTCTGAAATTCATGGCCTCTTCTTTAATTACTGAGAATATATATATATATATATATATATATATATATATATATATATATATACATATATTCTGCTGAAACCATTTGGTATTGGTCTTATAGATATGTGTTTAGATGTGCATGCTTCCCCACTCCTATATGAAAAGTTTTGGGTAATTCATGGCTACCAAGAGAGGGAAAAATCAGCCTTCTCCATACACAAGCCCGCTAACCAGTTATCCAAGCTGAGACTCTTGAGTGTTTTATTTGCCTCTTCATGCTGTTAAGATGTCCTGGGTCAATCAATACACAAAACTCATGTGGAACAATGGGTCAGAAATGATGATAATGAGTTCCTCTCAGTGCGGAGTTTTATAAACATTCATCTTGCACTGAAACATCTCAAACTCCAGAGAATAGAATATAAACATAAGAAAATAACTCCCTTAAAATGTGCTGCCCTTTGAAAGAGGCAGGACAAAGGGCTTTGAAAGTAGAGAGGTGGAAACAGTCCAGTGCTGGAGTGCTGGGAAGCAATGTGGGCAGGCTTGGCCTTGATGGATTCCTGAGTACTTTTCAGGCAGAGAGTTGGGAAGGAGTGAAGTGTGTATTAAGCATTAAGTGGAGCAGGAACAGGCAGTAGGGAAGTGCAGAGAGCTCAGAAACTGTAGAGTAGATTGCATTTGTATTGAAGAACTCCCTAAAGCTAATTATTGAAAAACAAGACAAAAGGAAGCATGAGATACCTATGAAAAATAGACAGTGTAACAAAAGAGTGCAGAGAGTGACAGGGTTGGGATCTCTCGTGTGGTATCTGTGGGGAGGTGAACTAGTCTAGTGACTTCACAGTGTGTATCTGTTGTGAGGTGAATATGAAATTTCTTACATTTGGTCCTATTTGGTGATGTTTTGGAAGGTAGGTGGACACTTTAGTCTGGCCCCACTTCCTTACCCCTTTCTTCTTCTAGACTGCAAAGACAAGGTGTCCCCCTGCATCAAACCCCTACCACCATATGCTCTGCCATTCTGGACCATGGCCCTTCTTAACCCTTAGGACAGAATTAACTTCTTTCTTCCTTAATGCCTTTGTTGTTTATTTGTCACAGCTATAAGGAAACTCAACAGTGTGGTATATCAAGCTATAACAATATCCACATTTTACCTTTCACATTTGCCTTCCAGTACCAAGCACTAAAGAATAACAAAATATGAAGACATCATGCGAAAGAGTGTTCAGCTCTGTGACTGAGGAGGAAATAATTTGTATGTGCAAGAGGAAGGCAGTGGCTAGATCATGGTTCCTATAACTCACAAGGTGACAGCCAAGGGTCAGAACCAGAAATATGATATTTTGTCCATCTTAAAAACTGAAGTAAAATTCTCATTGCATAAACATATCACTTTAAGGTCTACTTTGCTCTTGTACTTGACATACACACTGTTGGATGTTGTTGCTGCTCTCTATGTCCCAAGACATTTTCATCACTACAATTAGGAACTGTGCATCCATTAAGCAGTTGTTCACTTTTTTGTCTTTCCTTAGTCCTTGAAAGCCACTGGTTAGCTTCTTGTTTATATGGATTTATCTGTTCTGGGCATTTCATGTAATTGAATTATACAAATGAATTGATTTTATCTCTCAATTAAATGATACTTTCTGGGAAATCCAAGATGGCTGTGCCGATTGCACAATGTCTAATCAGCAGGGCAGCAGCGACTGCACAGAGACCAAACAACAGTGACTGCGTTTCCCAGGTGAGAAGAAACCCCATGGTGAGGAAAACAATCTGATGTGACCTCAGGTCACCCAGCTAATCCCTGGAAATGTTTCTGGGTTCCCTCTACTTCGCAGTCTCCAGCGCCTAGCCACAGGCCTGCACTCTGTGTTTCCCATCCCAGACTGAACTGTGGGACCCAAAACACCATAGACTAAGTATTGAAGTTGAAAGGAACACCCATGGTGAGGAAAACAATCATGTGTGACCTCAGGTCACCCAGCTAATTCCTGTAAAATTTCCTGGGTTCCTGCAGATGCGGCATCTCTAGTGTCTAGCCACATACCTGTGTGCTGTGCTCATTGGTCAAGGAATGCCTTCTGGCTACTGGGTATGCAGCTCCAATCTCAGGCCACCTGATGCCTGGAATCCATGGGAACAGCCTCAGATTTCACTCCAAAGCTAAACCCAGTCTCCCTAGGGAGACCAACCAAACCTTTGGGCTCCTTGGTTCTACAAGATGGATGCAGCCAGCAAAAGTAGTGTCTGGGCACAGTGTCTGGCAGCTGCAACGCATTAACCTCAGAGCAAGAAAGCCAGTAGTGGAACAGCTGTCTCTGGAACTTCCCCGGGTGACAGGAGCACTCCTGGGTTCCTGAGGAGTCCAGTTAGTCCACAGAATCATATACCTGTGGACAGCCTCAGCAATTCCCTGACAGCCACCTGACAGTCAGACACTATACCCACCAATCTGAGGAAGGTGCCTTCAGGGACATCCAGCTTTCTTCCCAGGGTTCTTCCAGCACTGCCCCCTCCTCCTGCAGGACTCCAGCAGGAACCAAAAATTACCAGCCAATTCCAGAGACAACCAGGTGGCTAAAGGCCAGCATAAAAAACAAAATCAACAAAAGCCAAAGCAATATGGCATCTCCAGAACCCAGTTATCCAAAGACAAGTAGCCGTGAATACCTTAACACAATTTAAACACAAGAAAGTGACCTTAAATCTATGCTTATGAAGATGATAACAGAAGAACCGAATAAAACCTGTAAAGAAATACAGGAAGATGCAGTCAAACAGACTGATGCCATTAGGGAGGTCTGTAGACAGGAAATGGAAAAATCACTCAAAGAAACACATTAAAATGCAAGCACACCTACAGACACAAGGTTTTTTAACAAAGGAGCCAAAACCACACAATGGAAAAAATGATAGCATCTTCAACAAATGGTGCTGGTCTAACTGGATGTCTACAAGTAGAAAAAATGCAAATAGATCCATACTTATCATCCAAGTGACTCAAAGACCTAAACATAAAACCAGAAACACTAAATCCACTAGAAGAAAAATTGGGGAAGATCCTTGAACTCATTGGCACAGCAGACAACTTCTTGAACAGAGCGCGAACACCTCAGGCTCTAAGATCAGCAATTAATAAATGGGACCTCATAAAACTGAAAAGCTTCTGTAAAGTAAAGAACACTGTCAATAGAACAAAACGACAGCCTACAGTTTGGGAAAAGATATTCACCAACTGATATATTATAGAGAGCTAATATCCAAAATATATAAGGAATTCAAAAAATTAAACTCCAACAAACCAAATAATCCAATTAAAAAATGGAGTACAGAGCTAAACAGAAAATTCTCTTCCAGATCCCACCATTTACCTGCAAATTTCATGATTTTCTTGCTCTTTATTGCTGAGTAATAGTCCATTATGTAGATATACCACAATTTCTGTATCCATTCCTCCACTGAGGGGCATCTGGCTGTTTCCAGCTTCTGGCAATTACAAATAAGGCTGCTACAAATATGGTTGAGCAAATGCTCTTACTGTGTACTTGAGCCTCTTTTGGGTATATGCCTAGGAGTGGTATAGCTGGATCTTGAAAAAGTGCTGTTCCTAGTTGTCTGAGGAAGGGCCAGATTGCTTTCCAGATTGGTTGTACACGTTTACATTCCCACCAGCAGTGGAGGATGGTTCCCCTTTCTCCATAACCTCTCCAGCATGTGTTGTCACTTGAGTTTTGGATCTTGGCCATTCTGATGGGTGTAAGGTGAGATCTCAGGGTCGTTTTGATCTTCATTTCCCTGATGGCTAATGAGGTTGAGCATTTCTTTAAGTGTTTCTCTGCCATTTGATATTCCTCTATTGAGAATTCTCTGTTTAGTTCTGTACCCCATTTTTTAATTGGGTTACTTGGCTTGTTGCTGTTTAACTTCTTGAGTTCTTTATACATACTGGATATTAGCCCTCTATGAGACATAGGGTTGGTGAAGATCTTTTCCCAGTCTGTGGGCTGTCATTTGTTCTGTTTACAATGTCCTTTGCTTTACAGAAGATTTTCATTTCCTGAGGTCCCATTTATTGATTGTTGCTCTTAGAGCCTGTGCTGTTGGTGTTCTGTTCAGGAAGTTGTCTCCTGTGCCAGTGCCAATGAATTCAAGGCTCTTTCCCACTTTTTCTTGAGTGAGCTATCCCAGAATCAGAAAGACACACAAAGTATATACTCACTCATATAGACGTATAATATTAGATAAACCTACTAAAATCTGTACACCTAAAGAAACTAATCAAGAGGGAGGACTCCTGCTAAAATGCTCAATTTCTATCCTGAAAGGCAAAGAGGATGGACATCAGAAGAAGGAAAAAAGAGGGAACAAGTCAGGAGCATGACACAAAGGACAACTGAAAGGCTCTGCCCTGCAGACTATCAATGCAGATGCTGAGACTTATGGGCAACCTTTGGGCAGAGTGCAGGGAATCTTAGGAAAGAAGTGGGAAACAGTAAGTTCGGGAGAAGACAAGAACTCCAAAAAGAGAGCAACAGAACCAAAAAATCTGAGCACAAGGGTCTTTCCTGAAACTGATACTCCAATCAAGGACTATGCATGGAGATAACCCAAAACCCCTGAACAGATGTAGCCCATGGCAGGGGGGACTGCCCTTGACATGAACTGATTGGCCTTCTCTTTAATTACCTCCCCCTGAGGGGGAAGCAGCATTACCAGGCCACAGAAGAAGACAATGCAGCCACTCTTGATGAGACCTAATTGACTAGATCAGAAGGAAGGAAAAGAAGTCCTCCCCTATCAGTGGACTTGGGGAGGGGCATGCATGCAGAGGGTGGATGAAGGGAGGGATTGGAAAGGGAGGAGGCGGGATCCACAGGGGGGATACAAAGTGAATAATGTGTAATTAATAAAGAATTAAACAAAACAAAACAAAAAAAAAGATGAGCTAAAAAAACGAAAAAGAAAATTCTCAACAGAGGAATATAGAATGGCAGAGAAACATTTAAAGAAATGCTCAACATCTTTAGTCATCAGGGAAATGCAAATCAAAACAACTCTGAGATGACATCTTACAAGTATCAGAATGGTTAAGATCAAAAACTCAAATAACAACACATACTGAAGAGGATGTGGGGAAAAGGCACCCCTTCTCCATTACTGGTGGGAATGTAAACTTGTACAATCACTTTGGAAATAAATCTGGCACTTTCTCAGAAAACTGGGAATAGTGCTACCTCAAGACCCAGCTATACCATTCCTGAGCAACTAACCAAAAGATTCTCCACCATGCAACAAGTACATTTGCTCAACTATGTTTATAGCAGCTTATTCATAATAGTCAGAATTTGGAAACAACTTAGATGTCCCCCAACTAAAGAATGGATACAGAAATTGTGGTACATTTACACAACGGAATGCTACACAGCTATTAAAAACAAGGAAATCATGAAATTTGCAGGTGAATGGATAAAATTAGAAAAGATCATTCTGAGTGAGCTAACTTGGATCTAGAAAGACACTCATGGTATATACTCACTAATTAGTGGATATTAGCCATATAATGCAGGATGACCATACTACATTCCACAGAACCGAAGAAGCTAAATAACAAGGAAGACCCTAGGGAGGGTGCTTAATTCCCATTCAGTAGGACAAATAGAATAGACACTGAAAGAGGTTGAAGAGAGGGAACAGGATGGGAACATAAATGTCCTCTGAAAGAGTCCAGCAGGAGATTGAAGCAGATGCTAAGACTCAGGCAAACTTTGAGCAGAGCACAGGAAGCTGTAGGAAAGTGTGGGTCAATAGAAGGACCCAGAGTGACAGCAGCTCTATAAGAAGACCAAGAGAGCCAGCCAATCAGGAGGCCTGCAGAGACTGATGCACCAACTAATAACCATGCATGAAGAGAACCTAGACCTCTTGATCAGATGTAGCCTATAGGCAGCTCAGTCTTCTCTACTAAGGGGTGGAGTCTATCTCTGACATGGACTCTGTTGCCTGCTCTTTGATCACTTCCCCCTGTTGGGAGTGGGGAGCTTCCCAGGCTACAGAGCAAGAAGATGCATGCAGTTCTAATGAGACTGAATAGGCTGGGGTCAGATGGTAGGGGAGGAGAGCTCCCCCTTTCTGAGGAATAGAGGAGGGGGAAGTGGAGAAGGCAGAGGGAGGGTGGGACTGGCAGGAGATGAGAGAAAGGCCTACAATCAAGATGTAAAGTGAATAAATTTTTAAAAATAAATTTAAATTAAGAAAAATGAAACTTTCAAGCTTTATCTGAATTGCTGTATGCATCAGTACTTTTTTATGGCTGACTAATATTTCACCTTATAGATAAATCAACTTTGTTTATCCATTCACCCATTTATGGTTATTGTAAATCTTGTTACATGGGACATTCATGCAGAAGATTTATTGAAATATCTTCTTTTAATTTTTTAATCTAGGTCTCCTGATTTTATACTTGACCTTTGGCTAAATTAAAGCGGGTCTCCCTGACTTGGTTTGTGTTAAGTTCCAAACACTCTGAGTTACAGGCACCCCCTCTGCTTTTTAACTAGTTCCATTCCCATGCAGCATTGAGTGTCTACTGTACTTTAAATGTGTCCTTCTTGGGCTTTAGGCCATTGCCAGCCAATGTATGGATTGCATCTTGGATAATGGAAATTATTTAAAGTGATTAAGGAAGGTTGGGGCAGGTGACTGTGTGTAAGCACCTTTTTGTCAGAATATACAAAACATTGACCTGGCACACCCAGCGTTTAGCCCATAGGCTGCATGCAGAGGCATGTGGCCAAGATAACTATGAATACAGTGTAACATGAAAACACGAACTTATTTAAGGGTTGTCAGACATTTTTGGAAGGGTTAGGGGAAGGTGTATATGTGTGTGGCATGCATACATGTTTGCTTGTGTGTAGGCCAAGTGTGTAGGTTATTGTGTATAAACACACATGCCTGAAGGTGCTTCTATGTAGAGGTCAGAGGTTGAACTTGAATGTCTCCCTTGAATTTTTTTTTTGCCACCTTATATGTTAAGTCAGAGCCTCTCATTTAGACTTAGAGCTCTCCAGTGTGGCTAGTCCATCCAGCATGCCTGTTCTGTCCTCTCAGAGAGCACTGGGATAACAGGCTGGCACCATATCTTGGCCTTCACATTTGTGCTTTTGGCTATGGATATAGTCTTTTAGTTCCTGCCTTGATTTCTACAACAATGGACAGTAACCTGAATGTAAGTGCAATGCAGCCTTTTCTTCCCCTTGTTGCTTTCTGTCAGGGTGTTTGTCACAGCAACAGAAATTAAACCAGGATACCTTTCTGAGTCTAGGCACGTAGAATCCCCATCCATATGCCTGAGTGCCTGATACAGCCTGGCACAAGAAAGGTAGCAAAGGGGTGGTCTTACTAGACTTAGAATTCTGGGACCCATTTTTCTATAGCTGTGAGAAACTGGCTTATAAGAGTAGATGTCAAAAACACCACAGCTCATGTGCAGAATGCCATGCAAGAGCTAAGTAATAATAATTATTATTAATAATAATATAATATAATATAATATAATATAATATAATATAATATAATATAATATAATATAATATAATATAATATAATATAATATAATATAATATAATATAATATAATATAATATAATATAATATAATATAATATAATATAATATAATATAATATAATATAATATAATATAATATAATATAATAGCAGTTTCACAACCCACATTTGTGTTTCCATCTCCTTTCAACTATCATGGGGCACGTTGTTGATAACTTCTTCCCAGCATCCTAATAGGCATAGGATATCACTATGATGCCAAGAGGACCGTGTGGAGAAGTAGGAGTCATGGCAGAGTAGTCAGGGGTCTTCCTGCTCCTTCAGAGGACTGGAGTTCAGTTCCCAGCACTTACGTTGGTTGCATCACAACTATATGTTACTTGAGTTTCAGGAGATTCAACGCTCTCCCTGTGGCTTCCACAGGCACCTATTGTGGGCACACACATAAACATTAATAAAAATAAATATTTTTTAAAAAATTTTTTATTAATTACACTTTATTCATTTTGTATCCCCCCATAAGCCCCTCCCTCCTCCCCTCCCAATCCCACCCTCCCTCCCCTTTTTGCATGCATGCCACTCCCCAAGTCCACTGATAGGGGAGGTTCTCCTCTCCTTTCTGATCTTAGTCTATCAGTTCTCATCAAAAGTGGCTGCATTGTCCTCTACTGTGGCCTGGTAAGGCTGCTTCCCCCTCAGGGGGAGGTGATCAAAGAGCAGGCCAATCAGATTATGTCAGAGGCAGTCCCTCTTCCCATTACTATATTACCTACTTGGAAACTGAACTACCATGGGCTACATCTGTGCAGGAGTTCTAGGCCAGAGACTCATACTCCAACCAAGGAATATTTTTTAAAAAGTTTTTGGAAACAACAGCACACAGGGTGTGATGACCTTCATTCACTGCTGATGGTTCAGAAATGAAGGGTTTTTGGCATGACTTGGAGTCCATGCCAGCAAAACACAGAACTCTAGGAAGTGAATTAATCATATTTATTCAGGGCTGGAGAGATGGCTCAGAGGGTATGAGCTGCTCTTCCAGAGGTCCTGAGTTCAATTCCCAGCAATCACATGGTGGCTCATAACCATCTGTAATAAGATCTGCTGTCTTCTTCTGGCCTGCAGGTGTACATGCAGATAGAACATTATATACATAATAAAATAAAATATTTTAAAAAATCATATTTGCTCACTAAATAGAATGACCTTTTTTAGGTGCATGTGTGTACTGTTGAAAGTAATGCAGAAAGTGAAAAGGACAAAGAATAGGACTTAGGCTAGACACACTGAACCTACTTCTGTATTCATATTTTCTGCAGCACATATGATAAAGTCTTCTTTGCAAACTGATGTCAGTGTGCTACAGTCAAAGATAAATATTAGTCTCTCTGCCTCTTGAAAAAAATAGTAACTAATGATACTGCCTAGCTGCAGAAGATCTCTGAGTAGATATTTGAACAATGAGGCAGAACCTTAATATGAATTTCTGCAGTTATTTTTTTTCACCCAGTAAAACAAAATTCCAGAGATCTCTCTTCTTGTCCTTTCTCTTCCCGCATTCCTATGTTCTTTTTCCCATGAGGTCCCTTTCCTCGGCTATTGTCTATCTTTCTCCTCTCTGCCTAGGCTCCTCTGGGCTGCACACAGGGTTTTTATCTCCCTTTGTTTGTCTTGCTGGCTCCCTCTGTCAGCTTTTCCTCCTCCTAGTCAACATCCTGCTAGCATTGTGGCTCTGTGCAATCCAGCAGTCCTCAGACCTGGCTACTAAGATGTATCAGGCAGATTTTCCTATCAGGAGACTGTCCTGCTAAGGGAAGGCCATGGCGTTACCCTATTGTGCAGCTTCAGGGTACAGTGCTCTTGACATATGATACCAAGTAAAGAGGTGGCTGGAGTACCACCCTGTGTGTGAGTTGGTCTGGCAGGCATCTCAGGAAGAAGACAGCCCTATGCCAAGCATCACTGGCAGAGTGGAAGTCCTAGAAATTGGATCATTCTCCAGCAGGAATAGGAGGAAAGAAGAGTGATGACTGGAGAGGTGTAAATATTCTGGGAGGGAAGAGAAGACAAAGATGAGCCTGGGAGATGCTGGAGTATATGCCAAGAATTAAACTATGTTCCATCCCCCTTCAACTTGGCAAGGACAACAGATGGGATATGAAGAAAAATAATGGGTTGCTGTCCCCCTATGAATCACTTCCTGAGCAAAGAAGGTTCCCCTTGTCAATATTCAGGAATAGGACATATTCTTTGCCTGCTAAAGAGCTGCCAGATAAATCATACCATGGTGGCTCTTTCCATACTTATTTAGGAAGTAGCAATTCAGTTCACTTAGACAGATAACGGTCTTTAAATTCAGGTGGAGCCTAGGGAGAGACATCCAATGTCTGACTCATGGTAGTGACTGTGGGTTTCAAATGAATCTCAGGGTATTTTGAGGACATGTAATGATATGGGGCAGTCATTCAAAGCCTCACAATGTTGATGCCTCCAAGCCATCACTAAGGGAAGAATTGGAATAAGATAGTTGAGTTACTGGAAGAGTGTGTATGAAGACCCAGGAAGAAAGGCAAAGTTGAAGTTCCCAGAGCTTCAAGACCATCACAGTGAGATGGGAAGAGAAGAGCAATTCCTGGGAACTCCCTTAGCCTCAGAAGGAGCTAAGGACATGGTTGCACAGGGCCTCTGTGCGGGTTTGAGCCTGCAAGGTCTGCATGGATCTACCTTTGCAAATTTCTACCCGCCTGCAGAGAGCTGCTTTTCAGTGGAACTGAACATGGGGCCAACTGGGCAGTGCTTTGATTGTTTATCTGGAAACTTACTCTAGAATAGAGACGGTGATGCAGTGAATGAGCATGTCAGGTGGACCTCCATTTTAAGGAGTGGGTGTCAGTGCTGCCTTCTCAGAATAGACAGCAAGTGGAGAGAGGCAGGTACTTGACTAGGATCCTGGGGTTGATTCATAGGGGAATGCTGGCACACAGCTGAGGTTTCCACGGATGCTTGCTGTCCTAGTGAAAGGTACAAGGTATAAGTGTCGTTATGTTACACAGTATGTCAGCCTTGGTCTCTGTCTATAAATTTGTCCTCTAGAGCTAATAGTTTATTGTCATGGGGTTGGTATGGACCAGTAAATGAAGTAATGTTTACCTGCCACTAAATACAGCTACTGGCCAGTATGTGTGAGCTCCACACCTTCCAGATTTTTCTTCTTGCCCCAAGGCGACCAGCCACTCTTCATTCTGCTGCCTTCTGGTCTTCTTGGAATGCACACTGTTCCACCAAATCAAAGAATTACACAGAGCTCTGGTGACAATCCTTAGCATAGCCCTTGATGCTGGTTCCCTGCTGCATTCTGCTGCCTGCCACACTCCGGATGCAGCTGTGAAGGCAGCCACACACACACAGAAATTGGTAAAGTCACTGTCTCTTGAACATGACGTAAAGGTTTTTACATCAGATTCCACATCTTACTATAACATCCTCAAGGCAGACCATCTCATAGCTGCCTCCCTGACCCTCACCTCTCAGATTCATCAGCACCCTCATCCAAAGGTCTTCTTGATTATCCAAGTAAAAATAACCCATCCTCCTCAGGTATGGATCCCTGGGAAATCTTCAACTTAGCAATTTCTTCTCTGTCTGAAGTGATCCTGAGCGTTAGCTCATTAGTGTTCATGGCCTTTCTTCGACCAACCACAGTATGACTTTCATGGGGAGCAGTGAACTGGATTTCTTCTTTATTATTGAATCTCCAGCACCTTTAAAGTGTCTTGGATAATCAGTAAATTATGTTGATTAAAAAATCTATGACTATTAATAGTTTTAGCTTACTTGTTAATTCCTTAGGGAACTTATCAAATCTTCTCACAGGGAGTCTCCCTTGTGCCTCATACCATCATATATAAACACATATGCATGTACATAAACATATAGTATATTTGTAGAAAATCTTATATATATATATATATATATATGTGTGTGTGTGTGTGTGTGTGTGTGTGTGTGCATATATACATGATTTCAGGAAAGCATGCAAGTGTATACATGTAATCACATTGTATAAATGTAGGATGTATCCTTCTGTGTTCATGTGTATCATCAGAATAAAAGCACATGCACACTGCACTTATAAAATGAGGCTCAGATAAAAGTGGCCCATAATAGTCCCACATTTGCATCTATTTCTGTTCCTCCCAGTGTTTGGAGAGTAGTAGAGAAAATCAGCTGCATCCAACCTAAAGACATGCCTCTGCCTTGCTGCAACCTGAATTCACATCAACAGAAATAACCTAAGGAATTCATGAGACATGGAAGACCATTTCCTAAACTATAAAGTCACATTCCTGATCACATTCCGGCTGCTGTGGGGAACACTGTCTTAAGGAGAATTGCACTCTTCTTCCCATCCTCCATAAAATCACAAGATGGGGATCTTGTTTCAGACACACAGTTACCCTCTCATCTCCTCATGGCTTGGAGAGTCAGAGAAGCATTCAAAGCAAGTGTGTTTCTCACTCCTCAAGTGTGATCCTGGGATGCTAGCCTCTAAGGTTAGCATTCTTATCTACAGAACTTTATGGCATTCAGCCCAAAGGAACCCTCAGGAAAAAACAAAAACAAAAACTTTTAAAGCATAAATAAAATTAATGTGATTACAAAGGAAGCTAATTTTACTGAAACAGTTAAAAATTTTAAAGCTTAATTGTGATATATGAGGTTTATTGTTACTGTTGTTATTAACATTTTAAATAAGATCTGGCAATAGGCCTAATATCTATCATAATCGCAAGGTAGTGAAGAGTACAGGCTATTTCAAGACATCTGCTGCAGTTATGCTGTAATATTAAAATATCCATTGACAACTAAGTCCCAGGTGTGGCTAATGGTGCTGTAATATGCCTACATTTTTTGATTGAAGGAAGCCATAAAACTCAATGAGACTACACGTCCTCACACTATATTTAGGGGGAAAGCAGTTCTCTCAATTCTCAGTACTTCCATGACTAGTTGTATATATAGGTAACCAATGTTTTGACACCAGTTGAACACCCCTCAATTTAAATAAATTCTGACATGATTTTCCTGAAGAGTGGGTCATCATCTACAGATAAAGAACTCATACCCACCACTGCCCACCAGTGGTAGGCCTGAGGTGAGCCAGTTTTCTCCAATGTGGCCGTATCTCTGAGGTTTCTAATGTACCTCCTCCTGACCAGAAATATCTTTGCTTACCAGCCTGGAAACTCTGTGGTCCAGGAAATTTGGAGGGTTTAACAAAGCCTTCTCCCTGGAAGTACGATTTTTATTGTCTCAGGCTTCTTTCCTTGCCCCTTCCAGGAGGGTGGAGATGGGGATAGCTCCATGTGCTAAATACCGCTTGAATTTTCTAGTTGTGAATTCCCCCACCCAAGAACCTACCAAGAAGAATTATTTACAAGAAGAAAAGGTATTTCTTGTCTTTGCGTATTCCCACCATGAAAAAAAATATCTAAAGGAACTAAAGGTTCTATTTTAGGATCTATGTAAAAGATCTGTTGGCACAAAACTTGTTCCTAGCTCCCCCGTGGCACACCAAATCCAAGAGGTCTGGAGCTGTGTGCCAGGAGACAGAGATGAGATCCAAGCTATATACTTCTTACTATGGTTCACTGTACGACACTATCACTAGCCACATGGCAATGTGACTTGTCAGGGTTGCAGAAGATGCAGTACAACAAGCATCGTAAGTGCTCAGATGGGGTAAGAAACTGCCAGAGACTAAATTAAGTGAAAAAGTAGGATTGTGTTTCAATAAAATATTCAACTTGATTTATTTTTTTAAAGACAGACAGTGGTGGTGCACATGTTTGATCCCAGTACTCAAAAGGCAGAGGCATGTGGATCTCTCGGAATTCAAGGGTGGCTTGGTCTTCAGAGCTAGTTCCAAGACGGCCAGAGATAAACTCTATCTTGAAAAACAAAACAAAAAGATGGTGAATAACTTTGTATCATGCACTGTAGTTTACTGGTGCTTAAATCAGTGGCCAATACAAGTACATATTTCTATATCTCTCAAGTTCTTGGCTTAAACCCACAGCAGCCATACACTCAATGAGATAGTTCCAATTTTAAAATATCTTGAACATTCATATAACAAAATAATGACATAATCAATTAAATTTGCTCTATTAGAGATAATATAGAGAGTTCTAAAAGTGAATGATCTACTCTGCAGTTGAGGTTTATTTAGCTTATTTTAACCTTTCCTCGCACATTTGATTACATACTGCATTTTGAGGTCACACCATGAATCTGCTTGGTAATGTTCATTTAAGCCAGCACCCCTGGGCTTTGGTTGTGACCTAGTAGTAGAACATTTGCTTAGCATGTGCAAGCTCCTGGGTTTCTTGCCACAGACAAACAAACAAACAACAGTTCTGGAATAAATATTCACAAGTAGTGTATAACAGTTGTTCTATTGAGCAAGGATATATGTGTGTCTATGTGTATCTGTATGTATTAAGAGAGTTCAAAACAAAGCAAAAACAATGAAACAAACAAAAACAATTGGCTCATGCACCATGAGGTGCCAAGTTCAAAGCCTATTGGATGAGCTAGTTGTCTGGAGTCCTGAGGAACAATGGATATTGCATTTGAAGTCTAAGTGTCTTTTACTGTAGAATTTCCCTTCCCAGAAGCCTAGCCCTTTGGTCTATTCAGACTTTCTTCTGATGTGTCAGACCCACTCACAATATGGTAGAAAATTTACTTTACTCAGAGATTACTAGTTTAAGAGTAAATCTCGTTCATTAACCCTCTCATGGATGAGTCCAGAATAGCACTAACTCATACACCTAAGCAATATGTCCTAACCAAGATGACATAGGAAATTAACCGTCATGATGATGTAAAGTCGAAAGAGATAATCGAATGATTCTAAGTACCATGGCCGTTAATATTAGAGGTCTCACTGGAATTTGGGTGTGTGAATTAGGAAATGCTGGTTCTAGGAGTTTCAAATTATCCTGGCATGCATGATGCTGTTATCATGGGGGTAACTGTTCCAGAGTTTCTCAAGGATAGAAGAAGGTGACAAGAACTTCTTCAGATATGCTGGTTGACTCTCTGAACACTTCTGGACAAGGAAGAAAGTGTCTTTAGCTCTGGGCAAGTGCTAGAGTATGATGTGAGGGTCAGTGAAAACCTCCATCTCCAGTAATCTCCTACCCAGTCCTTTGCAGATGGAATTCCAAGCCAGTTGGTACTTCCTCTGGGATTCAATGGATACAAAGAAAGAGTCACAAGCATGCTAGTTAAGTGGCTAAATTGAGTTGAGTTGCCTAAGAACAAGTCTATTAATTTCTCCTCATGTGAATGTGCAGTCGGGATAGGACCAGGGGCCCAATTCTTTGCCAGAGCAGAGCATCAGCATGTGTAATGAACATGCAGTTCTTAAGAGAGAGGCCATGAGGAGAAATGTTCTAGGGAATTACTTGTTGAACTGGAATGTGTCTATGACCCTCCTACTGTTCTCATTCAAACCATATGCTGCTCCTGAGGTCAGAGATCCTGCATGTTTTAGCACACCTCAACAATACTGAGGCTGCTTGCCCTTGGGCCACAGGTTTGGGGAGGAAGTGAGATCAAAGTAACACCAACCAGACCAGAGTAGTCAATGTTCTTCATATGAACTACTTCTTAGCTCCACCTAATTTTGTGCAGGTTCTTATTCACTGACATAAAAAGAAGAAGCCTCCTGAGAACAGGAGGATCAATGTCATTGCTGTACCAGCAAGCTGCTTCTTAAAATGGATAAGCCAGAAGAGGAGACTGAGCACTGCCAGATACCTCCTCTGGCACTATTTGATGGCACTATTCAGTTCTTTACTCCTTCTCTGCCCTTTCCTCTTCCTTCTTCCCTCTTCACAATCCTTCTTTGTCTCTTTCTCCTTCATAATTTTCTATCCCTCCCCTTCTCTCTCTCCTTCGAATTTTCACTATCTCTCTCCTTCCCTCCCATTTGTTCCCTACCACTCTCTGTGTTCCTCTATCCATCTCTCCCTTTTCTCCTGTTTCTTTTCTGCCTTCTTTCCCTCTTCTTCCTTCCCTTCCACTTTTGCCTTTCTCCATAACTTCATTTCTTTCTCCTTTCTTCCTCCCTCTCCTTCTCCCTTCCCATCTCCCTATTCATCTTTTTCCTTGGCCTCAGGAACCATAAAATCAAACTTTAGTCCAAATTCAGAATGACATAGGGATTTTATGCACTATTTTCCTCACCATCTCATGTGACATTAGTGTGCATGCCATCTTTAACTGTGAATTTCTGCAGTACATATGAAGATTCTCTATATACTTAAAGGGCACATGTTATTCAGAAAACCCATAGTCTTAAAAAGGGTAGGTAGAGGTTGTGTCATTATAGCCTCCTGACTTGTTTCAGTTCTGCTATTTGGTACCGAGCAAGTTGTGCCTGTCACACAGGGAAGTGATCCCCCTATCCTTCAGGGCAGCAGGTAGCTTGTGTAAAGTCAGAAAGAAAACAAATATGCAGATAAGAGAGGTAGGGGCAGAAGATACAGGCAAGGAGATCATTAGAAGCAAGGACAAGTAAGTCCCAGAACCCACCTTGGTTTCCAAAGAGGAAGATTTACCCGACTCTAGATCAGAAGGCTATAGGCTCCAGGAAGGTCCTTTAATCAAAGTAGGGGAAAGAAAGGGGTGGGGTGGGAGGTGAGCAGTGGGGCCTGTTCTTTGCCTACACTTGGTAGGTTGTCAAAAGGGATCTCTCCAAAATCAACTTCTGAATCTGTATACTCCCCTATCTGCTCACTTGGGCGTCCTCTCAGCATGGTGCTTTTGCACGTGTTGACAAAAAATATCTTTGACATGCAAAAGGTTAGTAATTTTTAGATTCTGCCAGAAGACGCTCAAAAATCTATCTCCCTGGGCTGGTCTCCCCGTCCCTTTTTCCCTCCTGAGTCCTCCTTTATATTGATCTGCATCTTTCTTGCCTGTAACTCTGTAGACCATTGCTGTTCTAGATATCTGTAAACCTCAGCATGGTCTCCATCTGCTCCTGGGATGAGCAAACGCTGAATGGCCTTGACTTGGCCAGATGCTGTGGAGAGAAGAACAGAACTATATTTGAGTCCCATGTTTGATTTCGCCCCTTAAAAGGTGTGTAATGTGGGGTAAGACACTTGGCATCACTCACTCCCAATTATTTTCATATGTGACACGATGACATTTGATGAGACAGAAAATACAGAAGTGAGTTCTCATTCATATATGGTAGATGAAACTGTTGACCTCATAAGAGAGAGTGTAAAATGGCCTCTCGAAGCTAAGAACAGTTGGAGGTAAAAGAGGCAGAACTGGATAATGGGTAAATAGGTAGAATTAGATAGAAAGAATGGGAGGCTGAAAAAAAAATTGGCAACAATAAAAGGTTTCTGAACACACAATGACCAAACATTGATTCAAAATCAAACACTTGATGAACCCGAGTCCTTTCTGGCAGGCTCACCTGTGTTGCATTACACATCTTCACAGCAGCTTTGGCTCTGGACAAACCACACACTCTGGACCACTCTGGAAGGCACACACCGTCACACTAACAAACGCTGCCTGAAATACCTCAGCTCAGACTTGAGGCTTGTATGTTACAAATATCAGTGTTTGTACGCTACATAAGTAGACTGCAGCTGTGATGGAAATGTTAAGGTTTAATTACAGAAAACAAAGACTTTTAATACTTTCCTACCATCATTCTTCAGCATGTATCAAATTGGTACATCTTTCCATTGTGTTGTGTTAGAGCGTTTTCGAATTTTAGAACGCTGCTTGAATAGCCAATTGGAGTTCCATAACAAATCATCAAATGGATTTTTAACTTGGGTTCAGGACAAATTTTCTAATCATTCTGCAGTAGCGCTAAATATGCTTCTGCCATTTTCAATGAGTATTTTTGAAGCAGAGATATCAATACTGGCAATGATAAAATCCAATATATTGGTCAATTCTGGAAAATGAAGGTACTCTAAATTATGCAACAGCAAAAACTCACCCAAAATTTAGTTCTTTATGAAAAAAGAAACAAACATGTTTATCTCATTAATATGCAAATTTTCTTTAATTGTAATAAATGGTTTCATATATATCTATAGATATTAAGAGTTTCTTTAACACAAATTTCTTTATGATTTGCTATTAGTAAATCTTTGATTTGCATTTCTTCTTCATGCAACTATATATCTGAAACACATAAAAATTTCTCAGGCAAAAAGAATTTATGAGCAAAATAGGGTAACTGTAGTCCACAATAATCAGTGACACTCTCTACAGTATATTTCATAAGAGTTTGAAGGTTCCCAATACTTAGATGTTAAGATGTTCAAGTAAATGAAACTGACTTGATAATAACATATTATATGCATATATTTTAAGTTATTATATCATACTCCATAAGTATATAAAATATGATCTGTGGATTAAAGATAAAAATTAATATAAAATAGATCTCAAAATTGCTAAGGTGCATCTAGCACCTTGAAAGCATCAATGAAAGCTTTTCTTTTCCTTAAAAAAATTAAGCCATTGGCAAATGGCAATGGTGGAGAACACCCCTTTTCAGTGGACTAGGGGGGAAAAGGGAGACAGAGTGGGACTGGGGAGTGTTGAGTGAAGGGGCTTCAATCAGGATATATAATGATAAATTGTGAAAAAAAATAATAAAAATTAAAATTAACAAAAAAATTTAAAAAGTTAATTACATTTTCTCTTTTGCATCTAGAAGTTTCTCCTGTTGCTCCACTGATTGATGAACTTACTAAGAAGTTGAAGGGGTTGGAGAGTCCTTCACTGACCTGCTCCAAAGTGTGTTGTCTATGCTCCCATCTTGGTCATGCAGCACTCCCTGGAGGTTGGCTTTGTCATAAGCATTAGTTTTTCCTGTCGTACAAAGATATGGCCTATTAAATGTCACTCAGCTCTGAGTGGTAGAGTCAGAAGATGCTGGATTCTCTCCATTCTCTCTGAGACATGTACTCCATACGCGAGGTTGGTTGTATTAGCATGAAGGGCTGTACTGTTTCCCAAGAGTGAGAATGTGGTCCCAGGGAGAGTGGGATGAAATGTGACTTGAAAGTAGGAGATACATTTGAGCTGATGTGAGAAATAATTTTGTATGAATGCTCCATGTGCATATGTGTGTGTGTGTGTGTGTGTGTGTGTGTGTATGGATACAAGCATGCCATACCATGTGTGCAGTGGGCAACCTGGAGTTTCATCCTAACTTATTTTTTTCAACCTCACTTTCCACCTTGGTTGAGACCAGAGTCTCTTTGCTGTTTCATTGTGCATACGAAGGTAGGTGTGGAAGCTTCCGGGGATTCTCTGGTCTCAACCTTCCACCTTTTAGGAGTGCTGGCGTTACAGATCCATGTTACTATATCTGGCTTTATAGAGGGTTGGGAATTCAAACTCAAGTGCTCATGTTTGCTGAACAAGCTCCTTATCCTTTGAACCATTTGCCAAATGCAAAGAAATGCTTTCAAACAACATACCTGCTTATATCTGGAGTGGCCTGCCTTAAGGTTTCAGGGTGACCTTCTCACCATTAAGAGTCTAATGAGGAAGCTACTGGGCTGTAGCTGAGGCCAAAATGACTACAGAACCTGATGTCTCCAGACTCCCAGGAGTCAGGGATTCTGTAGACCGTTCCCTACAGTCTGTGTCCCTTTTGTTGAGTGGCTTGTACCTCCCTCCTTTTTCTCCTTTGGAACCTTTGAAAAGTGCCCTGGTTCTGGTGGGAGAAGGGACTGGACAGGAGGAGGATCCTGTTTCCTGGTCCTCTGACCACCACCCAAACAGATATTGACAGAATGCACAAAGCAAAAGTTCAACTTGACAAGATTTTATTGAGTGCTAACTCAGCACTGCTCTTCCTGGAGGGCTGGTTGTGACAAGAGAGGAGTCAGAGGAGAAACACAAAGGAGCTACCCAAACTGGGACCTTGTCATCCAAAGCCCACAGCACAGGAAGGAAGGGCAGATTTACCCCTTGCTTCAGGTAATTCTGGATGCTGGAAATAAAAGATGGTTTCTGATGTAAAGTACAATTAGCAATGTGTTTTTCAAAAAATGTGATTCTTAGATCAAACATACCAGGACTGATGAAAGATCATGCTAGAAGCATAGTCTATCAAAGGCAATACTACAGAGAGGAGAGAGTTTTTTTTCTACTCATGACATGAAACAACTGTGTATTCACATGCAGAGATAGGTCCAGACACAGCTTACATACAAAAAAGTAACCCAGAGTGGCTGGCGAGACTAAGTATAAAACACAACACAAAACCATTCTGGGAGATAACAGAGAAGGAAATCCAGATGTGCCTAGTATAATGGTGACTTAAATAGAACCCCTAAGGGGTGATCTGTGAAAGAGAGGATGCTTGGGCTGGACCTCAAAATAAAATTAAAATTTTATGAATGACACTGTGAAATGAAATAAGAAGTAGGCTGGGAGTGAACATTTGCTCATCATTTATCAGATATAAAATATGAAAAACATACAGACAGATCTTCAAACAACATTAAGAACACTAATATTTGCCTTGAAAATAAGTTAACCAGATAGTACACCACGAAAGTAAAACATGTATGTGGTAAATGAGAAGACAAGAAGAGCCTCAACCTCACATTTATGTGCACATTTCCTCGGAGAAATGAAAACTCAAGCAACAATGAAGCCACAGACCTATTTGAATAACCCAAATCCAGGACACCAACTGCTAGAGGAAATGGCAAATGGTGCAGCCAATTTGGAAGATAGCTTGGAAGTCTTACAAAACTATGCTCTTACTGTGACCTAATCATCATATATTTGGTATCTACACCAAAGAGTTGAAAATTCATAATATATTAAAATTTATAAAAATATAAATAAATTTAAAAAGAAAATTCATCTTTACACAGGACCTTGCACAGGAAGAGCAGTTTTACTCATAATTGCCCCAATCTGGAAGCAACCAAGATGTCCTTCAGTAAATGAATGCACACAGAAACTGTGTTGCTGAATAACACACTGCACTTTAAAAAAGCTACTAAGTCCTGAGAAAATACAGAAGGAAAAGAAAAATGCACATCAACAAATGAAAACATGCATCTTGAAAACCTGAAAGCTGAATGCTTTCCACACCATGAACAGCAGGAATCAGAAAGAGGCACAGGGATTCCTGCAACGAGAAGAATGAACAGACTGGGCATAAAAGATTTGGGGTCAGAAAAATTACTCTCTGGCCAGTATTGGACACATGTCTTTATAACTGTCTAAACCCATAAGATATGACAACAGAAAGGATAACCTGGATTCTGAATGAGAATGATATATCCGTGCAGGTTCAGCAGTCCTAACAGATGTCCCCATCTTCTGGGAGAGCTGGTTAGTGGGAGAGCTTATGCATGTATGGGAGAAGAAAGTATACAGGAAATCTCTGTCTTCTGCTCATTTTTTTTTTTTTGCTGAAACTTAAAAGCACCCCTAAAACTTAAGCCTATTAAGAGTGTATATTCCAAGGCAGATGAAGTGCCAGCACTGGAGAGGCAGAGACAGGTGTATCTCTGATGTTCAAGACCAGATATTCTATCCTATCTGATGAGCTCTGAGCCAAGGAGAGAGATGATGATGATGATGATGATGATGATGATGATGATGATGATGATGATTCTCTCATACAATACATCCTGACCCATGGCTTGCTCTCTTTCTCTGCCTCCAGGCTCTCCCTCACTTTCCCTCTCCCCCAGACCTGCTGCTTCTCAGTTTCCTTTCTGAAAAGAGCAGGCCTCACAGTTATATCAAGCAAATACAGCATAACAAGATACAAGACTTGGCATAAAGCCTCATATCAAGGCTGAATGAAGCAACCCATTAGGAGGAAAGGGGTCCCAGGAACAAGCAAAATAATCAGAGTCATCCCCATTTCCACTGTTAGGACTCCAACAAACACCCCAAACCAAACAATAGTAGCATGTGTACAGAGGACCTAGAAGGCTCCCTGATCATCACTTCAGTTTCTGTGAGCCCCTCTGAGCCCTGCTTAGTAGATTACTTGGGCCATGTTCTGGTGTCCTCAACCCCTCTGACTCCTAGAAGCCTTTCTTGCCCTCTTCGGCAGGATTCCTTGAGCTGCACCTAATGTTTGGCTGTGAGTCTCTCTATCTGCCCCCATCATCTGATGAAGGAAGCCTCTCTGATGACAATTGGGCTAGGCACCCATCTTTGAGTATAGGAGACTATACTCATTAGGAATCATTTTAATGACTTTTTGGTTGTTGTTAGCTGTGTTTGGTTCTACCCTAGGTCTGTGAGCTAGCCAGCTTCCATAGCCTGGCCATCCAGCAGTGTTAAGCATGGGCGCCCTCTTGTGGTTTGTGCCTCAAGTTAGAACACTCATTGGTTGGCCACTCCAGTAAGTTCTGAGTCACCCCAGCACATGTTGCAGGCAAGATAGATTGTAGGTTGAAGGTTTTGAGGCTAGGTTGGTGTCTCAGTCCCACCACTGGGAGTCTATCTTAGTTACAGAAGATGGCTGGTTCAAGCTCCATATCCTCCATTAATAGGAGTCCTGAGTAGGGTCACTCTTAAAGGTTCCAGGAAGTGTCCACTATACTAGGTTTCCACATCTTCCCCTGAATTGCCCCCTTTCCAATTGTCTTTCTCTGTGCACTGACTCCCTCTGTCCATCTCTCCCCTACCTGATCCCTCCTGTTCCTATCACCACCCACCTCTGTCCACCCAGAAAATCTATTAAAATAGAGAGCACCCAAGGAATGATAGCGAGACTGTCCCCTGAGATCCACATGTCCATGCACAAACCTGGACACACGTAAATACATAAACACATACACATACAAATATGCAGATTCCTGAGTCTCATAAGGGAAATTTGTGTGGAGCTGGTGGTTCTGCCTATCAACTGTCTTGCCAGGATTTCTGAAGTGCACTAGCAGTTTGGAATCACTGATGCAGGCTGTAATCTGAGTTGAGAGTTGACAAGGCTTATGTATGAGATTTTGGAGAGAATTTAACATCATGCTGAGGAATTTAGACTCTGCCCTGTAGGCTGTGAAGAGGCCCTGAATCTTCTGATTAGAGTGACAGGTTCAAAGTGTTTTTTTTTTTTCAGATATTTGTCTGCCAGATAAAAACTCTGCACATGCCCCAAAAATGCAAGCCAGGATAGAGGGCTAGGATGCCTGAAAAAGCTTAAACAGTTCCTGACACAGGTGAAGTGGGTAACTGTTGGGTAGCAATGTTTACGCCTGAGCTGAGATAAAGGCGCTGGGACTCAAGAGGAAGGGATGTAGCTGAATTCAAGTGTTAAAGGTTTCGTCTAACCATGAACGCTGGCTGAGTCTAAGATGTGGTTTCATTGATCACTTACCAGACAGTAGATGGCAACCACACCATTATGGACAGTGGAATCTAAAAGGACCCTTGGAATTATGACTACAGTCAACAGAAACCAGACTGACGTTTGCTGAAGGGTCTCAGTGGTGCTGTCAACTGTGAAACACAGGGGTCCTTCTTCATCTCTAGAGTCCATGGCTTACAGAGAAATCAGTTTCTTTAATGTTCCTGATGAGTGTCCTACAATCATCTGTGATAATAAAATCCTCAAGGACCAGTTGTATGGCACAAAATTTCAGTTACTGAACACAGTGGGACACTTCACTTCATAGTGATGTTCAGGGACTCCAGTAAGCTTCATCTTGTGGCTGTGCCATGGCCCCAGGAGGCATGCTCTCAAGGGTGATGTTTAATCTTGGAAGTCAACTTGATTGAATTGGGAGACACCTAAGAGATTGGTAAAGTACAGCTCTGGGCATGTCTGTGATTGTCTTTTCTGAGTTGATTAGATAGTGAAGGCTCTGACTTAACCAAGGGTTTAATTCATCAATGAATTAAAAAACTAAGTAAACTATTCAGAAGTGGTGGTACTGTGGAATATATGACCTAGTTAGTGGAAGCAGGTTGTTGATGGCATGCTTATAAAGGGTATATCTTAGTACCTCTTACCTGTGTCTCTGGCTCTGTTTCCTGACATCTGTGTGGAGAGAAGCTTCATTTACTTCAACTTCAGACCCTTCTGCCATGCTCTATCTCTTCACAGCACAGGCAAAATGGACTCAGCTGACCATGGACTGAAAACCATAAGCCTGAATGACCTTTCATCCTCTTTAACTGGTTATGTCAATGTTTTGTCACAATAATGTAAAACTATAACACCAAAAATATTCCTGAACCAGAAACAATGTTTGGAAGCTTGTAATTCCCAGGTTTCTCTTCAGGTGTTTTGAGTCGAAACTCTGGAGGAGAACATGCTCCACCTATGCCTTCCATGGAGTTCTATGCAGCTTAGGTATGAGAAATGCTTTCTTGTGAGTGATTATTTTAAAATTGTATTGTAATTTTTCTCTTAACCTGCCTAACACCCAAATAATTGAGACTGAGCTATTGTATTTACTGATCAAGCTTTATGGCACAACAACTGAGCAGTATTAGTCTATTTTAACCCTCTAAGATAATCTGTCTGCAAAAATCCCCAACATACTTGTATTTTATGGCTTTTTCTGCTCCAGCTGCTCTCTCATGATGTCTGTCTCCTGGACCTCTCCTTGTGGCTGAATCCCCAATTCCTTTCTTTCTCTTCCCCTCCCCTGGATGGCAAGAAGTCCAGTCCTATTCTCTGCCTGCTCAGTCATTGGCTGCTAAGCTTCTTTATTGATGTATCAGGGAACAATTGGTGCACAATGTTTATACAATATTTAGACAGAAAATTCTCAGAACAAGGATTACAGCAAGATATTGGGCACAGAAGTCAGCATTTGAGTCTTCACATAGTGCACAAAAACATTATGCCTACACTGCCCTAGATCTGCTTTATGTCTGAAGAAAGAAGAATGTAGCAGGCCTGATTAACTAAATCTATACAAGCACAAAGCATTTTCCTTCCCTTTCCACTGAACATATCCTGCTGCAAGGCAGGCCGGGATTGAGATCTTAATGTTCACAAAGAATAACAAAACAGGTTGTGATGAGATAAACTTTCATGTTTCATCTGTAAAATAGGGACACCCATACTTCATTCACAGAGTGATGATGAAGATCTTGTGATAAGGTAGAGCCTTGGCTGCAGGCCCAAAAGAATGCTAATACAATTTATCCTTTTCCTACACTTCCCCCACTGCCTTGAGACAAAAGGTAACCTCCATTCCATCTTTGATGATGCTTGAATACTTTTAATTTGTTTCTGAAAAGAATCCACCCTAAGAAATGTATTCACAAGTCAACATAATCAACAAGTGTTTAGTCTCTGTAACTGCTGATTTTAGGACAGCCTTGAAAGAGCTGAAAAGCATTTCAACTATGTGGCATCATTCACTCTTTTCTGCATTCTGAAAAGTGTCCCCATTCAATTTCTTTTGTATGGGATACAGGGCCAACAGCCCTAAGAAAGGAAATTGCCTGAAAAACAGCAACAACAAAAACAAACAAACAACAACAGCAACAAAACACTGGTAGGTGATGGTTGAAACAGAGTTCCTAACTCTTTATACCCTGCTGCTCAGGTCACCATGGGGAAAGAAACAGAACCAGGACTATAAAAGGTTTAATAAAGTGATTTTTTCAAAACAGAAAAGGTTCACAATCTCACCAAAGACTAATTAGGGCAGTGTCATTTCACCCCTTGTTCTAGGGAGAGAAAGAAAACGGTTTTTTAAAAAGACAATCTGATTCATGATGCTATATTAAAAGGCCAAATGAACCAAATTCATGGGAGCAGCAGACATAGGGACCATACTATAGTACGACATCACACTGAACAATTTGCATCTCTCACTGCTAAAATTTGCCTTCCTGACGCAAGGTGTGTGACACTTAGACTCTTTGCACAGAAGCTGGCTGGATGTCCTCTGTGGAAAAAGTCTCCATCTCCATGGCAATTGGCTGCATATCCCACACAGTCTGGAGGTTAGGAGAGAGAGAGCTGAAGATGTCAGTGCAGGTGGTAAAAGCCTTAAGAACAGTGCCTTCTCTGAGGAAGACAATGCTGACTTCTCCTGTCTTTGCAATCCACCATTCTGAGTGGGGCCCAAGAGACAGATGAACTCACTGGCACAAATTAAAGTTGCATGATTAGAACTGCCTTCTTGAGGTTGTAAGCATGAGAGTTGGCAGTGGATGGCCTTGCTATTGCAAGCAAATAAGAATTTCCTGTGGAACAGTAGAAGGACTATTGCATCCAGATGAGAAGGGTAAGGGGTCACTCACCTCACATGTCCAGATCCTGCTGAAACTAACCATGCTCTCCTATCATAGAACTCCTTGATGACCATAGCTGTGATTTGCTGAGCACTAATCCATTTTAGATATGCCATCTAGTTTTAGCCATAGTTTTCAATTCCAACTTCTGTTAAAACTACAGTTTATTAAATTATTATCATAATAGCATGCCCTTCCATGCTAACTAAAGACCAGGCTGTATTCTAGGTACCTTCAAAGTTCACAAAAGCCCCTATATCTGGATCCTGAAATACAGAAAAAGACCCTGATCATAGAGAAATGATTTTAACTTAACCAAGATAACAGAGTTTGAGAATGGTACTTCATGGATTTAAACCTGGGCAAGTAGATCAAGGGTCCTATTCCCTGCATGTTTACTCCAGACCCAAATGCCTTGGCTTTTCTGCAGTGGGTCTCCTGGTACTTGCAGGATTTTATTTCTTTGTATTGGAGGCTTTGGTATAATCCGGGTAGAAACTACTGCCTGGAGATCACTACAAATCTCAAAGCTGCATTTTTTCCCTTTAGCTCTCATAATCTTCCAATTTGTGTGCTCATTGTGCTTATTGGACACTTGCCTAGATGAACTTACTGTTTCATACAGGATGACCTAACCTAGAAAGTTCAGGAGAAATTACCTCAGTATGATGTCAATCCCTTATAGTTGGGGCTAGAGGAATAGGGCCCTGGCTCTTTGCTACACCGTTCAGTGGTGGACAGTTCCAGCCCAGCCATTTGGACATTTGGGAAGAGGCACTTGTGGACATGTACAGGATACCTCATGCATTGGCTGGCCTGGATGACATGGATTTGAAGATAAACCAGCAAGCACATCACACTGAACGAGAGCATTGCTCTTAGAGGGAGAAAAACCTGAATTTACAGTCTGGTTTCACCACTTGCTGGGTCGACTTGCACAAGTCAGGGAATTGCCCATTCTCTCTGGCTACAGTGATGCTTTTTACCATAGTCTACTTACCAGGCAGTAAGTTCTCATGTGGCCTACGAAGAATGCAGTAAACAGGATGGAGCTGTTAGGGTGAGATAAGAGGTTGTTGAGGGTGACCCCGACAGCTCAGTATAATAATGGTGATAGAGTAACGGAGACACATAGACATCCAGAGATATGGCACAGGAACACAAGTTCTCAACACAGAGAGCTCAAGATGAAGGTGCAGATGTCCCTACACTTACCCAGGTGTAGAAGTAGACATTGGGACCAAAGCTAGGAACAGACAAAGTTCCTGCACATGACCCTATATTTCTTCATTCTGCCTCTGCTTTCTCCTCCACTCCAGGTCTGTGCAGTCATCTGCCTCTTTTGATTTCAAACACCAGCCTTTCTTTAGACCTATGGTACCTTTAACATTTAGCGTAGCTTTGGTGTGCTTTGGCTACATCTACCTCTGGCCTTTTTGAGTAATGACCCAGCTTATTCAGCTAGTCCTTGAGGCAATTTAGAAGCAGCTTACTGGGCCTGGATCCTTAATGGAGTTCTTATGATTACCTCATGGGACCTGAGTACTGATGGGTTAGGAGATAGAACAATCATTATAAGGTACATTTGAAATCAGGTTCCAAGGCCCAGGGACAAGATTCCAGCTCCAGGAAGACAGCCCTCAAAATACCAAGAGAGAACACACAGGTCAGGGATGGATCAGGATTGAGCAGGCTGCCTGGCAGAAGTCAAGCCAGATACTTTTGCTATAAACACCTGAGTGACCAGAACCAGGGGTCCTCTGCAGTGTGACATGATGTTGCATGAAGCCTATAGGGAGGTCAGTGCTAACCCAACTGGACAGAGTGGCTATTTTCAGATGTCCTATTTCCAACCCCACTTGATGACACAGAGCAATGGCGGGGAACACAGGCTTTGGAATCAGATGTATTGAAATTCAACTCAGCTTAAGGGCCATGATTTCCAAATTCAAATGAGGGACAATGGAATCTTATTGAGTTGTTGGTGTAATTCAATAAGCAGACCATTTGTCTCATAGTTAAGCTCAGTAAAAGGTGAGCATCAGGGTTTAGTGAGGCTTGAACTCCAGCTAGTCATCAGCTGGTGCACAGTTTTCTGGTGTTGAAGGCTGCCACTGTGCCTCCCATTAATTTATTTAACCTTCCCCAACTCCAGTGTCTATCCTTAGAGTACTCTAGGCTCATGAAGGCACTGGAAGGCTACCCCTCAGACAGCCTGCTCATCCTGTCTCTTACCTTTGACAGTATCGTTCCTCACTTGCACCTGAGCCCCCCAGCTCTATGATTCCCATCCCAAGAACTAGTATGGAAAGGATGTTCAGGCTATATGGCAGCAGTAAGTGTTTGGATGAATGAGGCATCCAAACATATTACCTGTTTCAGTGTCTCCCAACATAGACACCCTCCAGATAGAATTATCACCTGCTTTCCAGTGCCTGAAGAGATAATTTGTGGGGATTACTATTTTATCCGGGCGTTAGTTTACTTAACAGCCGTTATTCCTTTAAACAAACCTGGGGCAAATATTTTTCAAATGTAATGTGTTAATAATTATTCCTAATGTTTGAGATGGCATAAACGGTAACACAGTAAACAGCCAGCATCCCGGAGAGATTCAGAGGAAGCAGAAGCCCTTTGTATGGCCCCAGGCCCCTTGGAGAAGTAACTTGTGTTTCAGATGTGCAGTTGATTGTACAATGAACTTTCTGTTCAAGGTCAGGATGAGGATAGACTGAGTGACAATGTGTGGCTTGAGGGTGAGCCACATTTTTATAACATTTATAACATTATGTAACATTTTATATCATTTTATAACATGTTGATATTTTCTTCATCATAGATTGTTTGCATTATACTTGTTAAATCAAAATATTAAACATTAGTTACCAAATAAAAATCACATTTAATCTTGTTCACTCAAATTTGTAGGATGTTAGCATCCCCCTTAAGTTTGTTTTCACAACAGCTTTATTGACATATAATTCATATTTCATTCCGTTTACGCATTGGAAATGTGACAAGAGTGCTCGGTGGTAAAGGTGATTGTTACCAGGCCTAAGTCCCTGAATTCAGTTCCCAGAACCCACACGGTAGAAGGAAAGAACCAGCTCGGCAAGTTGTCTTCTTACCTCCACGTGTTCTGGTGTGTGTGTGCCCTACCCATCTCCTCTCACACACAAAAAGAATGTAAAAAAGTTTGCACAATATCATGCATAACTAAATGCTTTTCAAATTTCAAATTCAAAGCAGAGTTGTGTAACAGTCCCCCAAATCAAACCTAGAACATCTTATTATTCAAAGAGAGAACATAATCTTTAAAAAAATATAGCCCTTTCACCCCTCATCTTTCACTTCCTGCTGAAAAGAACCACTAGTTTAAGTCTATAGAGTTTCCTGTGTGGACATTTGTGTGTGTGTGTGTGTGTGTGTGTGTGTGTGTGTGTGTGTGTGTGTGTGTTTGTGTGTGTGGTGTGCATACATGTATGGAAAACACATGTGGCTGTGTGCATGGAGAGCAGAGGTTCATGTTGAGTATCACTCTTGACTTAATATGGTGAGACACTGTCTCTGCTGAACCCAGAGCACACAGATTGGGCTAATGTAACTAACCAGCTTTGGCTTGTGAGCCCATCTCCAACTTCAGAGTTCTAGGACTATGAAGGCCAGCCTTTAGGGTCAGCATTTAGGTGAGTGATGGGAATATGAACTCTAGTCCTTACGTCTGCATGGCAAACACCAAGCCACCTCTTTAGCCCATTTGTGGACTTTATATAAACAGGATAACACAATATGGCAATAATATTTGTTCTTCTGTGTCTGGCTTCTTCCTTCCACCTGCCTTATTTCAGGGGTTATCTGAATTTTTTAATTCAGATAAAATTCCATCTCCTTGTTATACCACATTTATCTATCCAGCAATTGATGGAGGGTTAGCTTGTACCCACTGTGGGGCTGTTATGGACAATGATGCCCGTGTACAAACCTTCAATTCTATGTGTGATTCTCAATCACTTTGCTTCAGTCATCTTACTACATAAAAAGAGCTTTATTTCATGTCATAGTCACAGTATGGCATTTGTCTAATTTTTAAGTGAGGTGTTGTTGAGAGCATCTGGTGCCTGTGGGTTGGAAGCCAGGGATTGGCCAATAGGGGCAGCAAGGTCAGAGCCTATCTCAACAGGCCCTGTTTTTGTTTTTTTCCTGCTCTCCGGCTTGGGCTTGCATCTGTTCCTGCCAGCTTGGTCCCCACTGTGCTTGTCACCCGCACATACACCCACCTTTCTCCTGCAGCAGAGGGGAGGAAGACGACACATTGTCTCTCTCTTCCAAGCATCAAAACATCTCCTGGCATTTAGGAAGCCTGCTGTAGAGCAGGGATGAGGAAGTGAGCCCATCAGGGAACTCAAGAATCCCAGCAGGACATGGGCTGTGCATGCAAAGTGAGAAAGCACAGCAGAGTTTATCTTGCAGGTCCATTTAGCAGAGCTGAGCTTTGCGTGGCACAGCAGGTAGCTTTGGTTGGGGCAAATAAGCAAGGACATGCGGAGGTGGCTGTGCTGGGAAGCATGGCAACCAGGAAGCAGCAACTTCATTTTCAGAAAGAAAAAAAAAAGTCTTCTGAATCGACTGGTGGTTCCTTTCAATTCACCTCAGATCAGAATTGCTTACTTGCCTCCTTTAGTCGAGTCTTGAATTTTGGAGATTGTAAGGAATGGTAATTTGATATGGGGTTTGCTGATTATGGTAGTTCAACTTTGTTACTGTTGGACCAAAACCCACTATATTTTACTCTTCGAAAGCTAATATTTATGCTGTGGGACTTATATCTCAGTTATCAAAGAACGGGTGGGTGAGTTGGTAAATGTATGATTGGAGAGATGAAAGGTTGGGTGGACCTGAGCATCAGATGAACAGCTGGATGACTGGCTGGCCGGTAAGTTGCAGATAGAAAGTTAGATGGATCAAAGAACAAACGAATGTACAAAACCTACAGAGGATCCAAACATAATTTCTCCTTTTTGCTGTTATTTTATGAAAGGTGGGAATAGACTGAGAAAGAGTCGGTGGTAAGAATCAAGAAAATAACATGGCTTAAAATCCCCCCCACACACACTGTTAGAAACAATTCCCAGATAATGCTTATCCCAGCAACTTATTTCAAAGCATCTCCCTTATCCCACCAGACATTTGTTTCATTTACCTTTTAATGCCTATCGCATTTACCACAATCTGGCATGTGTATGCATTATTTTTTAAAAGTGTCTATCCCCGCAATAGCATGTCTGCCAAAAGGAGGGTAACTTTTTCTATTCAGTTCATATCTGTATTCCTAGATCACAGACTAATATTTGTCACACAGTTTATGTTCAATAAATAGTGGTTAAGTACATAAATAGCATCATTCCTTGTGGGAAGAGATGAAAAAGCCTTTCTAGGCCTCAATCCAAAAAAAAAGACAATATATGGAATACATTACCATGGAATTTGTGTTACCTACTCATTATGTTTGAAACTGACCTGTATTTAGAAAAGATACCAGTCAAGTTGAAACTCAGTTGTCAGCTTTTGCAATTGAAAGTTTGAAAGAGTTTGTGTTAAAATTTGTAGGTGATTTCAACAGTTGTCATCCTAAAATATTATGGCTTCCAGTCTACAAACATGGGATGTTTTGATGTTTATTTAATTAAAATTAATTTTAATAACATTTTGTACTTTTGAGTAGTGAACCTTGTATATTTTTATTAAATACATTTCTTTTCTATTTCTTTTGTTTCTGCTATATATTTAATTATAGCCTTAATTTTTGGCATGTTCCTTGCTGTTATATAGATGTGTAACTGGTTTTCAAATATTGACATGACATCCTATCACTTATTTGGTCTAATTTATTAGTTCTAGTGTGGTGTGTGTGTGTGTGTGTGTGTATGTGTGTGTGTGTGTGTGTGTGTGTGTGTGTTTATCCCTAAGGATAATCTACCTAAAGTATTGTGCTTCCATTTCTTGACTGACCTGTGTAGAACCTTGTGTTCCAAAGTTGAATAGAAGTGGGAGTAGTTTGCCTTGTCTTGCTAGGTGTGGTTGGGTTCCACCATTACATAAGTCTTCAGTTCACTGTTTGTCTTCCAACTAATTGTTCTATCCAGTATTGAAAATGGAATGATGCAACTCAAGTCATTTTGTTGAATTGTATGGTTTTTTGTTTTTTTGTTTTGTTTTTTGATTTTTTTTTCCAGTTCTGTCCCACTTGCTTTCAGTCTTGTCTGCTGGTTTGGAACTCTTATCAGTGACAAACATGGCCATAATTATGATTCTGATAGTTGACTGCTTTGGCACCACTTGTGGTATCAACACAAGCACTGTTGTGTCTGTGTATGCCCTGCTGCATGAGGCCAGACGCCAGTCTTGGTTGCTATGCCTCAGGAATCGTCCACCTTGTTTTTTGTAACAAGGTCTCATGGGCCTGAGGCTTTCCAAGTAGGCTAGGCCTCAAGGCCAGTGAACCTCAAAGATGCACTTCTTTCCACCTCCCCAGTGCTGAGGTTACAAATTTGTGCCACTGTGCCCAGAACCAGATTCATTTTCCTGTAATTTCTGGAGGTTAAACTCATATATGCATGGCAAGAACTTTACCCACTAAACAATCTCCTCAGCTCAGCCCTGGGCCTTTTAAATAATGACTTAGCTAAAGCTGAACAAACTTCTGTTTATTTTTTGTTTGTTCTCTCCATGATAAGTAATAGATTGTATCAGTGCCTTTCTGCATCTATTGATGTAATCATTTGGGAAAACCTTCCATTCTATTAATGTGATTCATTCTATTGATTGATTTCAAATATTGAATCAGTGTTTTACTTCGGGAGAAAAAAAATCTCATTCAGACAGAGTATACAAACTTTTTTATTTGCTACTGGATCCAGATTGTTAGGATTTTATTAAAATATTTTACATCTATGTTCCTAATAGATATTGGTCTGTAGTTTTGTGCCTATGTTTTGGGTTTATCTTTGTTAGGGCAATATCAACCTAAAATGAGTTGGAAAGTATTTTATCAATGCATTAGTTTTAAAATAAAATGCATTAAATTTCTGGGAGACATCATCAATAAATGGATAAATATGATATAAGGAGAAGCTATTTTACTGTGACTGGTTCAGTCTCTTTATGACCATTCTGGTTGTGTTAAGAAACACGTGTAAAAACATTGATCAGTGTTGGTCGTTGGTGTCTTTCTAAGGGTTTGTCTGATACTTCTAGATTATCTTTGTTATTAATAGCATCTATGCAGACTCATTTTAATTTCTTTAAGCAGTTTATCCTTTCACTAATTTCTGTAGCTTATGCCATCTCTCATTTTTGTCAACCAAGTTGATGGCCTTGTCAATTCTTTAAACGTTTTTGAAGAAGGAACTTTTGCTTTTGTTGATTTTCTTTGTCATTTTTGTTCTACTGATTTCTGTCTTAGTTGCTACTTTCATTCCCCTGACTTCAGAGTTCATTTGCCATTCTTCCTAAAGGTTCTTCAAAGGAGAGTTTAGTTTATGTATTTGATCTCTTTCTTTTTAATATAGACATTTACAAATGTAAACCGGCACTGCTTGCTGCTGTCATAAGCTTCAGCATGGTTTTATCTTTGTATTCACTTAAAAGCATCTCTAATCCCTCTTGTGTTTCACCTTTGAACCTTGACTATTTAGGATTCTATTGTTTAACTTCTATACACTTCTATCTATGGGCTTCCCTAATTTCTTTCTATTATTTATTACTAACTTTATAACATTGTTGGTGAAGAACATATTGTGTATGAGTTCAGCCTTTTCAATTTTCTGAAACTTGTTCTATAGCCCAGCATATGGCCATCCTGGGAAACAGTCCATGAGTATCTTCTGCTGTTGATGTGTGCAGTGTTCTGTCTGTCTGTCAGGTCTAGCTGGATGATACTGTTACATAAGTCTTCCCATCCATTAGTTCATTTTTGAGTACTGAAATTGCCAATATTTTGCATGAAACTCTGTGGTACTCCTTATAGTTACCCTGTGCACTCCATACAGATATTAGTTGCATATATGCTTATAATTGTCGTGTCTTTCTGGTGGATTCACTGTCATATTAGCATAAAACAGTCTTCTTTATATATGAGGACAATTTGTGGTTTTTATTCTACCCTGTTTAGTAACTGTTTATCTCTCTTGGGAAAGATTAAAGTCTTTGCCTGAAGTTTTCTTTCAACGTAGTCCTGAATTCATGTTAAGTTGTGTCCTTGTAACACACCTGTTGTTCAAACACATTTTATTTTTGCCATTTGGTCTATCCCTGCTTTAGCTATGACTGCATACAAGCCACTCATAGTTAATGTAATAGAGAGTGTAGGATTTGCATCTACTATTTTGCTATATATTTAAATTTATTTTTATATGTTTATACCTTGCTACGATCTACAGATCTAATATCTTTTTCCTTAATCTATTCTTGCATTACTCTTTTCATGTTTAAAACTTAGTTCATGTGTATAGGTATTTTGTCTGCATATGTGTCTGTGAACTGAGTGCATGCCCGGCGCCTAGGGAGGCCAGAAAAAGGTGGATCCCTGGGGACTGGAGTTCCAGATGGTTGTGAGCTGCCGTGTGTGTGCTGGGAACTGAAGTCAAGTTGTTTGGGAGAAGAAGCTAGTGTTCTTAACTGCTGAGCTCTTCCTTCAGTTCTTCTTGCATTAGTTTTACTTTTTGTGTTAGATATGTTGCTAGTGCTTGGCTTTAATTCTGTTTCTTGGAATTTTTAGTGAAGGGAATACAGATAACTTAATAATTTATAATATTTCTAGTTCATATTAATGACAACTTAATAATTTACCGAAAAAAATCTTCCTTGGACCTTTGTTCTCATATGAATAACATCTCATTGTACATTATATATTTATAAACACAGATTTATCAATCTTCTTTGTTTAGTTATCTTTTGTAAAAGGTAGGAAAAAAAAAAGAACTGTAAGAATCCAGCATGTAAGCTGGGCATGGCAGCACTTTGGAGGCAGAGGTGATAGGAACTCCAAAAGCTCAAGGCCAGCTTGGTTTATATAGTGAGACCCTGTGGGAACTGGAAAGGTGAATTTCCTCAGGGAAGAGTACACTAGAACACACTAGCTTGTGGTGACACAAAAGCCTGGGGCTCTATTCATTTTCCTTATTTGTTTGTTTATTTGCTTGTTTTTATTTCCACAACTCAGCCTGAAATTCTTATTTCTCATCCCTGAGGTGTCTCACTTTATTCTGCCAGCTATAATGCTATTTTGAGTTCTCTCAAGTTTTTCATTTGGCTTAAGGCTCTTATCAATTAATTTAATTTACATATAAAATGTCTGTGTCATTATGTTCTGTTTGGTAAGCTGTCGCTTTCTTACCTTCTTTATGAATCTTTGTGGTTTCTTTTATTATATTTAGAAACATATCTAAAATAGAAGTCTTGACATTTTTGTCTAGTCACTCACCTATCTCTGCTTCTGTGGAGATGGTTTCTGTTAATTATGTGTTTTTTTTTTTTCTCTGCATGTAAGTAGTAACTGTTTCTTTGCTGGTTCATATTTCTTAGGAAATAGACAGTTAAACTATAAAATGTGACAACTCTAAAAATTAGATTCTCCCATAACTGTTACTGCTGAATTTGCAGGACTGGTGTCTGCATTCTGTGTCCTGTGTAGCCACTTAAGTCTGTGTTAGCTTAGTAGAGTTTAGGGACTCCCTTATTTCCTACGGCTAATGAGTCATCCGGCCATCACTGAGAGGTTCTGTTAGTGTCAGTGCTCAGAAAGCCATCCTGTAATTCATCCTTAGCTTTCAGTGCTTGCATACACACAGCCTCAGAAGCAGCTTTACACCTTTTCCTATTATCATGGCTAGGCTGTTGCTTTTGATTGTATTTGTAGAGCATTGTACTAGAGGACCATCATATGTGGGTTTTTTTAATTTACTTTTTAAATGTATTCACTTTACATACCAATCATATCCCCCTCCCTCATCTCCTCCCCATCCAACCCTCCCTCCTCATTCTTCTCCCATATCCTCCTCTTATAGTCCTTAGAAACAGGGAGACCTCTTCCTTTACCAACTGACCCCAGACTATCAAGTCTCTTCAGGGCTGCTTGCATCCTCTTCCTCTGTGGCCTGGAAAGGCTGCCCACCAGGGGAAAGTGATTGAAGAGCAGGCAACAAAGTCCATATCAGAGATAGCCTCTGTTCCCCTTACTAGGATCCCATATGGAGACTGAGCTGTCTATTGGATACATTTGAACAGGAAGCCTAGGTCCTCTCCATGCATGGTCCTTGGTTGTGCATCAGTCTCTACAGCAGCCCCCCCCCCCCAGGCCCAGATTTGTTGACTCTGTTGGTCTTCTTGTGGAGCTCTTGTCCCCTCCATGTCCTTTTATATTTCCCCTTTTCCATTATTCTTCCTGAACTCAGCTCAAAGTTTGGCTGTGAGTCTTGGCATCTTCTTTCAACCCCTTCTGGGTGGAGTCTTTTAGAGGACTTCTATGTAAAGTTCCTGTTCTGTTTCCTCTTTACAACCGCTTCTGGTGTCTATTCTATTTGTCCTTCTGGATAAGAGTTAAGCATCCTCCCTAGGGTCTTCCTTGTTATTTACCTTCTTTAGTTCTGTGAATTGTAGTATATTTTTCCTGTATTATATGACTAATATCTGCTTATAAGTGAGTATATATCATGCCTGTCTTTCTGGGTCTGGCTTACCTCATTCAGAATGATCTTTTCCACATCCATCCATTTGTCTGCATATTTCATGATGTCCTTGTTTTTGTTTTTTATTTTTTTAAATAGTATTCCATTATGTAGAAAATTGGAAACAGCTCTATCCCAAGACCCAGCTATACCACTCCTGGGCTTATACCCAAAAGATGCCCAACCATACAACATGGGCATTTGCTCAACTATGTTCATATTGGCTTTATTCATAATAGCAAGAAAGTGGAAATAACCCAGATATCCTTCAACCAGAAAATGGATAAAGAAACTGTGGTACATCTACACAATGGAATACTATTCAGCTATTAAAAACAAAGACATCATATGCTTTTTAGGACTAGGGGGCTATGAAAAGGGCAAATTAAGGCACAACAAATCTCTCTTCACAGATGTTCAGGTACTTCACTTGAATTAAGAAATTCTTATTTATACTAAGTTTTGGTAAACTTTCAGAGGATTGAAAATCTTACTTAGTTTTTTTCCAGGTAATGCTTGTCTTTGAACCACAGTTTTAGAAACAAGGCTGAAAGCTCCTGGGACCATTGCCTGTCCTAGGAGCAAGGCTCACCTGCCCTTGCCATGCAGGCGGCCTGTCTGTGTATCTTAACTGTAAATCCCATGTGCACCACAGAGTAAATCTGTTATACCTCTCTAAGTCTTCAGTGTGGAGGAAAAACTAAATTCTACAATTTTTTTTTGTTTGTTTTAGGAAAATCTGGCCAAAGACTTTGAGTAGATGGGGAAAGATTTCCAGGTCAGGGGGAAATCAATCATGGTCAAATTCTCCAAGTGTTTAGTGCTTCCCTTTTTAGGGGAAGCCAAGAGAAACCTGAACAATTATACAAGATAAAATTGTCTTATACAGTCATTTCGTTTAGTGGCAATGAAAAAAGTAGCCATGAGATAGGAGTGTGTAAGCAGAGGAAAACAACAGGGGGGAAGTGCCATCTCTTAGGAGCTGTAGACAGCAGGTGGTTGTTGGTGTCTCACAGTGGCAGAGCAAGCGCTGGGGCTGTGCTCACTGATAGTGTATGACACGGTGGCTGCTGCTTTTGTGTCTCAGCTACTTCATTGATAAGATGGGATTTCGTCATCCGGACCTATACACTAAATTTCAGGACTCAGTAGGGCTGAGTTGGCAGACCTTGCTTTTGTCAATTGGGACTTCTCTGGGTCCTTGCTCCCTCTATGCCTATTAACTTCCAATTCTGTGAAGTGTTCAACTTTGACTTACTTGAAGATGAGATCAGGAAGACATAGGGAGGGTAGCATGTCTAATGGCTTCAGGAAGACTCAGAGCTGTGAGTGGTGTTGAAGGTCAGCTGTTCTTGCACTCTCTGTGGAAGGCAAACTGCCGAGGGATCCTGTCAGGTTTGATCTTAACACAGAGCCTGGTATGCTGACCACCCTCCACCAATACAGGCTCATGCCTGAAAGAGGGAGTGAATTCTGGAAGCAGATGCAGAATATCCTTGAAGAAGGGGAAAGATGTTTTTCATCTATCGTGCAATGTTTTCTTGATACAAGTGGTGAAATACATCAAGTTGGCATTCAGAAACCAATAAGGTAGGCACAGCATCACTCTCTGGATGCCAAGAGCTGTGACAAGACAGCACCATTAGGACCCACCAGATCAGAGTGTGCTAAGAGCCCCTCTGGGGAACATGATGCAGAAATAGCAGAGGATGCCATCTGTGGTCAGACCATGGGCTCCTCACTAGAAAAGAAACAAAGATACTTACCAGACAAGCAATCACAAAGATACAATGATTTCCTAGGAAAGACCCAGGACGCTGGGAATGACTAATGCACCTCTGACCAGGACAGTTTTACCTATCTGCCCTAGTTTCATAGGCAGTGATGATAATCCTACAGCCCACACTGCAACATGTGAAAATAAAAATATTCTTCTTAAGATGCTACATGAGGCTAGTTCACTTGGTTATACTTGGACAACATCACTGCCAGAGTGGCCTGACCATCTCCCATTAGCCATAGCTCTAGGATTAGTCAGTTATATGAACCCTTGTTTCAGGAACCTCTACTGATATTTAACATTGACAATGAGTGACAAACCAGGAAGGAAAACCAGAATGGAAGCTATTTAGAGTCAGGGAACCCTAAAACGAGCAACACCCTTTTTATGTGGTTTAGCCTGGCTCTCTGCCCTCTCAAAGATGGGGTCCTGGTGAGAAACACAAAACGCATCATTCAGAAGAGAACAGAAAACCAATGTTTAGGAAAAATAACCTAGTTCAGGGCTTCCTCTATTCTTTTGCAAAAGATGCTTTGCAGGATAATAGGCACCACCTTCCATAGCATCTTGCAAAGCACAGTCCTTACAGTGCTTGGACTGTTTAACAGCTATTTCTGTTCTAGACCCTACCTTTGGTGTATGTTGCCAGCATCCACACCACCCAATGAAAGCAGAGTTTCAAAGGGAAAATGTGTATATTTTGGCTCATCCTATTTGGTTCAAGGAATATTTTTGATTGCTAATTATCTTCATTTCACAAGAACCTCCCTCAGTGAAGTTTCCTTCTGCCTAAACTTGGGTGGATTGTAAGTAGAGATGAATATGGGCATTCGAGGATGGCTTTTTCATCTCAAAAGATAGGAGCCATCTTGGTGATAGGATACCCTGTGGGAAGGAGCTGAAACCTCCCAAGAAAGATCAGTATCTCTGCCAGAGTCCTTCCCATCTTCTTAGAGATGGAGAATAAGTCTTCTCTGAAGGTGTTTCATAATCCATTCATGTTCACACAGAACTAGGCCACTAAGCATCCCCCCAAAGTTTTACTCTATATTTTAAGCTAAGTGTCATTTTAATTAGTTTGTGTTAGAAACTTGAGACTTTATGAAATATTTAAAGTGCACCATAACCACAGACTATAAACTTAACTATAAACTATTTAGTTCACCCTAAACAGAAATCTCACTTGTAGAAGGTATTTCATGGGGCTAGATTTTCCTTTTCTTTTCACTCAGGAATTGCTGACATCCCAAACAGATTAAAATAGGAACTCAAAATGATGCTGTCAAGAGATTTGTGTTTCTTTGTCTCTTGGCTTCACATCTTTCCATGTACGTTCTGTCAAACCTTCCTCTCTTTGGGGCTGGCTATGGCTTGGTCACTGACTCATGAGATGAGGAGAGAAATCTCTTTTCAAAGTCCCAGCAAATATGGTCCATAAACTTTTTCTGATAGGACTGTCTTGGCTGTTTCTCCCCTAGCTAATCACTGTCACAAAGAAGTAGCCATCCATTGATTGCCTGGGTCAGAGGTGGAAGTGAAGGGGATACAGTCCAGGTGAGCTAAAAGGTGTGAATGTGTGGGTGTGGAGAGAAAGTAGAAAGTAGTGAGTGTTTCTGTTAGAAGAACGGGATGGATAAAACAACTATGGTGGCTCACACCTGTTATTCCAGGACTCAAGAGCCTGAGGCAAGCATATTGCCACAAGTTGGAGGACACCCTGGACTTCACTGTAAAAACCTGTCCAAAAAGAAAGAAGGGAGAGATAGTGAGAAGAAAAGAGAAGCTGTCTTTACTCCCACAGTAGTCCAAAGAGAGTCTTGAGCTTCCCCTACAGGTCAGTTCAAAGAATTCTGCATCTTCATGGGAGAAATTTTGATGACAAATAGCAAGCCTTATTAACAGAATATAATATTCATATATTTATTTATGTGCTTGGGAAGGATGTCAGTCATCTATGTTATATATAAAGACTGTTGACTTGAAAAGCTCTCTTATTGTTTTTGTGAACCACCAACACATTGTCTAGAATTTGAAAAAGTATCTAACAACTGTTACAACCTTTTAAAACCCTGTTTCTAAAATAAATTTTATACCTCGTAGGAAGTCAGAGCAGTGTTGGGAGACTCTAACCCTATGTGTGGATACATATTTTTGACATCTGTGTATCATAGAGCTGTGATGTTACTCGGCTCTGGAGCCCAGAATCTAGATTTAAATCTCACATCTGACTTTAGCTCTGGGGGCAGTGATGAAGTGTTTAATGTGTCTCTTTACACCCCAGTATCACAGAAACTATAGTAACACCCATTCCTGGCATTTTGTTAGAAGTAAATGAGTTAATCTTGAAGCGTCCCTCTGTTGTAATGAAAGGCAAGAGTCAAGTCCCCTTTCAGGTCCACAAAACCATGCATAATCTAGAGTTCTGTATGGACTATGGTTCATACAGAGTATGAACCCACGTAGTGCCCTAGTTAGTCTGTCCTTCTGTGACTTATGCCATTATATTGCATTGTATTGCTGCTATTGCACTTTGGAGTCACGATGTATTTAAAGAGGAACTTTTGAACAGAAGCGCTGATGTATCAACATTCTGGATGTGATTGCTGAGACAGCAGGTGTCAAATGGATGGGTAGCATAGATGCTATGGATATAATAAGATAAGGAAGGTTCACAACCCCAGCAGGGCAGAGTAGAATGACACAAGACTTCATATACATAAGATGATGTGCACTCTAAGACTTACGGACTCAACAGTCCATCGTAATTTCTAGAACGTTCCATTTAATATTTTCAGACTGTAACATAGCCCTTCCTGGATAATTTTCCAGAGTGTTGAGGGCTTTCTGGAGGAAGGGATGCTTAGCCTGCAAGCCAAGGGGTCAGTAGACACAGTTAGGGAAGACCAGAGGAAAAGCCTAATGGAAAGACCATAGCAAGCAGAGAGAGAGAGCGCTGTCTTCCTTTGAATTGGAACAGTCCACGAAACCAACTGCTGCAATAATGTCCCTAGGACACGCACGGTCTAGAACAATCTATCAAAACATTTCAGCTCCTTAGAGAAAGAAAAAAAAAATGAACAGAGAAATCACCACAGTGGCAGCCAAGCCTGCCTAAGCAATAAATAAATAAATAAACAAAAACAAAAACTTTTCTTTCACTAAATAATAATTTAAAGCAATGTTTATTTTCCAACCTCAAGGCTGGCTCCTAAAAGAAACTCTGAAGCTGTGCTGTGGTGACAGCACGTGTCCTTGCAAACCTTCCATTTCCGTTTGGGCTACAGCCTCTTTGTGCACTTGCAGTGGTTGGCTTTTTTTTTTTCTCCCCATGACTCCCCTCTCAAGAGCCTGTGCAGAGCAGTTTATTGGAAATCTCTCATTCAGTTATTTTGAGACACTTATTTATTTATTTCCTGAGTTTATTTAAATCCTCTTTGCCTAGTCCATGGGATTCTGGGCGTTTGCACAAGAATTAGAAAACAAGGTAGGTGGTTTTTTGCTGGAAGTAGTTTCCTTTCATCAGCCTCAGTTCCCTGGCCATATTGGATGCAGGAAAGTGCCCCAGCCTCCAGGTAGGGAATTGAGAATGAAAAATTAAGAATTCTCAAGAATTTCATTTCTGTACGTGAATTCTGGAAGGATCCATTGATTATTTTGTCTTTCTTCATTTGATCACTAGCCTTTGAGCTTTTTATGTATGGGAGTAATTTTTTAGATTGAAAGATTATGGGGTAGTTTTGAAAGATGTGGGCCCGGTTGCAAGAGAACTCTCAATCTCATTGGTATATACAGAAATGTATCACCACACATGGTAGAGAAAGCTTCAGAAACTATGACACACACTGTGGGAAATGATGTACTACTTAGAAAGCATGAAGTAATCTACGTGTCTTTGTTGCTGTTTGTTTAAATGTACATCATTTATTTTAACTAGAATATAATTACAGCATCTCTCTCCTTTCACTTCCTGCCTCCAGCCCTTCCATTTGCAACACACACACACACACACACACACACACACACACACACACACACACAC
>NW_026596079.1:10639205-10654917 GCF_907164565.1 Psammomys obesus
CACACACACACACACACACACACACACACACACACACACACACACACCACTCTCTCTCAAATTCATGGCTTCTTTTTCTTTAATTGTTTGTTACATATATGTATAAATGTATAAATATATAACTACAACCTGCTGAGTCTGTTTAGTATTCCTTGTATGTATATGATTTCAGGACTGGCAACTTGATATTGAATAACCAGTTATGGAGCTCATCCCTGGGGAAGACTAAATCTCCCTCTCTCAGCAATCATTAGTGGCCTGTAGTTCTTTGTTTGGGGCTGGAGCCCTTTGAGACTTCTCCCCTTCCATGTTAGCATGTCTATTCATGCTGTGCTTGTTCAGGTCTTGTTTAGGCAGCCATATCATAGAGGTATCATGGATGAAGCTTTGCTCTTGTTTCTAGGAGACAAGATCTCATATCATATTTCTTGGTGTTCTTGCTCTTACAGTATTTCTACCTGCTCTTCCTTGATGTTTACTGATAGGCTTTATCTCTGATGCATCATTGTGTAAGAGACACGCGAACCAAAATCACTTTGGAGGTTAACTTGGAAGTTCACTCCTGGGTGCAAATGAGTTATTATTTTCTTATTGGGTGTGAGAAGGGTGAAAAAAAAAAGACAGAAGTTTCTAAATGTACCTGAGAAATTTAACCAATTAGTGGATTCATGTGTTTCTTGTATATCATGAGATAAATGTACAGGCTGCAGTCACATTAACTAACAGATGAGTGTTTCAGAGGTAAAAGGAGCTTTCTGTAAGAAAGCACATCTCAGCAGGGCTTTCTTTGTTGAGTGAATATGAGTCCCCATGATGATGAAACTATAGAAAATGTTCATAAAAGAAATGAGTCAAACAAATACGGTCATGAGTCAGATCCTGAAGATGTTGGGCTGACTGGATGAACAGCCAAATAATCCCAACTTCAGAACTCGCCTTTAGGTGTTAGGGGCTGTTTTTGAAGCCCTAAGTCCAGCTAACATCAACAGAACAGAGACAATATAGGACACATCAACATTTGATGATTCTCTCTCTCTTCTTTGTGTGTGTGTATGTGTGTGTGTGTAGATGTCATGGACATGTGATGGCCAAGAAACACGTGGCTGTCATTTCTCAAACACTACTTTCCTTGTTTCTGAGCTAGGTCTCTCACAAGCCTGAAGCTCTCCAGGTAGTGTAGAGTGTCAGTGAGCTTTGGAGATCTACCAGGTTCTTCCCCAGCACTGGGTATGAATGACCATACCCAGCTCTTCTGGGGACTGAACTGAGGTTTATCAGGAGCATTGCGTTCACTGAGCCATCCCCCCAAACCATTTATGGTTCATTATCTATGAAACAGAATCTTGGCATTTGAGCTCCTCATCTTTGAGCTCTTACTTGAATATGTACAGTAATATTGTGCCTGTTTTGTAAAGGAAGAAACTGAGTCATAGAAAAAAATAACCACAGAGGAAACTCAATTTTTCCCAAGGCTTTTGCTATAGACAGGTATGACTTATAAGTTCTGTCCTTTGGGAGACAGAAAAAAAGGCCATTCAAAATGCTTTTTAAAATGTGCACTTCTGACTGAAATTATGTAAATACATGCAAGAAAGAACACCAATAGATACAATTCTAGTGTGATAGGAGAGTGGAATTGTGGGTAGCTTTCTCTTCCTTTCTTGCCATCAGTTAAGCACTACTGGATGCTGGGGTCAGGATAGTTTTTAAAACTGCTGTACACAGTAAAGAGGTGTTTACTCCCCGACTATGGGTGGCAGCCGGTAGTATGCAATCACAGGGTCAGAAAGGAGAGGAACACTTCTTTCCAGGTTTCTGTGGTCCTTGAAAATTGGGCAGAAAAGACACCAGCCCGTCAATGTGCTGCAGGACTTAGACTAAAGGCCCTCAGGCCTGCCTTTAGTCTCACACATGTAAAATGAGGGATTGCATTAGGATGTCCCAAACATGGGTTTTGAAAGGGCAAAGAGAGTCTATACCATCTACCTCTTGCCTGGACTCCAACTCTCTCCCATTCACTTTCATTTCTTTTCTTTCTTTCTTTCTTTTTTTTTTTTTTTTTGATTAAGGAATAAATCTTAATTTTATTCCTCTTTAACCTCCTTGCTACCTTTTTTTTTTGTTTTTGTTTTTAATTTTATTACAGTTTATTTACTTTGTATCCCTTCTGTAGCCCCTTCCTTCATCCCCTCCCAGTCCTGCCCTCCCTCCCTCTTCTCCCATGCCCTTTCCCCAGTCCACTGATAGGGGAGGTTCTCCTCTCCTTCCATCTGACCCTAGCCTATCAGGTCTCATCAGGACTGGATTCTTTGTCTTCCTCTGTGGTCTGATAAGGCTGTTCCCCCACCCCCCACTCAGGGGGAAGTGATCAAAGAGCCAGCCACTGAGCTCATGCCAGAGACAGCCCCTGCTCACCTTACTAGGGAACACACTTGGACACTGAGCTGCCATGGGATACATCTGTGCAGAGGTTCTAGATTATCTCCATGAATGGTCTTTCACTGGAGGATCAATCTCAGAAAATACCCATGAGCCCAGATTTTTTGGTTCTATTGGTCTCCTTGTGGAGCTCCTGTCCTCTCTAGGCCTTTCTATCTTCCCCTTCTTTCATAAGATTCCCTGTACTCTGCCCAAAGTTTGACTATGAGTCTCTTAACTTGCAAGCTTTCCTTCCTCCTGTTTTCCTTCCCTGCTTCCTCATTCATTCATTGCCCCTCACTCCCTTCTTTTCTCTTCTCCCTCCTTCCCTCATTACCCCTTTCTTTCCTTTACTTTTTTTCTTTTCTTCCTTCCATTCTCTTCCTCTCCCTTCCTTTCTCTTTCCCTGTGTTTCTTAAACTAGTAGTGTATTCTCGGGCTCAGCACCAGCAGACAAAATGGCTGCCTGGATGTAATCTTGCCACAGTCCTGTTTTATCTCTGTATTTATTTTCACAGTTTCCTCATCAAATTCTAACTCTGCTACTTGATGAGTATATGTTTAGGGACAGGTCTTTTGACAGAGCTCGGCGTAACAATGGCAGTTTTCTGAATTGGCCTTGAAGGTTGGACGACGCAAGGGATGTATGCACATTCATAGACGACATCAACCCCCTTGGTTCTTGCAGGGATTGTAAGTACCAACGATGCATCCCACCCCTGTATTTCCTTGTACACTGCCCTACATATCATAGGTGTTATTATTCGTTTGTTAGTCGAGTAGTAAAAACTTGCTAGACAGAATCAGTAGATGCATTAAGCATCTCTCAGGTCAACAACTCTGACTCACCCACATAAGAGGCACTTGTCTTTCTATGGGATTTGAAAAGATGTCTCTTTCCCACTAATGCATGCAAAAAAATTAGATGAGTTTACTTCCTGCCTCAGAAGAAATCAGTTGCTGTTAAGTGGTTGTTCAAAGAGGGCTGAGTTCCCAAGCAAATTAAAATCTCCTTGATCTGCCCAGATGCCCTTGGCTGTGTTGTGCTGTCTGTTGTAAGCTTGGGTGAGTTGGTCTCATCCTTTTCAGTTCCCACTTCTGATAACAGCATGGCTAACTCTGTTTCTTTCTACCACTGTGTTTCTTAAGTACAAAAACAGATAATGGGTAATGATAGCAAGTGATGATGCAAAGTAATTCTATTGCATAATATCTTTATTTATCTGTTTGTTTATTTTGGTTTTTCAAGAAAGGGTTTCTCTGTGTAGTCTTGGCTGTCCTAGACTCACTTTGTAGACCAGGCTGGCCTTGAACTCACAGAGATCTGTCTGCCTCTGCCTCCTGGGATTAAAGGCATGTGCCACCCTGCCCTACTACATAATGTCTTAAGTCAAACAGAATTTTACATTGTGCTTAGAAGTCACTGAGGAGAGTAGTAGGAATGCTGGAGGCCTCCAGCTGTAGGAGCTTAAGGAAGTTATTTCTCATCACCAGGTCTCTCCCCAGTAAAGTTATTAGCACAATGTAATATGGCACTGGGTTGTTGTGAGCAATAAAGGTGGGCAGGTATAAATCATCCATTATATGCACACAGTGCTAAGTTACTTGTTCTGGCTTTCATGTATTTGACAAGAACTTTCTTGAGAAGCGACTGTGCTAGACATGAGTCTAGGTGCATGGAACACAAGTGACAAATACAAAGCCTCCCATGATGGGGATGTTGAGAGTAGGGCTTCTCTTGTCAGGTATCTTGAACAGACCTCTATATATGGCCTACATACCTCTATAATCTTCTCTTGTTAGGCTTAATGGTGCTGGCATTGAGTCAGGTTCAGGTGCCTGTCTGGGGAAATATTTGTCCTGTTTTCTGGGATCAAGATACATGGAGCTGGGCAAGACAATGGATGCAGGAGACTGGAAATTGGTACACAAGAGAAGTGAGCATGAGACTGGGATTGATGCACAGGGAACTGGGAAGAATGGTGGCTGGAAGAGACTAAAAGTTTAAATTGCAGTACATGCTCCTGGAAGAGTGGCTGGCTGTAGCCTTCTTGATATGAACATCATTTAGTTTGTTACTTTTCTCATCACAGTGACAGAATACCTCATACAAATATCTTCAGGGAAGAAGAATTTATTTTAGCACACAATTTAAAAAGGCAGAGTTATAGCAGGGAGGACATGGCAGAGTTCACAAAGTGGGAGAAGTTCCTGAGCAAGTCAGCAAGAACATGAGACAGCTTGCTCACATCTCTGCAGATCAGGGATCAAAGACCTCAGGTCTAAAGTCAGGTAACGCTATAATTCAACCCCTAACTACCTGGTGAGCAACATCCTCCAGTCCGACCCTATCTCCTAAAGCTTCTACACCCTCTCAAAACAGTGCTATCAGCTGCAGTCCAAGTGTCCAGATATAGGTGTCTATGAAATGGGAACATTTTATATTACTTTCAAGCCCTGGCCACCATATATTCATGACTATCTAATGCAAAATGCATTCAGTCCAATCAAAGTTTCAAAAAGTCTTGCAGTTCCAACGTTGATCACAAGTACAAAGCCTCTACTTGGAGCACAACAAAGTCTTGGCTTAAAGACACTGTAAACAGAGGACCCTAACTAAAAGGCTCAATCCCCATCCTGAAAGGCAAAGAGGATGGACATCAGAAGAAGAAAACAGGAAACAACCTAGGAACCTGCTACAGAGGGCCTCTGAAAGCCTCTGGCCTGCAGACTATCAAAGCAGATGCTGAGCCTGATGGCCAACTATCGGGCAGAGTGAATGGAATTTTATGTAAGAAGTGAGAAATAGCAAGAACTGGAGAGGACAGGAACTCCACAAGGAGAGCAACAGAACAAGAAAACTTGAACACAGGGAACTTCCCAGAGACTCATACTCCAACCAAGGACTATTCATGGAGATAACCTAGAACCCCTGCACAGATGTAGCTCATGGCAGTTCAGTTTCCAAGTGGGTTACATAGTAATGGGAAGAGGGACTGCTTCTGACATAATCTGATTGGCCTGCTCTTTGATCACCTCCCCCTGAGTGGGGAGCAGCCTTACCAGGCCCCAGAAGAAGACAATGCAGCCACTTCTGATGAGAACTGATAGTCTAAGATCAGAAAGAAGGAGAGGAAGACCTCCCCTATCAGTGGACTTGGGGAGTGGCATGCATGCAGAAAGGGGAGGAAGGGTGGAATTGGAAAGGGAGGAGGGAGGGGCTTATGGGGGGGGTACAAAATGAATAAAGTGTAATTAATAATAATAATAAAATATTTTTAAAAAAGACACTGTAAACTCAAGAAGCAGACTATGCACTACCAGTTTATAATTACAATGGCACAGAATCAAATTTCTCATTCCAAAAGGGAGACATGGGACAGAAGCATAGGCTAACTAGGCAAAAGCAAAACCCAGCAGGGCAAACATCAAATGCTAAAGGTCCGTAGCTAACATCTAGGTTTTGTGATGACATCATTTGGGCTTCAGTGGGCTTGGATAATCCCACTCTTTCAGTCCTATTTCTCATAGCAAATCCTCTCTTTGTGGCTTCCACTTTCCTCAGATGTTCCATGTTTGTGGCATGTCCAAAATACTGACACCTCCACTGGAATGTAGGCTTCATGTAGTGGCCTACATGAAGGCCTCCTTTTAGGAGATATGACTCTATCACACATTGGCTGATCTCATCAGTTGTTTTTTTTTTTTCTGAGACCATGGCATAAACTCTGAGGACACTGTAATTCTTTCTTTCTTTATGCACACAATATCAGCAACATGGGAACAATAAGTTCTTTGGTGTGCTCAAGATACCATCTGACCATCTGTCTCCATAGCTGTACCTAAAACTTGCCTAGACAGCTATTTTTGACAAGACAATGGAGATGGAGAGGCTCTATCTTTTCAGGCAATTTCTTTTCAAATGCATGCTTATCATAGAGAATCTCAGCTTTGTCCTCTGGAACTTGCAATGGGCAGAATTCTTTTCCTTGAGTCATTTTTTCTATTGTCTTGGTAAAAATTTGAAGTGTCTCTTTAATGTTTCTGATGTCTTTAGTAAGTACAAATTGTTTGCAACCCAACATATCGAAACTTCAGCTCTGTTCCTTTCCTCAACAAATTACACACACGGTATACTCAGCTAAAATCAGGAGCAGCAAACAACTACAGAATAAATGCTATACTGTCTTGAAATTTCCTTCAATCTACAAATTAATCTCTTGTCTTTGAATTGAACTCCATTCACATTTTTAGGACATGAGCAGAGTATAGCCCATGCCTTGCCAAAAGGTAAGATGAGTGGTTTCTGGCTTATTTCTCAGTAGTCCTTCCTTTTTTGTGAAGTCTTATAAACACATTCTGTCCTGCCTGCCTTTCTATCAGCAATTTGCTCTTCTGAACTCCCATCCAATCAATTGTTAAGCTTCACTTAGGGCGTCAGAAGCTTCTGTAAGACATCTCCAAACATTTGTACAGGATTTTTACAACCAGCGCTGAGGGCCTACATACCACATAGTTGGGTTTATGGTAGCAGCAACCTTATTTCTCAGGACCAGTTTCTAGTGCTTATTTCTGTTACTGTGATAGACTATAGACAGTAACCACTTAAGGGAGAAGTGGTGCACTTTAACTCATACTTCGGGAGGATACAGTCCATCATAGCAGATAAAGCACGACAACATTCATGATGGTGGGAGCAGCTCCAGATTGTAGCAGCAGAGGTTATAAAGCAGCTTGTTTATGTAACTGTGGATGAGGGTTCAGAGAGCTCAGGCCATAAGTAGGGCTAGGCTGTATCCCATAAGACTCCACCCCCAATGACCCTGGCCCTGCTTCTTAGAGATTACACAGTTTCTAAAAACAGCACCATTATATGGGACCAAGTATTCAAAACATGAGCCTGTATGGGATATTTCACATTCATGGAGACATAATAAGGGCTAAATGGAAATGAGTCTGCAGTGTCATCCTCCACCAGCATGTCTGAAAATGGTACCTTAAGCCCAAGCTACAGAATTTTCTTGAGATCTAGAGTGCTTCAAGAATAATAAAATAATCAACAGAACCAGGACTCAAATACTATCAGAGTACCTCTAAGGCTGTGCTTTTAAGTAAAGTGAGAGATGAGAATGTCAACAAGGATTCCATTACATACCTCATGCTGAATGTTGCTCTTTATGAGTTTACATCGCGCCTCTAAACAGTCACAACAATTCGGATAATATTTTGCCAACAGAGAAACTGAGACATAGAAAGTTAAAATGACTCATCCTGGTTCACTCAACTTCCATGGGTCAGAGCCAAGATTCAAATTCAGGTCTTACTGCATTATCTTTAGCTGAGAGTCTTAAAACAACAAATCTGTTCTTCAATGTTTGTGAGTTCTGGTGTATTCCTTTAAGCAGTCCATTTCACTGGGCATCACTACATCTAAAGGTGTCCATCTACAGGTGAACTCTAGAGGTGTAGTGCCAGATACAATCTTTTGTATTTTTTATCTATTGGTTTTACTGTTAATACTCAAGGCTTCCTGAGGGCCAGCAGTCTCCCTTGTACTTCCTCCTTTTCCAAATTACTTTGGGTCTCATTTTATCTTTCCCTACATCACCAGCCTCTTAAATCAGTGGCTTTCAAGAAATGCACTTTAATTCTCCAAGTAATAACCTGAGAGGTACTTACAGAGGTGCTAAATTCCCCCAATGTCTGGCGCAGCACTTATTTATTCATGCGTTAGAACATGGTTGATTAGACCTCAGATTTAGCAACTTGCAATGAAAGGGGCAGAGTGTGTTTGTAGGAGCTATATGACCATGGAATAAAATGAAACAGGAAGGAGGGTAGAACAGAGCAGCTCTGGAATGAACAGCCCTATTCCCAGATTCCTGGTCTATCTCAATGGCAGGATTGGATTGACTAACAGACAGGAGCCTTATCTACAAAGAGTAAAATGAAGGGAGCCAGTATTTGTTTGTACTATGTCAGTTCTCTAATAGTTAACATTGTGTCAAGATGTTGAGACCATCCATCAGTCATGAGGAGAGCTGCCCAAGCAGTATTTATAGCCTTGCCCCTCTCCCTCTTAATAACCTTCCCAGCTCTGTGGTGCTTCACAGCCTTGTCCCGGCTCTCTACTGTCCTTTCTGGCCCTTCCCCACTGTAGTGTACACAGGTGGAATACCATTCTCAGGATTCTTTTGAATTTCCTTCTTCCTTGCAAGCCTAAGGAGTCTGCTGGTTGTTGTGTGCAGTCTCCTTGAATAATCAAGTAAGACTGTGCTTCAGAAGTAACTGTATGAGAAACAATTGTCTCTCAGAAAAATGAATCTTTTTTTTTCCAAAATGTTGGCCTTCACTCCAATGTTTTCCATACAAAGACAAAGACAGCTTGCTCTTTGCCACTATGACTTTGGAAACAAGCACAGAAAACTCCTTCCAGTAGATATCAAGGTAAGAGGAGCAAATATTGACTTATTCACCAGTATCACCAAATCCTACTACCATGTCAGCAGGCCCACATGATTGGCTGTTGAGAAGAAGATGAAATTTTTATGAACCATAAAGAAAGAAAGATGGAGACTCTATGGCTGGTAGCTTGGGGCATGGATCGATTCCTAAAAGTACAGAGAGGGCCATTTTAAAACATGATATATTGGCTGAGATCCAAAGTATAGGAATAAGCCAATCTTATAGGTATTTGTGGAATACTCCAAGCCCAGCGTCAAGCCAAATGCAGAGCCCTCAACTTGGAACTTACATAGTGTGTGGAGAGGGTATTGAAAAAAATAGCTAATCAAAGAGATGGACAGTTGGGAGGCACCTGTCCAGGGGCCTGTGCAGGACACAGTAAAAGCCTACCTCAGTCCAAATACAGTGCATCCTGGGAAGCCATTGGAGAGTGTTAGGAGAAAAATGGTGGACTCTACCTCAAACATATTATAACTTGATGGACCAATGCTGTGTGCCAACTTTTAAAGATATAATTCATATACTAGAAAATACATCATTTAACATTTCTCTTATAGTCAACAGTAAGCACACCCATCGTCATTAGATCTGATTTATTTTTCAAATGTCTGTAGTGGATAGAAAACTGACTGCACAAAGCTATGCAGTGAATTCCATGCAGTAGTCCAGGTAGGACTGGCTGGGGACTGGATTGAGAACAGTGGTCCTAGGGAGAAGCTAATTGCTGAGGCACTGGGTTTTCCAGATCTAGCACGTGATCTGGGAATTGACTTTGAATCTGCCACTTACTAGCTGCTTGGTTGTGCACAAGTCATTAAAACTGGCTGAGCCTCAGTTTCCCTACATGAAAACTAAGAATATATGCTTGTGTCTAATATTTGCTGTGAAATCAAGTCATAGTGCTCAGGGAATAGTGTGTGCTCTGTACAGGTCTTATCTTGAAATTGCTCTGGTTGAATCTTCTTATGTTCTTGTATTTCTCTTCCTTTTTCTCTGTCCTGGAGAAAGCAGCTATGACTTGGAATTGGCTGGGTACTCTATTATGATTTTCCCTGAATGATTCTCCCAAAAAGTCATTTGAAAAACCAGGCTAGAGTTCTTCTTGCCATGTTAAAAAAAACAAAACAAACACTAAGAACAAAACAAAACATAAAAAAACCTACTTCTCATGGGAAGAACTGTGCACAGTTCTGACTCCATTGACACCAACTCTCATAAAACCCCTTCTAGAACCAGTTTCCTTATTTACAAGGAGGACATTAAAACCCACCTCACAAAGCCGGATTCCAGGCCTGGAGATGCAGTGTAGTGGGCATGATAACAGGCTGTAAAAGCACAGTAACACTATTATTTCATATCCACACCTGAATCTGGTCAGCACTGAGATATCCGCACACTAGGGGGAATGCCTAGTGTGTTCACGTACCCTGATTTTCCAGGTGTACTTAAATTGTAACTGCATCAGCATCATTATCCATATCTCCATCATTCATTGTCAAAGGTGGTCTAGCTCAGACAACAAATTATTTGGCCTTCAGTTTATTCACCCCATCATTTTTTCCTACACATCAAATTAGACCTTTTACTTTATAGCTTCAGATGAAATACCCAAAGTCTTAGAACCTGATATTTTAAGAGTATTTAGAGGGGCTAGGAAAATGGCCCATATTCAGGAGAATTAAGAGTTCATATTGCTCTTCCAGAGGATGTGGGTTTGGTTCCCAACACCCACATTGGATTGCTCACAATTTTTTTGTAACTCTACCTCCAGGAAAAGTCCAATGGCCCTCACATACACAAGCACCTGCATTCATGTATACACACACACACACTTAAAAAAAATAAATCTTAGACTATGGTAGAAATATTAAAAAAAACTTTTTATTAAAAATGAATTTTGCTTGCCTCTCCACCCCATAATCTAAATTCAGTAGAAAATACAATTTCATTATATATGTACTCATCTAATTTGAGCTTATGTAAATTATTAATAAAAGCAAACTTTTGTTCTATGTCTTATGACTAAGGCAGAATTAAATGAAGGGCCCTGTCTTGGCTGGCATCTCTCTAAGCAGTGAAGGAGAGTGATGTGTTTGTGTGTGAGATGAATGGAAGGGAGCAGGATGTTCGCCCCCGCTCTTTCCTCCTATTCACAGTGAATGTCTGAAGTACAAACCAAACCTCCATCGGTAGTTTTAGAGTAGTCTGCCTGCATGATTTATCAGCCCCGAGTTGGTGCTAATGTTGAGGCTGTAGCTCAGAGATAACCCAAAATATATCCTGAAAGTACCAGGATTTCCACACACTGGCAGAATGTCAAGGTTAAGCTGGCAATATAACCAGTAGACTCAGGACATAAATATACATACAGAGAGTGTGTATAGGGGAATCTAGATTAGAAAGCAGGATAAAAAGAAAACAAAAGATTTTTTCTCACAGAAGCAGAGTAAAATCACAGAAATTGTGAACTTGGCATGTTTATTTGGAAAATGTGACATTCTCACATCTAATCCAGTTTTGCTTCTAAAATCTGAATACACAACTCCCACCTTCATTGGTGTCCCGAGTGAATTGTTCCCACCTGGGAGACAGTGCTAGGTAGCTAGGATCTCTTTGATATATACAGACAGGGGACAGGGGGTTCTAATAAAGTTGAAATAGAAGATTGCATTTTTCTCACATAAGATGATGAAGTTAGACGATAATGACACTTTTTTCTGTCACTCAGCAACGCCAAGGGCCAATGATCATTTGGGTCTTCTTTTTTTCTGGTTGCCTCATGTTGTTTTTGAGAATGGGAATCCCAATTATTCGATTTTACCAATAAAGACTCAGGAGCTAGTTATTGGAGTGAAAACCTACTAGCCAGAGAGGCAGAGAAAGCATTTAGTTGAACTTTCTACTCAGCTGATGTCCCAGAAGGAAAAAGCCAAACACTCCTTTTTTTCTGCATGCTGTTTTAAATATCCTTCTCTCAATATCCCTCCTTTCTGTTTAATCCCAGTCAACTGGTTGCTTGCCCTGGCTCTTGACCTAGGGTTGACTTTATCTAGCTCTTGGGTTAAAGGTTTGTGCTAGGGCTAAGCCCAAACTGAAAGTACTTATTTACATTAAACAGAAAGCTCTTGAGTTAAAGGTGTGTGTTAGGGCTTAGCGACTACACAAGGAGAAATGGGTTTTTACAGTTCACAATCTCAAGGTTCACAATGAGATCAAATACCCCGCAACAGCCTCATTATGTCCACATTGTTATATCCATATACAGTAAGTTCATGCATAGAACATAGGAAGACACAGGAGCCCATTCATGAAGAAATCCCCAAAGACATCCTCTTATATTTCATTGGCCAGCACAATATCACTTGACCACCCAGGCTATAAGGGAAGTTGTAGGAGTGTTTAGAGTGGTTCTTAATGAAATTGGATCTTTTTTAGTAGAAAGGAAAAGGAGATGATGATACTGTAGAATAAGAGTATATAGTAAACACTAGGTCAGTGTATGTTTTGATGCCCACCTTCCCAAAATAGCATCCAAATTACAAAATAACAAATAAAATATACCTTCTGGTACATGTTCTTAGACAGTATTTCATTTGTTCTCTTACCTGCAAATAATGTCAAGGGAACTTTCCTGACTGAGCAGTACAGAGTTACATTATAAGGAAATGTATCTGATTTAATATGGTAAGAATTTGGGCTCTCTATCTCTCTCTGTATGTCTCTGCATCTCTGTCTGTATGTTTTGCTCTCTCTCTATCAGCTGAGTGTGGGTGTTATTTTGCTTTTCTCTATGTGGGTAGAGGTATTTTGTTTCCTAGCCTGGGAAAGTTAGGTCATGCTGCCTGCATGTGCACTTCCTACTAGGAGCTAAAAGGGGCCAATTACTATGCCAATTGGGCCTCCCAGGGGGAAGTAGCCTCTGGCAGAAAATGAGGATGTTGTTGGATCCTGTCACTTATAATGGGAAAGTCAGATCCTACATGGTCCTGAGGCAAGGAAACAAATGTTATTGACAGAGAGACTTCCCAGATGCAGGGTCCTTCCAGCAGTTGTGGAAAGATGAGTGATCAGACCTCATTGCCCTTCCTTGCCAGAACTGCAAGCCTTCTGAACTACATGAGTTCTTGGAGATGCCAATTATGTGAGCTGATGTACTGACAGTCCCCTCCTCCAAGTTTCCTTCTAGGAGATGGTGGCATGTCATTAGTCTAGTCATGATGTGGTCAGCCCAGGACTTCGCTCTTCCTCTTAGGTGCTGGCCCTAAGATGCTATATTTGGTCCTTTGCTTGGCATATATAGTACCAAGAACATCTCTCTTGAAAGGTCTCAGGGAAGAGTGACTCTGCTTGTTTGGAACTCTGTCCTTGATACTAGGTATTCCTAGGTTAGCTGACTACCTGGTAGCTCACAGCTTCCAAAGTCCTAGTGCGTGGTCTGAGTCTGTTCAAGTTCCTACATGTGTTCATTGATCACATATTTGAAAAATCCCATCCAAAAGACATTGTGAACGCAATGTCCAGAATTAGACTCATCAACTTTCTGCCAAACATACTTGTATTCCAGAACTTAAGGAGGAACATCTGTTGAGTATACCATACCAAAACCCTGATGTCCTTGACTTTAAGTCTTCGCTGTATTCTGAGCTGACCACTAGCCTGGTTGAGTCCCTCATGCACATTTTTCTAAAGAAAACCTCATTAGTAGCAGTGTCTTTCTGAAGTGTGAATGTGAGGCTGACTTTACCTTCTCCTCCTTTCAAGTTTCTCAGTGAGTTTCTTTTGTTGTTGTTGTTTCTTTGAGATGGGGACTTCTCATGTAGCTCAGGCTGACTTTGAACCATATATTGCATTATCTGAAGCCATTCTAACCTCATATGAGTAGGAGGACTTCAGGGAAATGAATGCAGAGAACAAGACTATGAGGGATTGAAACCTCTGAGTGCAAATGTCACCTGACCTGGCTGTGAGTGGGCAGCCAAGTTTCCACATCCCATTTCTGGTTCTGTCTAGTAACTGAAACACCTCTTGTGTGAAGCCTAGTCTACAGCAGTCCTCACAGCTGATAACCCTTGTGGCCTTTACTAGTTAGTCATCCCTCCTTACTTCAACTAGCCCAACCATTCCCTGATCCATTGCTCACTGAAAGTTATCAAAACTTGTTTGCACCAAAACGTGAGAGCATCTAGTGTCAAGACTTAAGACAAGTTGATTTCCTTTTGAGGAGTCAGTATTCACACTTAGCCATGTCATATTTTCACAAACTCTTCTTTGAGAGTCCCACACCCATGCTCCTGCGTAAGACCTGGTAAAAAGTCCATGTCTGGGAGATCATAGGCCCAACTGTTTTTGTTTTGTTAAATAGACATGTTGTCAAACAAATGACTAAATATTTGTGTTTATACCTATAGACAAGTACTGCTCAAGCCTTGGTCAGAAAAGCTTCTTTATGGAGTGGGCAGTGATTAATGCAGAGACCTCTAGCTGGTCAAAGTACTTAGAATAAGTTACTGATGATTGGTCAGATATAAATGGGACATATATTATCATCCTATTAAAGGTTCAAGGAACATCATAGAAGTGGAGGTAGAAAAAATTAATAGCAGAATGATGGAGAGAAGACATGCCATGGCTGCTGCACTCATGAACTCCCAGCAGCTGTGGTTATCTATGGAGAATATGCACAAGGCTGTCCTGTGTACATTCAGTTGTGATCATGAGAAGTCCTCATGGGTGCTGCTCTTCCTCTAGGAGCTTTTGGTCATTGATGGCTGCTGGGGATGGAGAGTCATTGTTTTCAATGTTATGGGCACTAATGATCTTCCCATGATACAGGGAACAGTATCAAATCCATGCTTACATGGGCAAACCTATGTAAACTCACTGGGTCACAAAACAAAAAGAGATGAAAGTAGATGCGGAACTTATTGAAAGGATGGGATTTAGGCAGGGATTGGAGGGGGACTAGAAGATTGAGCATGGTCATAATGCATCATAAACATATATGAAATTGTCAACAAAGAAAAAAACAAAACAACCTCCACAATACAACAGTAATGATTCATATAGTAAGAGGATGTTACATACCAGATGCCATATAGAAAGATAATCAGGAACAGATATGCCTATGTGTTCTTATACAACTACAGAATATATATATGTAGATGTATTTGACAAACATTATAGAGTTGAAAAGGAAGAAGACCTTCTTGTAATAAAACATATCTCTGAGATAAGACAGACACTATCAAGACAGAGACTATGATTAATCATTTGTATGTATTCTTGAGAAAAAAAAAAAACAAAACGTTGATTCATAGTCTTTATCCACTGTTTAGCTGACTTGTATGTTTCTGGGGTATTTTGAATACTATTTTCTGGTAAGTGTCAATTAATGGATTAATGGATAAAGAAATCATGAATTATTCAGCAGGATATTGTTTAGTCTTTAGAATAACAGCACTAAAATTTGTGAAGGCATGGTCATACCTGGAGAATATTCTGCTGAGTGAAATAAGCCATATAGGAAAAAAAATGACATCTTGATTCCATGATATTGAATTCACTCCTCACCTTACATGCAATCACCAAATATAAGTGCAGAGAGTGTAAAATGATAGTTACTAATGGAAATGGGATGGAGAAAGTGGGGAGAAGTTGCCAAAAGGTAGAGTTGTGTTTAGAGGATAAGTCTAAAGAGGTGATGAACAGCTTTGAGGACCACATTGACAACACAGTATTGTGTCCTGAACATTTGCTAAGAGTATATTTCAGGTATCCTTATAACACACACACACACACACACACACACACACACACACACACACACACA
>NW_026596079.1:10654927-10669096 GCF_907164565.1 Psammomys obesus
ACACACACACACACACACACACACACACACACACACACACACACACACAAACTGTAAACCCTGGGAAGTTATGGATAAGTTAATTTGCTTAACTGTGGCAGCCATCTGACTGTACATGTATATCAAACAGCAGGCAGTTAACTTTAAATATACATAAAAAGGAAAGGAAAGAATAGTAAACCAGGTGGCTGTGGTATAGATGGGTGAGCCCCAGGCAAAAGAGCAGTTGCAGTGAAGCTGTGCTCGTGGTAATACAGAGATAAGGAGAAATCACCAAGTTCAGGAGAAGAAGTGGAAAGTCTCAGATGAGTTGTCGCTGTCTCCTAAAAATCTTGGGAATGCCATCCATCACCCACACACACCCAGCCTGTGTACCCTCTCTTTCAACAGAACATTAGTGGCTGTAGCTGCCAAAATGTGGACACATGGAGATAGCCTCCCTATCTAGCCTAGCTGGTGTTTACCATTTGGCCTTTGTAGGATCTGCTGAGCTTTCCTCTGCTCATAGACTCCTCCTCCAGGATCTTGATGACATGCTGGTGATACTTCCTGAGATGATGGATGTGAGCCTCATCTTCCTCTGTATATGCTGCAAAACAGCAGGGCCCTTGCTTAGTTGCATCTTGAGGTTATTATTGCAAACAGCATGCCTGGGTGTATATTTATAGTATTTGGACTCTGTATTTTGGAGGAAGTTATTCCAGTTTCTGCATACACTACCTATAAATTCCTTCACTTATTTTAGATATAGCCTATAACCGCAATTCTCTAACCTTCCTCCAATTCCTGCATTCACACATACATACATACACACACACACACAATTGCAACCGCTCTCTCTGGCAGTGGATGAAAACATTCTACAGTGCAGTGTCTAATGCTCGTGTGCAAGTTATCATCAGTTTGGTCTTAGTACCCTTCATCAGTATTTGGAATAGCAATGCACAATTTCTGGATGGGGAGTGTGCCCTTCGGGGAGAACTGTCCCATTTACTCTCCTTGACTGTCTCAGATGGGAAAGTCACCACTTCCACAGAAGCCAGTGTTACCTGTGAACAGCTGTTCTAGATTCCTGGTTTTGTGCAGCTCCCTCAGACTGTCAGCCAGGACTCTCTAGCCAGTAATGTGCTGGTGAATGCTTTGTGACATCTCTCAAAGCAACCTGGTTTATGCATTCTGTCACTCTGCTGTGTGATATCCAACTGTGCCCACTTCCAAGCTGTGAACATGAAATACTTGAGGCCTGATTAGGAAGCAGTAACCATGGTTGGCTCTCACAGAGTGATGTGATCAGCTCCAGTACATCAAATCACCCAGTTGGCTTCTCATGCATTCAGGGCCTGGTGGTGTAAATATGGTTATTGACCCCTAAACTGGTGAAACTAACCAGTCAAGTCTTATGATAAAAGCATTAAAAGAGGGAAAAGTTGGTTCAGCAATGGTGTTTAGAGGTGGGTTCTCTGATTATTAGGTTAGATCAGCTCTTTGGGATGACGGCTTTATGAGGAAAGGAAGAGGCTACACACAGAGAGGAGTGTACACACTTCTGCCATGTTGTAATGTAGCCTGGGGCAGAGTCCCTCACTGGAAATTAGGCCACATAGCCTCCAAAACCATGAACCAAAACAATCCTCTTCTCTTCATAACAAGCCTGCCTCAGGTAATTTGTCACACTAATAAAAAGCTGACTAACACAAGAGGAGAATTTTTATTCTCTCCCTTGTTCCTGGGTCCCATGCACTTGCCCATCTTGCCTTTTGTCTCCTACCACACATGTGATCCCGTTTGCATCTAGTGAGATCTTTAGAATAACTTAGAGTATGTCACTGCTTTCCTGGTTACAATCTGCTTCTCCTTGAAAAATGACTCTAGTAATTCTTCTGGGAAAACTACCTGACTTCCTGTCACATAGTTTCAGCTTGGGGTGAAAACTAACTCTATCCTTTTGCCACTGAGCAGGGACTTGACACTCTCTACTCTACTCTAAGGCTATTTTAAGAGTTTTTTTGTTTCTCCATTTGGAGACCACTCTCCTCTCATTCCTTCTACCAAGGTCTTCCTCTTGAGGCTCATGCAGGACAAGGCCTGTTAAGATCACTTTGGGATCTATTCCAAATCTCTTCCAAGCTCTCTGCAAAGAAAGACAGACTGGTAGGATCACTCTGTCTCAATTTTAGCTGTAAATGCCTAATTAAATGCAGCCCCTACCTGTAAATTGTAAGCAAAGGAAGGGTCCTGTCTGGTAAGGAGAATTGTTCCTTCCTTCTCTTCTCCCCCTTCCTCTCTCCTCCCACCCACCTTCTTACCATTTTTCTAATTAATTGAATTGTCGTTATGTAACTGATCTGAAACATAGCAGATTGCAATGAGCAAGATGGAAATACAGCACAGAGCATTGTGGAAAGCTATTAAAAAAAACAGTCTAAGTCAAGGTGTTTGAAATGAGTGTAGACTAAGGAATAGGCTTATTTTATACCACATAGAATAAAGATTGTCCTGTTCCCTCTGACTCAATTATCCATAATCAATCTAATTTTAACACTTTGAGGGGATGGAAAATGTGGCAGAATGGAAAACTTACCTCATATCTGATTCTTAAGGTGCGGTGTGTTCCTTCAAATTGGCAAGAGGTACCTTAGACCCAATAGTTGAGACCAATTAGTAGCAGGGCAGTTGAATCAGGGAGGATTGAGGATGGTTGTTCTTCAGAAGAACAAGTTATTCAGATCATGGTCATAGATATCAGTAGTCCCCACCCAGAGGAGACAACAGCCTTCACTGTGGACTTGAGCCCAACCAAGTTAATCAGTCAATGAAATTAAACTGTAAAAAGCAATTCATCCTGTGTCTGTTTTAATTGCAGGCTATCTCCATTACCCTCTGGAAGGTTGTAAATAGAATGTTGAAATCAATAAATTAAATCTATTTGAAAATAAAGTATGCTTCTGGAGCTTAGACATTTTATTTATTTCAATAATTGATTATTTTTTTTTATGTTTAACAAATGTATCCAACACCTGCTGTCTGCCAGGCATTGTGTGCCCTACTAAAGAACCAACAGTCAATAAGATCAAGCTCTATCAAAGATTAAACCTGCCTATAGCACCAGAATACCTCAGGGTCAATATGTTTACAAGTAGCCCAACCACATGCTTCGTCTATTTTAAATGCTGTGTCAGAGGGGAGTCACCAAGTGTTTGTTCTCAAGAAAACTTCTCAGATTATCTTCATGCATTCTAAAATGTGACATTATTTGCTTCAGGAAGTGTGATGATTATAGTGCACACTGCTCTTTTTAACATTGACTATGTGCTGACAGCCATGCTCTAGAAGCACTCACAGCTCCATCTAACTGCTGCAAGATGATATGCCCTCTAGAAAGCCTGATAAACTTGAATCCCATCACTTCTAAGGATGTTAAAATCAGTGCTACTTCTTCTATCTCCTGCGTGCATGTATTTAGTATATATTTCCATTATAGCCCTATTCTCATGGAAGTCCATTGCTTTTCATAGATGCTTGCTTTCCTGGGTGGGCAGCAAGTACTAGCCTCAAAAGTGCCTTATTTCTATCTCAACCCCTTAGCTTTTGGCACATGGCTCAGCTCTTAGATTTTTAGAAACTTCCACCCCTCCCTTTTTTCTTTCTGTGGGAAGCTGTCATAACTGTCTATAAAGTATCTTTTTTCACCTGTTTTTTGATTCCGTGGACTTATTCATCGAAATAAATGAACTTGTGAATTATAGACGACTTTCACACAAGAAACCAGTGAACCATGAACACACTGCAACTTTAGCCAAGCATTTGTCTCTTTCTGATTGTTCCTGCCCCACCTAGATGAATTTTGTCACATCCAATCTGGTATTGACTGATATTTTCTAACTCAGTTGTTCTTGCTCTCAGGAATCTAGTCCTAACACTAAGCAATAGTATCTGTGAAGTCCCATTTCTGCCTGCATTTTGTTGCCATGCTACTCTCATCTTGAGGCAAGTCCACAAGAGTGTGTTAGAATGTTTATCTCAGAGTTTAAGTCTTCTACGTCTTGTGTGTCTTTGTTCTCAAGCATAGTGTTCTTTCGCGTCCCAGCCATATCAACACTTCTCTCCTTGCCTTTACCACTGGATATTATTCCTCTTCATCTCATCTTAGGAGGGATTGGGACGGAAGGAGGGAGGGAACCACGGGGGGGGGGGATACAAAGTGAGTAAAGGGTAATCAATAAAGAAAAATAAAATTAAAAAAAATTAAAAAAGAGAATATTTTCTTTTCTTCCAGCTTGATGTCCTCTTTGCACCTCTTCTTGCTTCCTATTTTTCCCAGAATGAACTCTATTCTGTATCTCACTGGACCATGCAGTTTGGCTCGAACTATTCACACAGTATCCACTGTTGTCCCTAGGAGCGATAGACTTCCCTCTTTGCAGTTCAATCAAGGGATATTGAATAACCTATTGTGAATTTGTTTTCTTTCTACATTATAAAAACTTTAAAATTTTTTATTATTATCATTTATTACAATTTATTCAGTTTGTATCCTGGCTATGGTCCCCTCCCTTATTTCCTCCCAATCCCATCCTCCCTGCCTCCCTCTTCTCCCCCTATGCTCCTCCCCTAGTCCACTGATAGGTGAGGTTTTCCTCCCCTTCTTTTTGACTCTAGCCTATCAGGTCTCATCAGGACTGGTTGCATTCATTGTCTTCCTTTGTGGCTTGGCAAGGTTGCAACCCCCAGAGTTAGGTGATCAGAGAGCCTGCCACTGAGTTTATGCCAGAGACAGCCCCTGCTTTCCTTACTAGGGAACCCACTTGAAGAGTGAGTCTGTGGGCTACATCTGAGCCATGGTTTTGAGGTGTTTTTTTTTATTAATTACACTTTATTCATTTTGTATCCCCCCATAAGTCCCTCCCTCCTCCCCTCCCGATCCCACCCTCCCTCCCCTTTCTGCATGCATGCCCCTCCCCAAGTCCACTGATAGGGGAGGTTCTCCTCTCCTTTCTGATCTTAGTCTATCAGTTCTCATCAAAAGTGGCTGCAATGTCCTCTACTGTGGCCTGGTAAGGCTGCTCCCCCCTCAGGGGGAGGTGATCAAAGAGCAGGCCAATCAGATTATGTCAGAGGCAGTCCCTCTTCCCATTACTATGTAACCCACTTGGACGCTGAACTGCCATGGGCTACATCTGTGCAGGGGTTCTAGGTTATCTCCATGAATAGTCCTTGGTTGGAGTATGAGTCTCTGGGAAGTTCCCTGTGTTCAAACTTCTTGTTCTGTTGCTGAGCCAGGTTTTAGGTCCTCTCCATGCATTGTCCTGGGACCCCAGGGCTCTTTTTTTTTTTTTTTGACTCTGTTCTCCTTGTGGAGTTCCAGTCCCCTCCAGGTCTTTCTATCTTCCACTTCTTTCTTAAGATTCCCTGTACTTTGCCCAAAGTTTGGCTATGAGTCTCAGTCTATGCTTCAACATCTCGATCAGTAGAGTCTTTCAGAAGCCATCTGGCTCCACTCCTGTTCCCTGTCTTCTCCTGCTTCCAATGTCTGCCGTGTTGTGTTTGCCCTTCTGAATGAGGATTGAGCATTTAAAATAGATTCTTCTCTTGCAAGACATCCAAACCAGTTTCCTTTCCCTCCTCCCACATCACAGAAAGCTCCCCTTTCCCCCTGAACTCCTCCCGTTTCCTCTTTAGAAAATACAAGGCCTCCAAGAGACAACACCCAAATGGGACAAAAAAAGGCACAATAAAACAAGGCAAAGTCCTTCTATAGAGGCTGAACAAGGCAACCGAACAGGAGGAAAAGAGTCTTAAATGCAGGCAAAAGAGTCAAGAAGCACATAGGATCACAGAGGCTGAAGGGGCAAGCACAGAGCCTGCATGAGTCTCTATCAGGTCTTCTGTGTATATGTGTTTTGTTGTTGTTGTTGTTTATTTATTTATTTACTTACTTATTTTTTGTGGTTAATTTTTTTTATTTTTTTCTTTATTAATTACACTTTATTCACTTTATGTCCACCCTGTGGTTCTCTCCCTCCTCCTGTCCCAATCCCTCCCATCCTTCACCCTCTGCATGCATGCCCCTCCCCAAGTCCACTGATAGGAAAGGTCTTCTTTTTCTTCCTTCTGATCCTAGTCAATTAGGTCTCATCAGGAGTGGCTGCATTGTCTTTTTCTGTGGTCTGGTAATGCTACTTCCTGCTCAGGGGGAGGAAATTAAAGAGCAGGCCAATCAGTTCATGTCAGAGACAGTCCCTGTTCCTATTACAATGGAACCCACTTGGATACTGAACTGCCATGGGCTACATCTGTGCAGGGGTCTTAGGTTATCTCCATGCATAGTCCTTGGTTGGAGTATCAGTCTCAGGAAAGACCCCTGTGCTCAGATTTTTTGGTTCTGTTGCTCTCCTTATGGAGTTCCTGTCTTCTCTGGATTTTACTGTTTCCCACTTCTTTCATAAGATTCCCTGCACTCTGCCCAAAGGTTGCCCATAAGTCTCAGCATCTGCATTGATAGTCTGCAGGGCAGAGCTTTTCAGAGGTCCTCTGTGTCAGGCTCCTGACTTGTTCCCTCTTTTCTCCTTCTTCTGATGTCCATCCTCTTTGCCTTTCTGGATAGGAATTGAGCATTTTAGCAAGAGTCCTCCCTCTTTATTAGTTTCTTTAGGTGTACAGATTAGTATGTTTATCCTATATTATATGTCTATATGAGTGAGTATATACCATGTGCATCTTTCTACTTCTGGGACAGCTCACTCAGGATGATCTTTTCCAGATCCCACCATTTACCTGCAAATTTCATGATTTCCTTTTTTTTTTTATTGCTGAGTAATATTCCATTGTGTAGATATACCACAATTTGTGCATTCATTCTTCAGTTGAGGGGCCTCTGGGCTGTTTCCAGCTTCTGTCTATTATAAATAAAGCTGCTACAAACAAGGTTGAGCAAATGTTTTTATTGTGTACTTGAGTCTCTTTTGGATATATGCCTAGGAGTGGTATAGCTGGATCTTAAGGAAGCACTATTCATAGTTGTCTGAGAAAGCGTCAGATTGCTTTCCAGAGTGGTTGTCCAAGTTTACATTCCCACCAGCAGTGGAGGAGGGTTCCCCTTTCTCCACAACCTCTCCAGCATGTGTTGTCTCTTGAGTTTTTGATCTTAGCCATTCTAATGGGTGTAAGGTGAAATCTTAGGGTTGTTTTGATTTGCATTTCCTTGATGATTAATGAGGTTGAGCATTTTTTTAAGTGTTTCTCTGTCATTCGATATTCCTCTATTGAGAATTCTCTGTTTAGCTCTGTACCCCATTTTTTAATTGGATTACTTGATTTTTTGCTGTTTAACTTCTTTAGTTCTTTATATATACTGCATATTAGCTCTCTGTCAGATATAGAGTTGGTGAACATCCTTTCCCAATCTGTTAGACAGTCATTTTGTTCTGAGGACAGTGTCTTTTGCTTTACAGAAGCTTTTCAGTTTCATGAGGTCCCATTTATTGATTGTTGCTCTTAGAGCCTGTGCTGTTGGTGTTCTGTTCAGGAAGCTGTTTCCTGTGCCAATGAGTTCAAGGGTTTTCCCCACTTTTTCTTCTAAGCGGTTTAGTGTGTCTGGTTTTATGTTGAGGTCTTTGATCCACTTGGACTTTAGTTTTGTGAAAGGTGATAAGTATGGATCTATTTGCATTTTTCTACATGTAGACTTCCTGTGTATATGTTAAGGATGTTAATGTGATGTTTAGTGGGACTCCTAACTGTGAGTTGGTATGCTGGCCACTTGTTCTAGTTTTGAGATCAATGGACTGATGTGGGAACTCACTAATTTTAGGTATCACTAGCTACTTGCATGAACTTGATAACCTGGGATATTTTTAGTTGATTTGTAATTGAGAGAGGAATTAACCTCATCCTGAGCTGAAGGTGAATAGTGAGTCATGGGTCTTTTTAAATAGCACAATACTTCATCAATCAAGCCCATGAGCTCAGACCCAAATATACTAGTGTATCTGCTTTGCAGCTATTCTCTCAGGCCTGGAGGATCCAGTTGGGTTACCCATAGTGTCTTAAACATTGTCCTCTACTTCGGAGAAAGGTGTCAGCAGTGCTGCTTATTTATCCTTCAATGCCCCTGAGCTTGGGGTCTCTTTACCAAGCAATTACCCTGGCCTGCAGCAGCAACTATAAACAAACAAACAAGCAAAGGAGCCCAGTGTCTGCCCAGTGTCTGTATGGCTGTTTTGTTGTTTTTTTTTTTTTTTCTTATGCCAGGGAGATCATGTAGGGAAGATTTGGATGAGGCACGCAGACGTGAGTACTTTGCTTTCGGCTCATGATCGAGTTCAGTAGTGACTCTTGGAGAAGATATGGGGGGGGAGGGGAGGCAGAATATTTATATGAATGAGAACCTGTGAGGAGTGCAGTGCTACAGAGTGGGCCAGAGAACCTACAAATACATCTTCATTGTCGTGGGACACAGGATTATTCTGGTTGTTCCTGGAAATCTTCGGGCATCAGTTTCACCTCTTTGAACCTCATTTTCCTCATATGTGAAATAGAAGGCATGGATTAACTGGGCTAGATGAATTCCTTATTTTTCTTAACAGCACGGTCTTTTGTTTTCCTTTTTGTTAAATGTTACATTAAAGTGTCCATAGCAGTTAAAGAATGGTTAGAGAGGACTTCCAGGACTGGGAGAGAGGAGCTTTTTCTCAAAGGAATCTGAGAAGTGACATCAGATTTGCAACCAGATAACCCACAATAACTCTTTTTATGGGCTAGATTGAAAGGAGCAAGACCACAGGCTCATATGCCATTTATTGAGGCAGCTGCATGTAATTTAAACAGGAGAGGAGCAGGGAAGTTGAGATGGCACAAAGGAACAAAAGCTGTGTCACAGGCCAGAGAAGAGGTAGTCCGGGAAGAAGGGGACCAGGTTCCATATGGGACAAGAGGTTACCTACCTGACCCTATTAAGTCACCAGCATAATTTAATCAACTGGACACTACACCCATACCAGGAGAGGATGAACTAAGGAGTGATGAAACACCAGGCTAAGCTATGTTGATCTGTGCATGAAGCTGGCAGTATGGGTAAGGTTTTGCCTGTTCAGATTGGTAATCCTCTGAGGGCTTGTCAAGTTCAGTCCAGACATGCTGAATCAGAGTCTTCACATAGCACAGTCCCCGGAGATTCTTAGCACACTGGGTTTTGTCAAAACTGTTAATTGAAATGTGCTTTAGAGACAGAGAAGCCTATGTCATGTTCCCAAATGTCTTCCTCCTTGGTCTCAACCTTGGACAAACAACTCCTTTCTTGCTGAATTTTATCATCAAGAAAAATTTGGGCAAGTCCCCCAACCCCCAAAACCAATGTTTGCAAGACAGAGGTCCCTTCAGTAGAGTTCAGCATTAAGCTTAGCCAAAAGTTAATATGCAAAATAAGCAAACAAGAAGTCTGTATATACATGGATGGGGACACACACACACACACTTTTCTAGTTGCATTACTCCATTGTCAAGGAGGAGAAAAGGTGAGAAAGGGATATTGGATTTCCCACTGTGTTTCCAATATTGATGTTCAGTTTCCAGTTTTCTAGCTTGTCTTGTAAAAGACATTTGCTACATGTTCTGGGGGCAAGAGGAAAGATCTTCTTTTTAAATTGACAATTCCTGGGCATTTTCACTCCATTCCATAGAATAAGGAAAGAACACAGATGTGGATTGGAAATGAGAAAGATCTGATCTTGAAACACTTTTCTCTCGTTTTCCACCAGTGCAGTACTGGATTTGCTCTAAAAAAAATTCTGAGTTAATATGAACTGACCAACACAAGCCCATGTGGTAAATGCTGGTCCCATGGGGCTGGAAGCAGTGTTTGTCAAGGTTCTGGAGGCATTAAGGGATAGATAGCACTGTGGCTGAAGAAGTAGGTACCTAGAAGCTTCCCTTTGAAGAATTCCTCTTCTCTTCCTTTTGCTTCTCCTTCCAGTCTACAAGGACATGAAGAACTAACTTTTCCTGTCACACTCATGACCCCAGCATGTACTGCCCAGCACTTTCAGTCTAAGTAATCATGTATTGACCCCTCTAAAGCCATGAGCTTAAAAGAGGGAGAAGAAGAAGAAAGAGGAGGAGGAAGAGGAGAAGAAGAAGAAGAAACAACAGCAAAAACAGCCCTCCTCCTTTGAGTTCCTATCTTCAGGCATTAGATCACAGCAAATTAAAGTAAAACTTAATAACCTTAGATTTTTCCTGTATAATAATACAACATTCCTGGTGTTTATAAATTATATAAGATATGACATGAAAAGAACTTGCTTACTTTTTCATAAATCCTAATGTCTTGATCCTCTTCTTCCATGATACGTCTCTTTTTGCTGTTAGTAGATTTTTGTTGTTAAAGTTATGTCGCAGAAGGACCCATCCACTCATTTAGCAGAAGTTTCCTGTGTGGCTTCCATGTGACAGGTACTATGAAATACATGTAGTCTTATTTTTTTATCTCGTGTTCCATCCAGCCCGAGGGTTACAACTGTGTTATGATATTAACTCCAACAACAGCTGGAGTTTATTCATTTCTACATCTTTTGCCTCTTCTGTGGGTTCAACCTGTGCTACAGCTACATGGAGGAGATATTTATTCTCTGTACAGAACAGGAAGGTCTGTTGTCATTTTGATAGTATTCATAGAACCCCCTTCATTTAGCTTTCAGAGCTAAGACTCACTTTATAAGGTCTAGGCATCCTCTATTAAAAACACACTCACAATGTCACACTCGGCTAAGCAAATTAATAACATAAACAAAGCTGAAAATATTTAACTTCCTTAGAGCAAATTGCTTGTCAAGGAGCCTGGTAAAGCCATTCGTGTGAAAACACTTAATGAGCTGCCTTTAAAACATCCTTGCCTCCTTATTGGAACAGGCCTGAAGAGACCCTTCTTTGATAGCTTACTTGGAGTCTGCCCAGGAATTACAAAGCCCATGAGATGTGCAATATAGTGCAATGGTTTAGATGCTCACTGTTCTTAGAGCCTCTTCCCCTAATAGGAAGCTGTTCAAGAATCTTCTCTGAATGTGCTGCTACAGGCCAACCTTGGGAAAATGACCAGAGTACACATAGTAGGTGATGTGAAAGTTAGTTTTAACTGTCAATTTAATACAACCTAGGGTCACCTGGAAAGAAGTCTTAGTAAGGAATTATCTGAATCGGGTTAGCCTATAGGCATCTTTGGGGGTTTGTCTTGGTTGTTGATTGCCCCAGTTTATGGTGGGCAGCACCATTCAAAAGACAAGGGCTCCTGAACTGTCTAAGAATAAAGAAAGCTAGCTGAGTAGTGAGCAGGAAAGAAGCAAGCAAGGACACAGTTATTCTCTTGTTGGTTTTAACTGTAGAGAGGATGTGACTAGCTGCATGATTTACCCTCAGTGATGGACTGTAACCTGGGATTATAAATCATATAATCCGCTTTCAATCCTAGTTGCTTTTTTCAGAATATTTTATCACAGCAACAGAAATGAACCTAGGACAGCCATCGCAAAACACTTTTCAGAGGAGAGGATGAAGAGTAGGGGTTCTTTCCTTTGAACTTAGTCTGGACACATTTTCAGTTTCTTCTCTATTGTGTGTTGGTGTGTAGAAAAATGGTTGCCAATTGCTCTGGTGTAATTATTCCTGGAAAATTTCATGAGGTCATTGAACAGAGTTGGGCAAAGAAATACACATCAATGATTCATCATACAGGCATAAATAAGAGTGAAATGCAAAGTCATTAGGTAACAACCAATATTGATCATTTCATGTTGTTTCAAGCACACATTAATAAAATTTAAGCTTATGTAATATAGTCTTTAGGAGTGGCCATATTTACCTGCCAGCTTTGCACAATTCTTGAGCATTTGAGAGTGGGCTCTCGGGTTGCTACAACTTGGCTAGAGCATACCAGTTTCTCACCAGTTTGACATAAGTAAGCTCATAGTAACACTGCTCTCACTCAATCTTCTCTGGTGTCTAAGAAGCTTTTAGTGCTTGCTGAGTAGCCTGTGGTGCAATATGGCGGCTATCTTTTCTCCCCTATGGAGCTCTTCTAGCATTCAGTTCATATACATCCCTCTTGTGACATTTTCACTTTCTGTACCTGTCCCCTCCCCAGATGTCAACTGAAGTTCCTTGTTCCTTCGGGCAAGTGATGAGGCTGATGTTTAGAAAGATCTGGTGACTTCTCCAAAGCTTCATGCATACAGATTCATGACACAGAGTTTGTCAGTCTGCCTTTTGCAGCCATAGCCGAGACAGGTCTGCAGTGCTATACAGAAACCTGCCTAGCAGTCTTCAGAGCCACTATTTGGAAGTAATTAAGTCCTGGATAAGGATTCTCTGTATCTGTGGATGAGCACATCTCAGAAGATTTAGGTCTAGTCATGGTGGGGCCTAGTTAAGAAAAGTCTGTAGGTTCCACCTTAATTTAGAAGCTGGTTGTAAAGCACCTGTTTCACCCAAGGCACTAGATTCAGCTTCCCATTGGCAGAATGAAACAGACTGGTCCATCCAAGACTCACTCCTCTGTGTCATATATATGCATACTTACAAATATATTGGTGTGGTTGGTAGATAATTAATAAAGCAGTAACTGCACTGCGTGCACTCCTTCAGTTTACCTGTAGCTATAGTTGGATCTATGCATCCCCAGGCAACCAACACATCCAGATGATGACTCTTCCAATTAAGGGCTTCTCTGTGTTCAGTGCAGTACAGCTTCTCTTTGCTGGTAGATAGGTGAGGAGAGAGAAGGTGAAATGAGAGAGGAAATTAAAGGGGAAATGAGAAGGAGACTGAAGGGCTGGGGAAGAGAGAAGAGAAGGAGAGGACAGTTTAGGGAAGGAACAGGCAGATAAAGGGAAAGAGAAAAAAGAGGAAGGAAAGAGGAGATTTAAAGAGGAGGAAAGAGGGGAATGAAGGACACCATGGATGAAGAGACACTCTCATTGTTGACAAATTCCCAGTAATTTTTTCTGTTACATTGTTTTATATTTCTGCATAAAATCTACTTTTGAAGTAAAGATTCTCTTTCTAGATTAAAGAATGAGAGAAGGGAATAATGGGAAAAGAAAAAAAGAAAAAGGAATGAACATTTACTTAATTAATAAGAAGCGCAATTTTAGATTGAGGACAAAAATTGACCCACTTGCTGTTAAACATGTCTATTACTTCATCCATCAAGATCTCTGTTAATATAAGACTGGGAAAGGCTTTTGGATATTTTCTAGTTACTCATAGGAAATTGACTCATAGAAGTAAAACATGGCCTTAGCCATCTAGGAAATGGGAATAGAACCTGGGTCTCTGGATTCCAGCTTAGGTACTTTTCAGGACCTCTCCTACCGTACCTTGTTCCATCTTTCTCCTGGGGATAAGTGCGAGTGTGCACAATGCATTAGTATCTATACTGCTTCTGTATGTTTTCCTCTGTATTTTCATTTTACTTGTTCTTATTTCAAGGAGAAAACCCAGTGTCCTCTCTAAAAATAAACAGATGTGAAATGCCGTGGTCATTGTCCTCATGGCATACTGCCTCTTTCAACCTTATAACTCACCCTCAGCAAGCACTGGTTATTCAGCTTCTATTAGAGCCCCATGAGGTTAGGGGAACTTCACAAATGGATCTGAGTTCTTTGCTTCTGGGGCAGGCAGTTTTGTGTCAGAGTTTACAGTGACTTCCCAAGGTGGAAGCAGCCTTCAAAGGGACCCACAGAAACCTCTCTCCGTCTCCTCTCTCTGTTTTTTCCTCCCTCCCTATTTCTCACCTCCTCTCTCCACATCTTTGAAGCTTCTGATCAGTAAGTAAGAGACAGACAAACAAGACCAGCAGAAGGGATATAAGACCAGTAGAAGGGATACCAGTAGAAGGGATAAATTATGTAGGAACTCAGTGCTTGATTCTTTGAACCAATCCTGGCGCGTTATTTGAAGCTGCTCCCAGATAAAGAATGATTGATAGACTACAATCAGATGGAAGGGGAGGAGGAACTACCCTATCAGTGGTTGGGGGATGGGCATGGGTGGAGAAGGGGGAGGGAGGGTGGGATTGGGAAGGGAAGAGGAAGGGAGCTACAGGTGGGATACAAAGTGAATAAATTGTAATGAAAGAAAGAAAGAAAGAAAGAAAGAAAGAAAGAAAGAAAGAAAGAA
>NW_026596079.1:10669106-10682236 GCF_907164565.1 Psammomys obesus
AGAAAGAAAGAAAGAAAGAAAGAAAGAAAGAAAGAAAGAAAGAAAGATTGAACTCTGGTACTGAAAACCTGGGCACAGAAAGTTAGCATATCGAGCCATAATAAAACTTCTTTTTTTCCAAGATGGTTGGGAGATGAAAGGAAAAACCCAGGAGACAGTGGAATTGAGGAACTTCCTGACCAGTGAAACAGTACACCATGTCACTGTGAGAGGACCAACATCCTGATGAAAGTGAGAAAAACAGGGCACTCCAGCAGCAGAATTGTGTTTCCAAATGAGTGTAGCAGCTAGAGGTGTGGGCTGGGCTCAGAAGGTGGAACTGAGAAAAGATAAATGTGAAAGCCTGTGTGAGGTATTGGAAGAAGTCAATTACTTACCACTGATAAATGGCCTGCTGTTCCATAACAATAAATATGTCAAATAAAAAGGCTGGGTTGTTGCTATTAGGTAAGTTTGCTTTCCATAGTCTGGATGTCATGTGTATGCCCCAGATTCTAATGACTTCAGAAGCTGTCACTGGAAGCAGGAACACATGTCACATTAGAGTGGCCTCATCCAAAAGTAAGGAGGAGGCTACAGAATTGTATGTAAAATGTCGCCTAGATTGAGACAGAGTGACATTGTATTGTGGATATATGTGTAGGAGAAAGCCAAAGTCGTGCCCAACTGGTATGGTGATATCACTAAAGGCAAAGCCAGACACCAAAGAGATACAAGGGTGGATGAGATGTTCCTGTGACTACACTCAGGTCTTTCTCTGAACCTGAGTCAAATGGGGGTCATGTGCAGATTTAAGGATCCATTATTCAATACACAGGCATCATTGACCATATCCTAGAGACAGTCATGAGGATGGCAGAGACACCTGAGAGTCTGTTTTAAGTTTACAGAACATGACTTCAGAACACAGACTACTTGAAGGGATGCCTTGAAATGTTCAAAGTGCCTAGAAACAAGGAGGCATTGCAGATACTTCCAGAAGGAAGGCGAAGCCAGCCAGGTAGACTTTGGGGACTCAGTGACAACTCCTCTAAGGGAAGGATTTGGGGAGGTCATAGGAAGGCAAGTGATGAGGGTTCTGAATCTGAAGTTTTAAGAAATAAAATCTCCTGGGAATCAAAGCAACCACACAAAGCATGTGTGAGGAGTCGGAGAAAACCAAGGTCACCTGGCCAAACATGCACACCATCTTCTTCAATCGGGTTATGTGTCCAAGGACTCAACCAACTATGGGTTGAAAAACTATTTAGAAAAAAAATAAAATTGATTCTGTACAGACTTTATTGTAGCCGTAGACATTTTTGCTTTTGTTCACAAATCAAAACAGGGTGACAAGCTAATCACAAAGTATTGATAGTATATACGAAACCAATAGATGACAACATATATAATAAAATGTATTGGTTGTGTGGTTATAATTAAATACTACAACATTCTATGCATGGCACTTGGATTGGGTACCAATGAGGGCCCTGAAGCCAATTGTCTATGAATATTGAGGGATGACTGTATTGTCCAAAGCATGCATCTTGAGACCAGATAAATATAGGTAGGTTTGAATGCTGTTTGTTCTGCTTATTCTCATTAACTATGTAGAAATATGTGTAACTTTTGTTAAAATGCCATTTTTAAAGTAAACTTTGATTCTCATATAGAATTTCTTGTATTGATTTTCTTAGACTGCTCAATCAAGCCAGGAGAGTGATGTGTTAAAGGATTCAAAGGGTTGTATGGAAAACAGACACACTAGTAAAGGGGTTATAGTGAACAGGAAATGAGGGCAGACTTGGATTTTCAAAAGGAGCTGAAGTACAAAAAGTAGTTAAACAGAACAAAATTCTCATGCTAGAACTAGCTTTGAATTTCTACCAGTTTTTTTTTTCTCTGAACACTTACAAAAACTCAAAGACCCATCAGTGTAGAATAATATGATCTGAAGAAAGTTTTCTGCTGAAGCATAACTTCACTCATGCCTTTTATATTTTATTTTTCTGAAGTGTTGTCTGTTTGGTTTTGGAAACATACCAGGATAACCACAAACTCATGATCTTTCTTCTTCAGACTCCTGACTGCTGGTAGCAAAGAGGCATGTACCACCATTCATGATTCTTGCATCTTTTAGAGTTTGTTTGCCCAGCCTCAAAATGGTAATTATATGCTGTCAGATGCCTGTGAGGATTTACAACATGATGTTTTCCTTGCCTAGCATTTCCACCAGTGCCAGGCCCATGGTAGGGTATCAGTGAGGGTCTGGCAAATCTGATGAATGGAGGCAGGTGTGAGACAGGAGCCAGTCTGTGAAGGAAGCCTCTGGGACAGAGGAAAACACCATGATATCTGGTGGCTTCTGTGGGGATTAGACTAGGGCCTTCATCTACTGAGTATTTTGTGAGTGAAATATTATGCTCAGTTTGCACGCCCATCAAGGGCCAGCTATAATCTCCACATTTTTCAGAAAACATGTTGGAGAAACTTAAAGGAGATGCTTATGTTCCCCTAACCTAGCATGCATAGGAATACCAAAGTGCACAGCATTTTGCTAGGGTCCTTCTCTCCCCATTGCTGACTCTGAAGAAGCAAGCTACCATGAATCTCACAGTAACAGAGGATGAATTCTGTCAGCAACGCAAGAAAATAGGAAGCTGTTCTTCCCCGGGCAATCCTATGATGAGTACTAGCACTGCCTGATGCTTTGATTGAAATTATGCTATGAGGATCATGGTAACCTGTGCTAGACTGTCTACTCATGTTACTGGTGATCTGGATCTGGGATGGGTGTTTTCATATTCTTTGCTTTTTACTCAAAAAAAAAAAAAAAACAAAATGGAGTTAGAGCTCAGGGAGATTTGCAGAGTATCAGGGAAAATTTATGTAAAGCAAAGCAATAGAACAGGCCAGACATACAGTTAAGAAGGCCAGTGGATCACAAAAGTGAGTACACGAGGGCTCTAGGTAGCTTGGACTTCTTTTGGTGGAGTTTAAAGAAGGGGTTGCTGGCTACTATGGGACAGAGTTTGGGTAGCTCTGTATTTTGACTGACAGATTAAGTTTTATAACCTTTTCTTTTTTACATGCCCTACCCACAATGCATCTGACGCCCAATTACTTGTGAACATAGGATGGTAAATAGAAGGTTTTCTCTAAGAGTTCACTTTCAGAACAGGGTTTGTCTTTGCACATGTACCTGCTGGCCCTGTCTTCGTATTCTTGTAATCAGATTTGGTTGAATAAAATCTAAGTTTGGTGGTCATTGAAGGGATAGAAACTTATTCCATTGTTCACCGTGAGGTATGCATGTGGCTCAGTTCAGATTGGTAGCAGATGGATAAGTACTTAATAAGTACGGGTAAGAGGCTCAGGCTGCCTGGTGCATTATAGGTATGTGCACTCTAATGGAGTGAAGTCCCAAATTAGTAAACAATTCTTTATGCTTCCCTGCTTCACACAGACTGATTTGATGATAACTGGGTTTTTAAGCTGCAAAGTATGTGCTTTTTTGTTACAGAAAGAGTCAGAATATGACACCAAATACAATACCAAGATCGCTCACATAAATAAGCTCTGCATAAGATCAAGCAGTTAAAATTTCAGGTATGGGGAGAGGGAAAATAAGTTTCCTCTAACGGAAAGACACTGGATAGTTCAATAACTCCAGGGTAAGCCTCACATTCAGGAGTGGTTGGCCAACAAACAATGAACTACATAGGTTCTTGTCTGTATGCTTTTATTTGGTTAAAGGTTTTTTTAATATTATGTTTTGTTTTGGGAGTTTTTGTTGTATTGTGTTTGGGGTTTTCTTTTTCTTTTTTGGAAGAACTTAAAGTTGGGTGGGTGGGGAAGAGGAGAGGATCTGGAAGCATTTGAGGGGGAAGAATATAATCAAAATATATTTAAATTAACAGTTGTTTTAAATATAATAATAATAATTTATTATTGGGAAGAGGTTTTCTTTTTTTAACTTTTATTAATTACACTTTATTCACTTTTTATCTCCCCCATTAACCCCTCCCTCCTCCCCTCCTAATCCCACCTTCCCTCCCCATTCTTCACACATGCCCCTCCCCAAGTCCACTGATAGGGGAGGTCTCCCTCTCCTTCCTTCTGATCTTAGTCTATCAGATCTCATCAGGAGTGGCTGCATTGTCATCTTCTGTGGCCTGGTAAGGCTGCTCCCCTCTCAGGGGGAGGTGATCAAGGAACAGGCCAATCAGTTTATGTCAGAGACAGTCCCTCTTCCCATTACTATGGAACCAACTTGGACACTGAACTGCCATGGGCTACATCTGTGCAGGAGTTCTAGGTTATCCCCATGCATGGTACTTGATTGGAGTATGAGTCCCTGGAAAAACCCCTGTGTTCAAATTTTTTGGTTCTGTTGCTCTCCTTGTGGCATTCCTGTCCTCTCTAGATCTTACTGTGTCCTTCTTCTTTCATGAGATTCCTTGCACTCTGCCCAACAGTTGGCCATAAGTCTCAGCATCTGCTTTGATAGTCTGCAGGGCAGAGCCTTTCAGCAGCCCTCTGTGGCAAGTTCCTAAATTGTTTCTTGTTTTCTTCTTCTTCTGATGTTTATCCTCTTTTTCTTTCAGGATGGGGATTGAGCATTTTAGTCAGGGTCCTCCCTCTTGACTAGTTTCTTTAGATGTACAGATTTTAGTAGGTTTATCCTATATTATATGTCTATATGAGTGAGTATATACCATGTATGTCTTTCTGCTTCTGAGACAGCTCACTCATGTTGATTCTTTCCAGTTCCAACCATTTACCTGCAAATGTCATGATTTCCTTGTTTTTCATTGCTGAGTAATATTCCATTGTGTAGATGTACCACAATTTCTGCATCCATTCTTCACTTGAGGGGCATCTGGGCTATTTCCAGCTCCTGGTTATTACAAATAAAGCTGCTACAAACATGGTTGAGCAAATGTCCTTATTGTGTACTTGAGCCTCTTTTGGATATATGCCTAGGAGTGGTATGGCTGGATCTTGAGGAAGCACTATTCCTCATTGTCTGAGAAAGCACCAGATTGCTTTCCAGAGTGATTGTATAAGTTTACAAAGGTTTTCAAAGCCCCACCACTAGTTCAGGACCCTTGGTGGCTAATCAGATTGGGAGCATCAAGTATCATTTCTTTAGAAGTTCCTCGGGCCACAGTGAATGTCTCTGTAGTTGTGGACATCTGGGCTGCACTAACTGGACTCAGTTGGTTAATAAATATATGGTATGAAACTAGGAGGGGAATGTAGTGGGAAGTCCTTGGGGACTTGGAAGGGAGTGGTGACAGACAAACATGATCAAAACACATCGTGTATAAACATGAATGTTTCAACTAATAATGATGATGATGATGACAACCTGTAAGAACCACCGCCACTCCAACTCTACTCCTCTGACCAATGAAACCATCTCTGCATATGTTGCTTTTCTCATTGCTGAGACAAAAGCCTGTTCATAAACAGCTTAGGAGAGGAAGGATTTACCTCAACTCAGGGTTTCAGGGAGTTCTGTCCATGGTCACAAGGCCCCGTGCACATAAATAGAACATAGTGGTGGATAGGGAGCATGTGGCAGAAAAGATGTTCATATCATGTCAGACAGGAAACAACATGTATGAAGGAGGAGTTGGGGACCTGCTATCTTCAAAGGCATACCTCTTGTGACCTACATCCTCCAGCTTTGCTTACCTCCTGAAGCCAAGGACCTCTTTGAATACCACCACCCTCTGAGGACCAAGTATTCAGTACAAGGAAACTTCAGAGAACACTCCCCATTCAAATTACAACAAGCCCCACCCACACAGGCTCTCTTAGCAGCTTTGTGTGCTTCCCTGGCTCCTGAGCATCTAAATAGCTTAAACACTAAAGAGTCCAAAGCCCGCCACATTAGCAGGTTCCCTACTCCTCCTAAAGGTGGCTTTCTACCCTGACTATATGTGGTTATAGTACAGAGTGGATTTGTCAGAAAGTGTATGGACAGAAGATAATCATTGCTATTTCATTAACACTCCCAGATGACTTTAATTTATACCTAGCTTTTCAAACCACTTTTCTAGGACTTGATGATACTAGAATACCCAAGTTCTCATTATATACCAGAAGTAGGTCCTTCTTAATCAACATGTTTTGTGCAGGGATGTAAAGTCCTACCCTTACATTGAGATGGTATAGAATATATAAATATGTATCCTAAAGTGCTGATTGTTTTAACCAACTTGGCACAACCTAGAGTTACCTGGGGAAAGAGTCTTTCATGGAGAATTACCTAGATAAGGTTGTTTGTAGGCATGTCTGTGGGGGTTGTCATGATTGTTAATTGATGCAGAAAACCCCAGACCACTATGGGTGACACAATCCCTAACCAGGGAGTCCTAAGTAGTGTAAGAGAGGATAAAGCTCACTGAGAGCATAAGAAAGCAACCAAGAATATATGTGTTTACACTTTCTCTGCTCTTAATTGGAAATATGACATGTGATCTACCTTGACTTCTCTTGATAATGGGATGTAACTTAGAATCATAAGCCAGATAATCCCTTTCCTTTTTTATTTTTTTATTAATTACACTTTATTCACTTTGTATCCCCCCATAAGCCCTTCCCTCCTCCCTCCCAATTCCACCCTCCCTCCCCCTTCTTCACCCAAGCCCCTCCCCAAGTCTACTGATAGGGGAGGTCCTCCTCTCCTTCATTCTGATCTTAGTCTATCAGATCTCATCAGGAGTGGCTGCATTGTCATCATCTGTGGCCTGGTAAGGCTGCTTCCCCCTCAGGGGGAGGTGATCAAAGTATTTGTCATAGAAACAGAGTTGAAACAAGGACACTTACATTATATCAAACTTTGTTCTGTGGCTCAATGATAAAGACAGAGCTAGAATGGTATAGCCCATATCAGACAGGTTTTCTTAGAAACATAGCATTTACTTTCTGAAATCTGCTCCATTTTCTAAGGAAAACAGAGCCCAGGACATTTTGCAAGTGGTTGGTACCAATATCCTTCCCTAGTGCTCTGACAAGAAAGACTCAGAGAGCAGCAAGAAGTTAGAGGGTATAAAGAATACCTTATAGGGAAGTCAGTGAATACAAAACCCACCTGCTCACTATCCTTAGAGAAAATGGGCCCAGTGTGTACAGAAGACAAAACATCCACAAGCATCTTGTTTCTCTTGCCATACAGACAAATAGTCCCTGAAAAAAAAAAAAAAAGCTTGTCTTTTTGCTGTTAATCCTAGCTCAGGTAATTGAACTCCTGAGGACAATTTGGATTCTATTCTTGTCTGTCTTCTTGCCAAGAGCCTGAAGCCAAGCATGTGCCCTAAAGTAATAAAACTTCCAAGCCTGGACCACATGTAGAAAGTATTTACATATGAACATTAAATGAATTTGAGCTGAAGGAAACTATACACCAGTTTGAGAATTTTACATGTGTACACTTTTGGATTGCACTTACAACTTGTCTAAGAGGTTACTTGGTGAGACCCTTTTGTAATCTGAAAGGATATTAAGTTTCACAATCAACTGCCCAGTATCCCTCTAGTAGAGTTGGTGCCTTGAAATCTTATTGCTTGACCCTAGCGTTCCATTCTCTCCTTACTTCTCTTGTGTATTAAAATATAAACAACCTACTACTCTTCTGTAAATTTCTTTCCTTTGGATACTGTGCTTGGTGTCACAAGTCTGATTCTCTTTATGGAGTAGTGTATAGTAGGACAAACAAAAACAAGCTTTAAATTTATCCTTGAAGCCAGTGACTACTGAGTTGCCTTCTTGTTTTTCCACTAATGTCTAGCCTCTTTCTTAATTAATTTATTTTTATTAATTACAATTTATTTATTTTGTAACCCAGCTGTAGCCCCCTCCCTCATCACCTCCTAATCCCACCCTCCCTTCCTCTTCTCCCTTGTCGTTCCTCCAGTCCACTGATAGGGGAGGTCCTCCTCCCCTTCCATCTGACCCTAGCCTATCAGGTCTCATCAGGACTGGCTGCATTGTCTTTCTCTATGGCCTGGTAAGGCTGTTCCCCCCACAGGGGAAGGTGATCAAAGATCTATGAGTTCATGTCAGAGAAAGCACATATTCCCCTACTAGGAAACCCACTTGGACACTGAACTGCCATGGGCTACTTCAGTGCAGTTTTTCTAGGTTATCTCCATGCATGTTCCTTTGTTGGAGTATCAATCTCAGAAAAGACCCTTTTACTCAGATTTTTTGGTTCTGTTGCTCTCCTTGTGAAGCTCCTGTCCCCTCCAGGTCTTTCATCTCCTGCTTCTTCCATAAGATTACCTGCACTCTGCCAAATGTTTGGCTATGAGTCTCAGCATCTGCTTTAATATCCTGCTGGGTAGAATCTCTTTCAGAAGCCCTCTGTGGTTGGCTCCTGTCCTATTTCCTGTTTTCTCCCTCTGCAGATGGTCATCCCATTTGCCTTTCTGAATGAGGAGTGAGCATCTTACCCAGGGTCCTCCCTCTTGCTTAGCTTCCTTAAGTGTACAGATTTTGTATATTTATCCTATATTATATGTCTAATAACTTATAAGTGATAATTGAGTGTATACTGTGTGTCTATTTCTGCTTATGGGCTACCTCACTCAGGATCATCTTTTCTAGTTCTCACTGTTTGCCTTCAAATTTCATGATTTCCTTGCTTTTAATTGCAGAGTAGTATTCCATTGTGTAAATGTACTACAATTTCTGCATCCATTCCTCTGTTGAGGGACTTCTGGGTTGTTTCCAGGTTCAAGCTATTATGAAAAAAGCTACTACAAACATGACTGAGCAAATGTCCTTATTGTATACTTGAGCATCTTTTGGATATGTGCCTAGGTGTGGTATACCTGGATATTGAGAATGCACTATTCCTATTTGTCTGAGAAAGTGCCAGATTGATTTCCAGAGTGGTTGTACAAGTTTACATTCCCACCAGTACTGGAGGAGGGTTCCCCTTTCTCCACATCCTCTTCAGTATGTGTTGTCACTTGAGTTTTTTTTTTTTTATTAATTACACTTTATTCATTTTGTATCCCCCCATAAGCCCCTCCCTCCTCCCCTCCCGATCCCACCCTCCCTCCCCTTTCTGCATGCATGCCACTCCCCAAGTCCACTGATAGGGGAGGTTCTCCTCTCCTTTCTGATCTTAGTCTATCAGTTCTCATCAAAAGTGGCTGCATTGTCCTCTACTGTGGCCTGGTAAGGCTGCTCCCCCCTCAGGGGGAGGTGATCAACGAGCAGGCCAATCAGATTATGTCAGAGGCAGTCCCTCTTTCCATTACTATGTAACCCACTTGGACACTGAACTGCCATGGGCTACATCTGTGCAGGGGTTCTAGGTTATCTCCATGAATAGTCCTTGGTTGGAGTATGAGTCTCTGGGAAGTTCCCTGTGTTCAAATTATCTTGTTCTGTTGCTCTGCTTGTGGAGTTCCCGTCCCCTCCAGCTCTTACTATTTCCCACTTCTTACATAAAATTCCATTCACTCTGCCCATCAGTTGTCCATCAGGCTCAGCATCTGCTTTGACAGTCTATACTGCAGAGGCTTTCAGAGACCCTCTGTGGCAGGTTCCAAGGTTGTTTCCTGTTTTCTTCTGGCTTGAGTTTTTTGATCTTAGCCATTCTGATGGGTGTAAGGTGAGATCTCAGGTTCGTTTTGATTTTCATTTCCCTGATGACTAAGGACGTGGAGCATTTCTTTAAGTGTTTCTCTGCCATTCAGTGTTCCTCTGTTGAGAATTCTCTATTTAGCTCTGTATACAATTTTTTTAATTGGGTTACTTGATTTGTTGCTTTTTAACTTCTTGATTTCTTTACATATTGTAGATATTAGCCCTCTGTCAGATATAGGGTTTGGTGAAGATCCTTTCCCAATCTGTAAGCTGTTGTTTTGTTCTGTCGAAAGTGTCTTTTGTTTACAGAAGCTTTTCAGTTTTATGAGGTCCCATTTATTGATTGTTGCTCTTAGAACCTGTGCTGTTGATGTTCTGTTCAGTTGTCTCCTGTGCCAATGAGTTCAAGGCTCTTCCCCACTTTTTCTTCTAACAGATTTAGTATGTATGGTTTTATGTTGAGGTCTTCGATCCACTTGGACTTTAGTTTAGTGCAGGGTGATAAGTATGGATCTATTTTCATTTTCTACATGTAAACATACAGTTAGACTAACACCATTTGTTGAAGATGCTGCCTTTTTTCCATTGTATGGTTTTGGTCTCTTTGTCAAAATCAAGTATCCGTAAGTTTATGGGTTTATTTCTGGGTCTTCTATTCGATTTCATCGATCTACCATTCTGTATCTATGCCAGTATCATGCAGTTTTTACTACTGTTGTTCAGTAGTACAGCTTAAAATCACAGTTGGAGATACCTCCAGACAATATGTTGTTGTGAAGGATTGTTTTAGCAATTCTGGGTTTTTTATTTTTCTACTTGAAATTGAGAATTGTTATTTCAAGTTCTGTAAAGAATTGAGTTGGTATTTTGATGGGAATTGCATTGAATCTGTAGATTGCTTTTGGCAGGATGGCTATTTTCACTATGTTAATCCTACTGATCCATGAGCATGGGAGATTTTTCCATCTTCTGATATCTTCTTCAGTTTCTTCTTTCAGAGACTTAAAGTTTTTTTCAAACAGGTCTTTCACATGCTTGGTTAGAGTCACACCAATGTATTTTATGTTATTAGTTGCTATTGTGAAGGGTGTGGCTTCCCTAATTTCTTTCTCAGGCCTTTGTCTTTCGTAGACAGGAGGGCCACTGATTTTTTTTTTCTGCTAATTTTGTATCCAGTCACTTTGCTGAAGGCGTTTATCAGTTGAAGGAGTTCTCTGGTTAAATTTTTGGCATCACTCATATATACTATCATATCATCTGTGAATACTTTGACTTCTTCCTTTCTGATTTGTATCCTTTTGATTTCCTTTAGTTGCCTTATTGCTCCAGCTAGGACTTCAAGTACTACGTTGAAGAGATATGGAGAGAGTGGGAAGTCTTGCCTTGTCCTTGATTTCAGTGGAATTGATTTAAGTTTCTCTCTGCTTATTTTGATGTTGGCTATAGACTTGCTGTATATTGTCTTTACTATACTTAGGATTGTGCCTTGTATCCCTGATCTCTCCAAGTCTTTAAACATGAATGGGTGTTGGATTTTTTCAAATGTTTTTTGTCATCTAAGGAGATGCTCATGTTGTTTTTCTCCTTCAGTTTCTTTATATGGTGGATTACATTGATGGATGTCTGTATGTTGAACCACCCCTGCATGCCTGGAATGAAGCCTGTTTGGTCATGGTGGATGATATCTTTTATGTGTTCTTGGATTAGGTTTGCAAGTATTTTATTGAGTATTTTTTGCATCAATGTTCATAAGACAGATAGGTCTGAAGTTCTCTTTTTTTGTTGGATCTTTGTTTGGTTTAGGTATCAAGATGACTGTGGCTTCATAGAATGAATTTGGTAACGTTCCTTCTGTTTCTATTTTGTGGACTAATGTCTATCCTGAAAAGCAGATACTAAGAAAGGGCTCTAAAAGCTAAAGATGTGATTTCATTGGAAGCTGCTTGCCTTAAAGAACTTAGTTAGGTAGTACTGGCCATTTTTCTGGGACCAATAATAGGACCCATGTCTACTGGGCATGCTGGATTTTTTTGTATGGCCCTACGTATTTTGAGGGCAGATCTCATTTTTTATCATTTCTGTCCTTTGATAATGGATATCGTATTTAGTAAACACGTACTAGGTGAAAGATGTGGTGGAGGAATATGAAATAGAACCCAGGAAATAAAGGAAAATGTTCAAAGAATTGCTAGTGATGGTCATTGTTTTATAGAAACACAGCTGGGAAAATAGTTTTTTTTTTCATGCTAATGACTACATGATGTACATGTGTGGGGAAACCTTTTCCTGGTAATCTTCCACTTTGGGAACTTGAAGCCACTAAATGTTTCCATTCTAATGAGCTTTCCAAATGAAAAAAGAATAATCTGTGCTTGTGCCCTGCTGCGAATAAAACAGCATGAGACCCAGGTCTTACTTTGTGTCCACGTGTGTGGCTCACAAAAGAAGCAGTGCTACCATTTGTAGAATGGAGCAAATAGGGTAAAACAATATAAGATAGGTGAACCTTTGGGTTGCATCTGAAAGGGCCAATTATTTATTTCTGAATAAGTCTGCAGAGCATGGTAAGAAAAGTCACACACAGTTACCCTCTAGCTCTTCTCCATTGTCTTAGCCACAGTGTAGTTGAAAAGCAGAGAGTCTTATTTAGTTGCTGTGTAGGTGAAGAAACTAATTGCTTACATCAGATAACTTCATACCTATTGAGACAACCAACTACCCTTTCTTTCAGAACCTCTGTTTCACAGCTTGAGGTACCTAAGAAATCCTTTGATGGGAGGCTTTTTTTTTTCAGATTAAAATACCAATTCAAGTTTTCATTTTATATATATTTTTAAGTCATTAAGCTATTTAGCAGGTCTGAGCAAACAGTCTTGATGGAGCTGGAATGGAAACAGCCTCCTTACTTGCTCTTGTGGACAACGGAAAGTCAGGCAATCCTTTTGAAGAGCAGCCATGTAGAATACATCAAGAACCTGTGTGTTGTATTAGTTATTTTTCTTATTCCTATGACAGCCCACCAAGAAAAAATAAAGGAAGGCGCATTGTTTGTTTTGGCTCACAGATCCAAAGTATAATCTATCATTGTGGGGAAGCCACAGCAGCAGGAGCTTGAGGCAGCTGGTCACATCTCATCATGTCCTACGCAGTCTGATTAGCAGAAGAAGATGATTGCTTGAGTTCAGCTCAGTTTCCCATTTTTATGCAGTCTGGGACCACAGACTATATAGTGGTGCTACCAGCATTCTAGATGAATCTGCCCACCTCAATTAACCTAATCTAGATAACCCCTCAGAGGCATACTCATAGGCTTACCCCTTAAAGGTCCCATCATCAGTGTTAACCGTCAAAATATATAAGATGGTCAGAGTAATTAATATGTGTAGCCATGGGTAAGGAAAGCAGATTCAGATTTCCTCAAATACATGTGCCAACATGGAACAGGATTCAAGAGGTTTTTAGATAAAAAAAAAAAGAAAGAAAGAAAGAAAGAAAGAAAGAAAGAAAGAAAGAAAGAAAGAAAGAAAGAAAGAAAG